>NC_132936.1:6517000-6832500 GCF_034638445.1 Ciconia boyciana | reverse complement strand
TTAGTAATTACTTGTACATCCCTAATATTCAGACCTTTTCCCTCCCCTGTTCCTGTGCTTTAAAGCCCTTTTTGAGCTGTGTGCAGTTTGGGTTTGTGGAGGTGAGGAGACGTTAGTTGGTGTTCTTTTGTTAGGTTTTTTTTTCTTCTTTTTTTAGGCCAAAGAAAACAGGACCATAATTACACACTTGAAATTAGACTGCATGCAATTGAATCCCCTTTTTTCACTCTGTCCTGCATGTTTCTTTCACTTGCAATGTATACTGGGTTACAAAAACTGTTCTGTGTTTTCATCATGGCAGACAGATACCGGATTCCCTGTCTGTCAGACCTTCCATGATGATTTTTTTTATGCGTACTTGTCATTTTGAGAACATATTTTCTAGACATTTGAGCTCAGATTTTGCATATATTTAAGCATGCGCTTAATTTATGCACATGAGTAGTTCCACTGAAATTAATACTGCAGAAAACTGAGCATATGTGTAAGATACGGTGGGATTTTTAAGCTAATTAGCTGCAGCTGTACTCCCAAAAGTGACTATAAAATGGCACAGTGAGATTCCATGGTTTAAAATCCTTTACAAGTTAAAATTAGTAAATACATCTTGGAAGCTCATTCTAGGATCTGAAAAGTCAGCTTAGGTTCTGTAATCAAGATTTTTGTCATAAAACCTAATGATCTGGTTTCAGAGGGAGGGTTACATTCCACCCTTAATTAGCAGTGAGGCTACAAGCTTCAGCAGAGTCCAGTCCCCCTTGCTGGGGTATTGGCTTTGCAGTACTTCCAGGAAGAAAAGCATGTTGCTTTGTCGGTGGAGACAGGAGATGCCATCCTCAATACGCGTGGTGAGGACATTCTGAGAATGAGGACTTACCATTCTCAGGTAGTTCATTCTCTGACCACCACAGTCCCCTAATACTCCTGTTGAGACATAGTGCTTTACTTAGCGTGTATCTATAATGTGATACTGCATTAGGGACGTCGTCGTGCGTGCGTTACACTAATAGAAGCACATTATATACCGCAGAGACTGAACAAAAAATGGGGCTTTAGTGTCCTCGTGATAGCTGCGTAAAGTTGTCTTAAAGTAACTCCTTAGAGGTTTCACTTCAATTATTTTTTTCAGTGATGCATTTAGAATTGGTTTAAAAAAATAAATTGTCACTCACTGCCCTAGGACTATAACGTGATGTTCCTGTTGAAAACATCGTCATAGGCCACCTACAGTATTTCAGGAATAACACCACTGTCTTTTTGGAGAACATACAGCACACTAAGGTCCATGGGTTTTAGACCAGTATAACCAGGGAGAGCAAGATTTAAACGCGTAAGATTTTTTGTTGATATATGCTGTATGGAAGAAATTACCGGCCACATCCTCAACTGATGTAAGCAATCAGAGATAATCTCCAATCAAAGTTGATACTCTGGATTTTTTTTTACATGCAAAAGTGTTGGAGGCCAACACTAGTCCTTGTATCCATGTACTCAAACTTTGGAGAGGCTCGGTTCTGAACTGCGGACTTTGGCCTCAAATGATGTAAAACTATACTGCCAATTAAAGCATTGGATCTTAAATGTTCTTTCCTCAAAGTGTATTTTCAGACAGATTTAAAAACAGGCCCCGTTCAAGGACTACTCTTTGTCTTTATAAAACTATGTAGTACTACCCAGGAGGGAGTGGAACATAGCTCATTGGTTAAAGCGCAGAAATAGAAACACAACTACAAACCTGAAAGCTCAAAGAAGCCCGTTTTAACTATGGTCAAAGCTTACATATCACCTTTAAATGATAAATTAATGGTCATCATAGAAAAATGTTTCGGTTACTATGGAATAATGTCCCTATCATAAAAGTTACAGCATTTGTGAATCTTAAGACAAGCTGGTATTTTGCTAAAGGCTGGTTCTTGCCTGGTACGGAAGAAAGGCTTCTTCCAAAAAATGCTGACCATCGGGAAGAGAAACTGTCCTGTGGAATTCAGTAATTCACAGACAGAGCCCCTACTTACTTCAGGGGGAATTTTCTTTTGTGAGCTCAGTCCCTCTGACTTGCACTTTGCGCAGGGTGTCTGCAGTGCTGAAGTAAATTCTCTCATCTCGTAATACTATAAATAAGAATGAAATCTCTGTGTTACATTCCAGCTTCTGATGCGCAGTGACATAGACGGCGTCCTTTTAATTTCCTTTCCAACGCAGGAGCCCATGGGAGCGGCGGGCAGCAATGCCCTGGGCCCACTGTTGGGTTGACCTTGCTCCTGCTGCTGTCTGGAAATTAAAGAAGGAAATCGGGGGAGTACAGTTGCTGTTTCTGTTGCCCACTGCCTGCCTGTCCTTTCTGACCCCTTCAGATATGAAATTGAAATTTTTGTGACTTCCTAAGTACAGTTAAAAGCATGAAAACATTTACAATGCACGGAGAAAGGGTATTTTGGAATCTGCTCTTTTGGAACAAAAGAAGAACGAATTTCTGTGGCCTTGATTTTTGTAATTAAGACAAGGTAGTACAAACTCCCCCCTTCCTAACATACACATACACACTCAAGTACACTTTGTTTTCAGCAAGAAAACACGGCAAAAGCATCCCTTCCTCAACCATAACAAGACTACAGACATAGTTATTGTCAAGTGCTATATATTATAAAAATGTGCCCCATGGATAAATTGTTTAACATTTATTTGATCCTAAATTGGGTGGGAGGGGTGGGTTGTTTTTATTTTGGTCTTTTTCCCCCTCCTTCCCATTCAGCAACAGCAAAAAAGCTTTCTGCAAAAAGAGAGACTGTTCTTTGTGCAGAGTAATGGACTGAACCATCTTGCAGGACTTGGTTACAGTGGTATGTCTGAGCCCTGTGACAGCTTACGTTAGCATTTCCATTATATTGTACATACTTTTGAAATATTCTATTTAGTCATATTTTATAGGAGTATTAAAAAGCTATTGGCTAATTAATCACTTTTACACTTGTATAATTCAGAGCTTAGTTTAAAAAATAAATATGGCAAACCGTATTTTTGTGTTCTGCTTGCGTTGGCATTTTGAAAAGCAACATTTAAAGAGTTAAACTATATTAACAAACTGACTAGCGTGGTATATACCACTGCTCTCTTAACTGGTAGAACTGAAAATGCTTAAACGTGTGACATAGGCCAAACTCTGTTTCAATAGAAATTAGGGGGCAAAAATAGCCCTCTTATTGGCAGGATATGCCATGTTCCATTTTAGACTGCTGCAGTTTCACAGAGCCATGTGAACTTGCACTGGTTTGCAGTGGATTTGGCTAGGCGTACACAAAAAAGGAATACAGCGCAGTCCCTGGTGAGCAAGAGCACGTCCCTGACAGCTGATATGGTTCTTACTGTGCTTTTGTAATAATGGGTAAATACAGCGGGCATGAGTACTTGAATAAGGAACATGGCATCCATCTACCATCCAGGCTGGGGAAAAAGTTATATTAACATTAATTATTACAAAAATTGAAACTAATTGTTTGTAGCCTCTTGTGTTAATTTGTACCGGATCTTGCAAAGGATTGGAAACCAGGAGATGAGTTTGCTGATTAACTGTCTTGTGAAATTCTTATGTTTGATCACTCAGATCTGCATTTGGAAAAATGATTTCCCCCCCCCCCCCGCCCCCTGAGTGCCTGGCATAAAAGACTCTCAAAGGATGATTGTTCATGATTCTGAAAATTAGATCCACTTAAGAAGTCTCCTTGGAAATGTATGCTCTGAGCTCACCGATTCCTTTTGAAAAGACAGGCTTTAACCTCTGTGTTGTGGTTAGAAAAAGTAGTAACAGTTATCTTACGGAGTACTTCAGAGGGAAAATGCACTATAGGAGGCCTGATCTCTTCTTCACTGTTGAGCAACAAATGAGCTTTCCCACCTCCAGTGAGGTTCTTCATCTGATCCAACTGAAATGTTGCATTACCAACACACCGATTGTGGCTCTTCCGTCTTGCTTGGCACTGGACACAGCACCTGGAAATAGCTTCAAGGCTTCTATGGTAAATGGTAGGGAGCTGTATGTCCCGGGGGATCTCAAACTGGTCTTTGGTTGAGGACGTGACTGTCTGTATGTGTGTAACTTCAGTACACACTGAATTTGCACACACATAGGCAATATTTATTTATACTGGGCATTTGTGCATGCAAGTGATCATGTGCAACCTAACCCTGCGTGATAGTGAACAATGGGAGTGAAGAATATTTCTCCCAGCTGCAGCAGGGGCCTGAGGCTTCCTCAGCTCCTGCCTTGGTTACTTGCAGCTGAAGCTCGCTGTACTTCATTACTGATAGTCTGGCTATTGCTGTTCCTTGTGCAGCCTTGGTTGCCCTAAAGTTACAGTCAAAGCAAGGGAGATGGTGATTTAAGAAGGATGTGCTGGCAAGTGCAGAGCAGACTCCACCTCTGCGACTGGGTCTGTAGTTACCGACTCGCTCCCTGATGATCTTCAAATGGAATCAGCCGAACTTCTTCAATCTCCCAGCTTCTTCAAATGGAATCAGCACCTCAGAGGGTTGGGTCCTTTGGTATTTTACTGCCCGATGATGAAATCTGTAGTCAGTTCAGTGGTGTTACAGATGGACTTACTGGAACAGCTTGCTTGAAGTGAAGGCAGTATCTGTCATGGAGCTGGGGAGCTGAAACAAGCTTTCTATGGAAGAGGGGATTTACGTAGCTTATTGTAGATATCCTGATTAAAGTTACAGTGCTTTCAGATTGCATCCTCTAAAGAACCTTTACTAAATTTATTTTTGTTCCTTCTTTAGTGGTAAACATTTTACCACTAAATGTTTAGCCACTTAAGACTGTCTCTCATGTACAAATTTAAGACCTTTGCATTTCTTTGATTCCCCTCTGCCCAAGAAATCGTATTTAGTTCTGTTTTACCAAAAAGCAAAACCAGGTATGGATTAAAGTCCCATACAGACCTTCACTTATACTCCTCCTTATGCAATGCTTTGGAATAACTATGCTAGCAAAAAAAAAACCCCAAAAAACCCAAATCAAACCTTGCTTTTCCTGTTTTAGCACACCTTCTGGGGGAGTACAGCAGCTTTCAGATATTCTAGGCTCCTCTTAAAAGGAGATGTTTTTCCTAATGTGAGCTGTGCTCTTTTTTTAAATACATGTAGACTGCGGCATTCGGGTAAAATTACAACGGAGGAAGTGTTGTAAAAGCTCTTTCCCACATGTCTATTTGAAGTGTCGAGTATGTTTGCTTTGGCTTGGAGGGGAGGGGAGCCTGCACTGTTGGAGGTAGAACAGCAGCAGCACTCCTGATGGAAGGGCAAGAACCCTGAATGCCTCAGAGATGCTGAGATGCTCAAAAAGCATTTAAAAAAAGCCTTAGTTCGTCTCTCCCCTTTTGTCAATTTGTTCAGTCGCTACACAGAGCTTCTGGGGTACAGTAAGAGTCATCATGGATTCTTTTAACACAGGATTGCGTACTGATGCAGTAGCTACAAAGCCTAGAATCTGGGGCATTTGTTAGTGAGATTCTTGCTGGAGTAAGGCTGGGAAAGTTGTGAAGTGTGAGCAGCCTCAAAGTTAATGAAAAATGAAGCTATTCAGGACCTTAAGACACACTTCAGGATTTAAATCCATGTAAATGAGAGCTGGATTAAGAAGGGCCCATTTGCTATCCCTGAGTCAGGGGCTTCCTCACCCACTTCAGTAAGAGTATCCAGCAAGAAGGATTAAACTTCTCTATTATTATACACCAGAAAATCAGCCTTGTTTTAACAAATTATTGCAATTGACCATTTATCTAGTACGAGAAATTTGTGTCTACATTAGTGTCACACAGATGTGTTCTCTTCGCTGTTGGGTTAATGAAGGTAAATGTTTTGAATCCATTTTAGAGCAGAGTTCTTGTTCAGAAACTTCTGAAAGAAATGCCCTCTGTAATGACCGACGGCTCCGTACATGTCGATTTGGCAAGTTGTCCTACTGTGGGTAGCTGCAGAAGTATTTCATGTATGTTGTTGTAGATTTAAAAACATTACTCATGTCTTCATTCAAGTGTCTGCATTTCTGACGCAGATGTGACATATCTGTATATACTATAAATCAATACTATTTTTAACCACATATTTTGTACAAATATTCACATTAGCTCTGTACTTCAGTGAAAATCTATTATGGTATTAAACATTTTGGTGGAATTAGCAAATGCCTTGTCCATGCTTTGTTTTCATTTTATAATAGTTTTAAGCAGCTAAGCCATTTCTTACATCCAAGACAAATATTATAATTTCCAGCTATCCAGAACAGTGCCTTAAATCCGTATACACCTGTACCCTCTAGTGACTAATTCTAGCCACTGCAGCTGCGTGCAGGTCACTACCGTAGTTCCCCAGACCTCCGGATCTGAGTGATGAGAGGCCAAAATTAAAGTTGAACCAACAGGAAACGTGAGTACTATTTTTCCTAGCTCATGAGAGTAACTATTGCTGTTGAAGGGCACCCAGCTAGAAATTTCAGTACACACAGGTGCAATTTTATAATGGCTTTTCTCTTTTTACCCCTTTCTCCAAAGCTTCTGGTGTTGGCCACTGTCAGGAATCAGGTGATGAACTTGGTGCTACAGGTGTGGTCTAGTTCAGTTTCCTGTGTACAAAAGCCACATCCACACAGCTTCTACCGATCACAGCAGCAATATATATTTCCAGTTTTGTACTAGTCTCAGTCTCAGAATCACAGAATCGTATAGGTTGGAAAAGACCTTTAAGATCATTGAGTCTCGTATCTCTAACGGAACAACAGTAATTAGGAGGAAAAAAATGACATTAAGAAAACAATTAAAAGAGTCTTGTCCCCTACTATAATTTGTAGAGACAGGGTGAAAGGGAGGAAGGTATCACTCTTGCTTAAAAAATTTAAGATACAATGACCAGACATTGCCACTGCCACTGCCCCTGGCTTGAGCGAGTCCCTTGCTGCACGAGCTGGGCCAGCTCAGTGATCTCGAGCTCGTGAAGCCAAGCTGTAACTTTACACAAAAAGGAGAGGAGGGAACCAGAATCTTACCTGGATTACAGCCTGTACATGGGTTACATGTAACCCTTTTCTACCTACTTACCAATAATGTACTGTGTCGGAGGTGTGAAGCCTCCAGCGGGTTGCCATCAACATGAAAGCATGTTCCTCCTGTATGGATTAGGGCAAAAAAACCCACCCCAAACCCACAAGTTATGTTTTCTTTACATTGTAATGCTTGTTTGCACCCGAAGGACATTTAAGTTAGGCAGTGCCAGCTATAAAGCAATTAATAAGTACCATGTGCCTATGCACTAGTGAAAGTGTAATGGTTTTCTACACTGCTACAAGGTGGGGTAAGGTTTGCGTACATACGCCAGGCGTGGGCTTTGGACCTCTCTACAGCGCAGATCCTCAGCTCGTAAAGGTGGGAAACCCAGCTCGGACTTCTGTCCCCTTCAGCAGTTCAGTTTCTAGAGAGATGAGGAGGGATAAACTGATTTTCCTCTCCATTCCAGGGCACAGCTATGGGTCTTGAACATCACAATACAGGAAAGCGTGATGAAAATGGAAAATGTATTGCCTCAGAACACGAGAGGAGAAAAAAGGCAAATAGAGAAACACCTGAACCACAATCCTTTTTTTTTTTTTTTAACTGAAGCAGCACTCGCAGATATCCGGAACGTGAATTTTGCTCCTTGCCTTTACAGTCGGGTCAAAGCGCAGATAGCCCAGCCTGGGCCCTATTTCTTGTCTATTTAAAGCAATTCATGGCACGCAGCGACACCCTTACAACTTGCCCGTCTTTACACCCGCACAGGCGCCGTATGGCCAATATGTGAGTGCCGCATGGCCGAACCCCGCTCCCGCAAAACCGCTGCGCTCCTCCAAGCGGCAGAAACCCGCCCTGCCCTGGGCCGCCTCCAACGCGGGGGAGGCCCGGTGCCCCCCAGGAGCTGTCTCCCTGCCCGGGCCCTTCTCGGGGGCACCTGAGAAGCGGTAACCACGGCCCGCAGCGTTTGCATAGCCGAGTACCGCGCCCGCTGCCCGCTGCCTGAGGAGACCGCCCGCCGCCCGCTGCCCGCTGCCCGCTGCCCGCTGCCCGAGGAGACCGCCCGCGGCCGCCCCGCCTCCCCTCACCGCAGCGTGACCGTTATCCGGCGCTGACTGACAGCGCCCCTGGCCACTCCCAGCGGGGCGGGACGGGGCGGGAGAGGGCGGGCGGCCGCTACGTGCGGGCGCTGTCGCCGCCGCCGCCCGGTAAGGCGGGAGGGGGGGTGTTGTTCCGCCTGCGCTGCGGGGCCGCTGGAGGTAACGGGCTCCCCGTGGCCGGGCTGAGGGGGGCTCCCCGCGGCCTCGCTCCTGCCGTACCCGCCCGCGGGGCGGCGGGAGCTGGGGCAGCGCGGAGCGAGGGCTTCGGGGCCGGGGGGCCGGTTCGTTAGGTCTGAGCGGGCCTCGTGGGGGCTGCCCTGGGTGTCGAGGTGGTCTCTCGCGTGTGGGAGCGTGGGTTTCTTGAGGCCGGGTTTTGCTTCGCGTGGTTGGCCTGTCAGGGTGAAGTAAACCTTTCACACAGGTGGCGGGCCGCGGTTGGAGGCCGCTGTGTAGGGGAAGGCCGGCCTGCCCTTGCCATTCGGCTGTGTGCTGGGCTCCTCTGCCTGCCGAACGGGTCCCTGGGCACTTCCCTGGCTGCCTGCCGTGTGCCTGTGTGGCAGCTCCCTGCCCTGGGCAGTCAGATGCCTTCGTCCCACCAGAGCCCCTTCAGGACCCCGGAGCCGAGGTTTGTGGTGCTGGGTTTCTGGAGAGACCCATATCAGTAGGTGTCCTCAGGATGTATCCAGTGAAGACCAGTATAGGAGGGCCTTGAAAAAAACCCCAAACACTATTTATTAAAAATGTGCAATTACAGGGTTAGGTGGCGTTGACATTGTTAACTGTGTAAAATTCAGAAGTAAAGACCTGGTTTCCTTTGAGAGGGCTTAAATTCTTACTTGTCACTCCCTAGAAGGGGAAATGTATGACTCAGCCATGGGCTACGCTTAATTTGGTGGATGGGTTTCAGATGGACACAACAGCATGTTCTCCCTGTCTTCCTTGAGGTTCAGCTGAAAGAAATCCCACATTGGGTGAAACCGAGCGATTCTGCAGCCTTTGGGTCTGTTGTGTTTGCTGAAAGGGGAGTTATGCCTCTGAAGTGTCAGTACATTCATAGCAGGGCTCTAGGCCTGGATTTTAATTTTGGGAGATAGGCAAGTTTGGTGTAACATTTGAGTACCTGCAAGTCAGCAGTGCCTATGCTGTTTTCCAGTGTAAATATATATATGAGAGATTTAGCTGGGGAATTGGAGTAGGAAAATTTCCCATGGAAGATACCTTGTGTTCTACCAAAATGACAAATCCTGTTCCATCATTGCAGTGGTATTT
The DNA here is from genome assembly GCF_034638445.1 of Ciconia boyciana. Lineage (NCBI taxonomy): Eukaryota > Metazoa > Chordata > Aves > Ciconiiformes > Ciconiidae > Ciconia > Ciconia boyciana. Next base: position 6,823,088 of record NC_132936.1, on the reverse strand, counting down.
GGATGCTTGTTATGCTATAACTTTTTATATTAACTGTTTTAGGATATTTGTGTACTCTGGATATTAATATGGATTTACTGATTACACAATCACTGTCTTCCAGCTGAATTTCAGTAGTGACTTGCTCCAGAGGATTGCTGAAAAATGGGAACCTAAAGGGAACTATCTGGAGTATCAGTACAGTCCACACGCAGGATTGGATTGAACAGTGTCTGGCCTTGTGGTTAAATGATGCTGTTGAGCAAGAAGTGGGGAATATTGGCATGAAATTTTAGGTCAGTTATGGATAGGGAAATCCTGTGTGAGGGTTCTTACAGGGACCTTACTTTGAGTTAGATAACTGAGTTTTGAACAACAAAGTGTTTGGGAAGGGCAGAGGGAAACTGGCGCTGGGGAGCACGATGCAATACAATATGAAATTGTGTCATATTATGTCATGCTATTAGATAAGGAGTGTCAGTCATAGTTAGGAATAGTCAATATCCTTGAGTCGTATGGTCAGAATTAGTGCTGAATGTTTATCTAGGGAGCAAATGCTTTAGGGTACAGTGTGTAGCGGTCACCATCTCATGCACTTCATGGGCGGGATTTGCATTATATTTCTTGTGTCTTGCATACTTCATGCTGCTCGCACTCAGGTAGCAGTGGCACTTGACCGGAAAGGACAGATGATGCTTGCTTGAAGGATGTAGTATTTCCAGTGGCTCACAACTGTGCCACTGAATCTTTCAACCACCTCTTTCCAATCCATTCAGAGACCTAAGTGGTTAGTTAGAAGAACTTAAACGGCACATTCTTGTTCGTAAAGCTGTCTATACGCTAGAAGTGACCTTTGGTAGTAAGCGTCAGAATTACTTGATCAATAAGAGCTCCGTTACGTAGGGAAGCTGTGATCAGGTTAGAGATGTGATAAAATGTTGGGAAACTGATGTTCCTGCTCTTTGTTTGTCTAACTCTTGATCTGACACCTTTTAAGCAGCAAAACCTTTTAATGGATATACTGCTGTATCTGAAATTCAAAGCTTATTTGCTAATTTCTCTGCTAGAAATTGTACTCGGCACATTTAGTAATCCCACACCAAGTGTTGGGGCTGAGAAGCTGTGATGGTTTCTAGCTGGTCCCCCCTCCCTGATGGGAGCTGTGCAGGCGCAGAGTCCTCCAGTTCCAGTGTGTACTTCCTGCTCCCATCCGCTGCTCTGCCATGTGATGCTAGTGTGTCTGTGCCACGCATGCGCAGAAAAGAGAAGTAACGCTCCAGAGATTTTAATGAGGGTTATAAAGTTCTGGTGGAGGTGGACGTTGTTATTCTCAAGGTGAGAACTGCCCCTGTTTACATCTTAACAAGCAGAAGCTTTCTCTAGGGACAGTTTCTTACAACTTTGAAAATACTTGAAAACTTGCCAAATTGCAAGAGCAGGAGTTCCTGTGTATTGGGAGGAGGAAGAAAAAAGGAAGAGATTGGGCAGTGGTGTTGGATAAAGAAGTTGCTTTGTGAACTGTTTCATTCAACAAATTGTAGTGTCTTCACTTCTCATCTCTGAAACTGGGATATCAGTATAACTGATAGGTAAGAGTCTCATTCCTATGTTTGGAGTGCTCAGTGTTAGTAAGGCAGGCGGTATAAATACCTAGGGAATATTTTAGCTACTCATTCTTAAAACTAAGTTATGACTGTAACAAACAAATCTTCTGTCTCTGCTCAACAGATGCCATCTTGCCTCAGAAGAGGGGACGACTATCTTCCAGAATAGCCATGAACTCTTATTGGCAAGTCCCGGCAATTTTCTTACTCTTTCTTCCAAGAGCATTGTCTCTCCAGCCAGCCCAGCCCAGAGTGTTGCTGGTATCTTTTGATGGATTTCGATGGGATTACATCTATAAAGTCTCAACTCCCAATTTTCATTATGCCATGGAGAACGGTGTTCATGTCAAACAGGTCACTAATGTGTTTATAACGAAAACATATCCTAACCATTATACGATGGTGACTGGTCTCTATGCAGAAAGCCACGGTATAGTTGCTAATGAGATGTATGATCCTATTCTGAATGAAACTTTCTCTTTGAACAAAATGGATATCCATAACTCCAAGTTCTGGGAAGAAGCCAGCCCAATATGGATAACGAACCAGGGGGAAGGACATAAAACTGGAGCAGCTATGTGGCCTGGAACAGATGTGAAAATACATGGAGTCTTTCCTACATATTATATGCCCTACAATGAATCTGTTTCCTTTGAAGATAGAGTTGCTAGGCTTATTGGCTGGTTTACATCAGAAGAACCCATAAACTTTGGTCTCCTATATTGGGAACAGCCTGATGAGATGGGCCATATTCTAGGCCCAGAAAACCCACTTATGGGACCAATAATTAGTGATATTGACAAAAAGCTGGGATATCTTATGTCTGAACTGAAGAAAGCGAAGCTGTGGGATGTGATAAATGTCATAATCACAAGTGATCATGGAATGTCACAGTCCTCCTCGGAAAGGCTCATTGAGCTTGATCAGTATGTGAATAGAGAGCTCTATAAAGTCATTGACCATTCTCCTGCAGTAGCTATTTTGCCAAAAGAAGGTAGGAGCTATAGCAGTAAAATTCTCTGAAGAAAATACTTGAGTATCGAAAATTTATAGGCTTTGTTCCTTTACTGAAGTGGTGGTGGCAGCACTGATGCCAGTAAGATATCAGCCTTGAGCAAGGAGTACTTGCAGGATCACTTCTTTGTTCTTTTTGCTAGGTCTGTCAAAAGCCTGGATTAACTTAATGAAATGAAAAGTGAGCAAATCTGTCTGTTGTTGACTAACATTGCCAAATATCCTGGAGTCCTTACAAGAAGTAAGATAATCTAACGGCATTATCAAGGATGAATGGTGTTCTAGATAGATAACAACTGAATGTTACATATCTTGCCTTTTGTCAAGATGCTAAAGCCATAGTGAAAGAATTAGATTTCTAACTCAAACAGTAAACTGAAACCAGATGGGGACCTTTGATAAAAAGAAAGCCTGTGTTGGCTATTTGATTAGCTGCCAGCTATTGTAGTTCACTTTAGGTTTTTTTTCTCCCATCACGCTGAACAGCCAGCCAGTTATGTTCATACCATTTTTATTGTGATAATGGTGGGCAAGAATACTGTTGGAATTGAAATCTGAAGTCTAGTTGCAGTCATCGAAGAGTTGCTTAAGTGTCAGATGTGTGTTTAGTGTCACTGATGTAGAGGTGCTGGTCTTTATTTTGATGATCAAAAGCTGTAACTATTTGCTGTGAATGTGTTAACATGGACAATAGCGTTTTTTGTGTGGGCAGGGGTGCTAATTTGGAAGTTGAGTTTTGAGGTGGCCTTCTGAAAAGGTGTTTTTTAAGATTTCTGTAACATTTGCATCACTAATGGACAGCACTCTGTATTTAATGTCCCAGCAGGGAGGGTATTTTGCAGGCTTAAGTGACCTTTAAATGTGTAAACAAATGTCTCTTGTAATTTTTATAGAATCATAGAATCATTAAGGTTGGAAAAGACCTCTAAGATCATCTAGTCCAACCGCCAACCCAACACCTCCATGCCTACTAAACCATGTCCCGAAGTGCCACGTCTACACGTTTTTTGAACTCCTCCAGGGATGGTGACTCCACCACCGCTCTGGGCAGCCTGTTCCAATGCTTGACAACCCTTTCAGTAAAGAAATTTTTCCTAATATCCGATCTAAACCTCTCCTGATGCAACTTGAGGCCATTTCCTCTTGTCCTATCGCGAGTTACTTGGGAGAAGAGCTTAGTTTGAAGAATACTCCAGACTAAAATGTTAGTATGTTCAAACTGAGATCATTTGCTGCCTGAGTACACTCAGGTGTTTGTAGCTGGGCGCTGTTCCTCTCAGTGGTGATAGAAGAGTCGAGTTTGGGAGCTCCATCCTAATGGAGACAAATATGGTTGACTAGGATGTTCTCATTACAAAATAAAGGAGTACTAAAAGTAAACTTTAGCACTGAAACATCCCTAATGCAGTAAATGAGAACTGGAAGATGCATAACCTGATTCTCCTGTCTGCTGAATGCTGAAAAGAAATAGTATCTCTGCAACAATTAGATGACAGCATAGTAAAAAAGCCATTTCAATAGACTTCAGAAATAGCTTGGATTTGGTTTTGCTCAGAGGTTCAGATATTTATTACACTACCAATAAACAAGAATTAGTTTTGAGCACGGCTAAAATTCCTTCCTTCTGTGTTACCAGCTGTAACTTTTATTATAAAGCAATGAGCTTCATTCTCAGTTTAGCTATGAAATAACTTATACTTAAGTACATAAGACTGATTCTTCAACAGTTATTCCATTTGTCTTGCTTAACCATGGGAATGGTAAAACTTAGTGAGACACTGAGAAAAATTTTGAATGCATAGAAATGCAGTGACTTCTGCTACTTTAACTGTTTGCCTGCATATTTCTTCCCCAAGAGACGGATTAAAGCCATTATTTAACTATGCTTGTGTACAGTGTGTGTGGAACTAATTATATGTTCACAAAGATGGTACCTGTAGCACAGGTGATGATACTGGCCTTTTTCTTGCATTTAATATATTAATTCAAGTAATTAATTTAGTGTAAAATCATAGTTTGCTGTATTTGGGGCTTCTCCTCCCTGTTATCCCATATAAAAAAGTGGCATCACAAAATTAATTTTGTTACTAATATAGTCCTAGAAATGCTAGATTGGAGTCCCTTGTTGCTGTAACTATATCGTATCTGGACTTTTGCTGTCTCATTTTGACCTTTATTGTATTTCTTAAGTTTAGTGGTTCTTTTTTTATGCCAATTTTAGATAAGAAACATTATATATTAATCTATTTCCAGTTTTCCTCCAGAATTTCTGTACTGGATCCTAGGAACTGAGGGAGAAAACAAAGATGGTTTCTTTAAAGACATTGGACACCTCCTCCCAACCTTTTTTTTTCCTGAGATATATTCAAAACTCCATGCATGCCGAAAATGGTAGACCAGATTTTATCCTTGGTTTACTTCAGGTGGTGTCTCAGGTCAAACTAAGCACTTGTTCTTGTGGTCATCAAGGCGATCGTTTCTTGGGACAGACAGTCAGAGAAGAGCTCACTCGCAGGAACACCCACTGCAGGATGTACAGCTAGCTGTGAAGGTAGAACTAGCGAGAAATGATAAGTCAGAATGACAGGATGTGCTTAAATTCCACTCATCTGCTAAAAATAGCAGTGTTGGCCACAAAGAAAATGTAAACATCTTCCAACCATGCTTCAGACCACGTAGCGCTGAAACTGGCCTGCAGACACTAGCTGTGAACTCAGCTGTCCAGCTGACTTGTGCATGTGTGTAGCACAAAGTACTTAAGTCACGGAGCTGAGTTAGTTGGGGTGTAACAGAAAAGTCTGTTAGGTACACTGCATAGCCCTCAATAGGAACCTGTGCTGAAAAGGGGCAGGGGGAGGATATCAAAGAAACTTGCTCAGATGTAGGTTCCTGAACTTGCTTTTGTATTCCTCTCTGTGTGTCCTGGTTCCTCCTTTCTGTGCACTGGTGTTGTAGCTTGTCCAACTGCTTTCTGACTGTTCAGTGACTTTTATTGGAAAGAAAAGCTCAGGAACTGGAAATAAGCAAATAAAAAAATTGGGGGTGGAAAATGCCCATTTATTTGGTAGTGTTAGTACAGCTTTTGAGGTTTTATGCTCACTCTGCAATAGATGTCTACTCCTTTCCTTTCCCTAGTCACTAAGAACACAAAGGAGTAGGTAGTGCTGTTAGCCGTTATTGAATACACAGAGTGGCTGATTGTTGTGGACCAAAAGTGCCATCTTGATCTGCCAGTCCAACCTGTTCCTTTTTGTGTTTGTTGTGTGTTCCCTGCTTAAGGCCTCTGTAATTTTTGTACAGCTCCTAACATGTTAGTGGCATCTGGACTGTGACCTGAGGGCTTCTGTTGAAAGATTAATGCAAGCTAGTTTTGCTTATCCCTAGGCAATTAATTACTAATACTGTGATGTTACATGGTGCATAGAAACAAATGAGCTACTCTTTCTAAATTGGCTAAACTTGTCATCAAAATGGTAGAAGATCAAAACTGGGAATCAAATGAGGTCAAATATGGAGCTGTTTATTGGAGCATCTGGGAGAAATAAATAGTTGGGTTCACTCAGAAATAAGTTTTCAGAGATGCCGAGAAACAAAGTGGCTTCTTTCTTTGGCCTTTTAAAGAAAGCAACTAACAATTAAACTGCTTTAAAATAAATAAAAAGTGTCGCTTGTCATCATAGCCAACTGGGGGGAAGACAGAATACGGCCTTAACGCGCACATTACCTCATAGGTTTAGGAGCTATCTTCTTGCTGTCAAGCTTTGCATGGAGCTAGGAGGAGCTGGTTTCTTTTCTGTGAGCCTTAACTGAATGCCTTCTAACTCATTCTTGTGAGAAGCTTATATTCTGATAACTATGAAATGAGGGGTTTTTCTAAAATTAGCAAATTTCTAAAAATAGCAGTAGCTTAGGAATAGGCTGTGAAGTTTGACGCCAGCTGTGAATGATGCTCTGGATTTCTCACAGTAACTTCTGTGCGCATTGTAATCCACTGTTGTCCCTTACAGCTATAATTAGCTTTTGGGGAAGTGCATTTTGCCCTCTTCTTTCAGTTGTATTTAAACTACTGATGAGTTCAGTAAACATATTGGTATGTTTAAGTTTTGTCTTTTGTTTCTTTTGTTTGTTTGAAGGCAAACTGGATGAAGTATATGAAGCTTTGGCCAATGCTCATCCCAACATGACTGTATATAAAAAGGAGCAGATTCCAGATAGATTACATTACAAGCACAACAGTAAAATTCAGCCAATCTTAGCAGTGGCTGATAAAGGATGGGAAATTGTATATAATAAGTCTGACGGTTTTCAATGTAAGTATTCTGTCTTTACAGTGTTTTGCAGAGACCTTACATGGTACTTTCTCTCCCAGTCTCAACCAATGTTAATTTTTTTTTTTTTAAGACTGGGAGGGAAAACTCTGAAGCTAAGTATGTAGAATTTATAATTTTTTTTCCTGATGGGATGGGAAGCACCCTACTATTAGGGGAGGGGGAACTGGACTTACCATTTCTAAAAATTAAACTTACTGAGATAAGATCATTCACATGTTTTAGTGGCCACATACTTGAGGTCTTCTTGCAAAATCTAGCAAACTGACAAGCGCTTCCTGAGAGATTTTAAAAAAAAAAAAAAGTTGTAACTGAACTTGTTGAGTAGAGGATGAATAGCGTTGTTTTATCATGTACTATTTATTTACTGGAGAAGGGTTGGGTTGGAAATACAAGAATGCTTTCTCAAAGTCCTCAACTTCTGTATGCCTACACTTATAGTAACCTTGTTCTATTGCTAGAAAGAGTCTTTGAATATTGTGTTGCTGTACAACAGGGATTTTCATTTACCTTATAGGATAAGATGCATTCTAGGTGATTTGGAGGAAAAAAAAAACCACTTTTAAGTTCCTCACCTTGGTGTTTTGAGATTTATTATAGGTAGAACAGAGATAGTAAACTGTAACTTTTAGCTGGGAGGTTAGCTGGGAGGAAAAATATAGGTGTCATATGGTCAGTTCTTGAAGTTTCTTAATTGAAAACCTTTTAAATTTTGATGCTGGTTATGAAGCTGAAGAGCATTACCTGTGAGACTTAACAAGTTTTTCAGTGTTGATAGCTGATGAGAGCAGTTATTTGTGCCTGCATGTTTATTCACTTGTTCAGAGTTTTCATTGCCCCTGTAAGGAAGGGCCGCTGGAGACCCACTAGTGAAATCTGTAAACTTTTCCCTTCTTGATGAGTAGATAGTGCACAAAATTGGATAGAGTGTCAAAGCAGTCAGAGCTTAAGTTCTGTCTGCTACTAGGAGTCAAACAGTCTATCTCGACATGGATTATTTTTTTTTCCCCTAAGAGATCTGGTCCAGTTGCAAAGTTGGACTTTTTCCTTGAGGAAAACCAAGGAAACTTGGGTGTAGCATAGCATGCCATTGACAATGCTGTTACTGCCATGTGAACTTACCTTTTTTTTTTTTTCCATTTTTAAACAGTGCTCTCCATTCTTTTTTTAGGGCATCTTCTCTTTGTAGTTCTGAGACTTGGTATTTGCTAGGAGACATTTGTGCTGTTGATCAAAATGATTCTTCTAAACCTCTGCAAGAATAAATGATGGCTGTTCCTTTTCTGCATTATGCTAACCCTAGGAAAAGGTTCAGTGCTTGTTTTGCAACTTCAGAATATTGACCTTTTTCTGTCTTTTATTTCTAGTTGGTAATCACGGATATGACAACATCTTACCAGAAATGCATCCAATTTTTTTGGCAGTTGGGCCTGCTTTCAGAAAGAATGCCACCAAAGAAGTCATGAATGCTACAGACTTGTACCCCTTATTGTGCCATCTCCTTGGTATTAACCCACGGCCAAACAATGGTTCATTCAATGCTGTGAAAGATATACTTGCTGAAGAAGTTTCTGTAGCCTTTGGAGCAGACACCTATGCTACTGTTGTAGGAGTCTTTCTGGGCAGCTTTCTTGTTATGGTTTTTATTGCAGTTTTTGTGAAGCATTTTATCCTCACCCAAGCAAATGCCATGCGAATGCAACATACTGAAGCTGCCCAGCCACTGTTGCAAGATTAGTAACACTTGGTACCATTTCCTGTTGGATGCTTAAAATAAGCTTATGCAAAAAAAATGAATAGTGGTGGATCAGCATAAATATGTGGAGTAAAAGGAAACAGATGCTGATCCATTGGTACACTGGAGTACATACGTACTAGGTATGCAGAGAGAGCATGTTTCTCTTTCACCCTACAACCACTTCGTCTTTCAGGGGTTGAAAATATTCTGGCTAAACCTGGAAAGCTGTATATGTATGTAGACATGTAGTGACAATAGACCTTGAATACCTCATTCTGAGCTACTTTTAGGGAAATAACATCAACTGAGGTGCACTTCACAGACCATTACATGGTGATTTAACTTCCCACCCCCACCCCTTTTTTTTTTTTTTTTTTTTTGCTTTGAGAGGTTTAAGTCTCTTAGATTCTAACAAGTCACTGAATGTGACTAGGCTTCTCTGGGGTTTTTTCTTCCCTGCCCAAGGAAGCTTTTTGCATGGATCACCATTACAGATAGCTTGGTGGATTAAATCCTGCAGAAAACATTGTTATTAAGCTAGGTCTTGCAGTGCTAAGTGTCTAAAATTAGACTTGGGTGTATTTCTTTAAACTACTGTGTTAATTGTAGTCCCAAAATATGAATCTAGGTGGTATTGCCTTTAGCAATCAGCATTAAACTACTTGATTTTTTTTTTTTTTTTAAATTTAGATAAATACAGGTCTTTACAATTTTACGTAAATGTAGGTCTTTACTTTTTCTATTGTTTCCTGTACACTGGACTACATTTTTTAGGAATTCTATGCGGCTGGCAGTTTAAAGACACGTACAAGCACAACACCTGTATATCCAAATGGAGTCTTTTTTTTATATTTCTGTGATAAGAGGGTTCTCTGAATAAGGCAGATGAATCAGTTAAGGAACATGTACAAACTGGTTTCAGAGTGCTGTCAAGCTTGTCACTGGATGTAACATCAGATCTGTTACTGGAGACTTCTCAGGTGTGAGCTTGGCTTGCTGTCTTGTGTTTTATCTGACACGTCTGAGTGGACCTTAGAATTTGATGAGTAGGGTTAGACATGCAATTTAAGGAACAGCTAGATAAATCTTAAGCCATATATACTCTTAAATCTGAAAAAGCACACTTTAATATGGAAAAAAGGTATAAGACTGCAGTTTGTTCTTCCAGAGGAAAGTCTCTTGTCAGGGGAAATTATTAATTTTGAGTCAACAAAACTACTATTACTCTTATTCTTTTGTGTGGGGCAATAAATCTTCTTGCTATTGTGGGTTTTTTTTATGAACTCACCTAAATGGTAGGTGAGAAGCTGCTGACTTAAGGTTTGTATGAAAAACATGGTATGAAGTGAGAAAAGTTGTCTAGTTGTCAGACTCGTTTAAAAGCTGAATTTTTTTCCCCTCCCTGTGTGAGTTAGTATTTCTCTGCACTTTGCTTTTGAGTACAATGCCTGAAGGAGAAAGAAACTGTTTCAAAATTCACACAAATACTCAGTCTGGTATTTCTATGAGTGCAATTCATTGCTTTATCCACAGCACCCAGCAGAGGGCAAAAGATGGGAACATCTTGGCCTTGGATGTGTTCTGTCAAACTAATGGCGTGACTAACAGTCTAATACTGCAATTGATAGGGTTGCTAGCAGACCTAGCAAGGAGCTGCAACAAGCTGACTAACTGAAGTTCAAAACTCATTTTGCTAAACTTCATTCCAGACTTAATGAATGACATCTAGGCGAGTTCAGAAGTGAGCTTACTTCTCGCTGCCTCAGTGATGACTCTACAGTGCCTTGTTACGAAGTGTCTGGTCCTTGCTGCATCAGAATTAATCTGTTGCATTCCTCCGTGATGGCAGGGACACTTGCTTAGCATTGAACTGTCTTGCAAACAAATGTGGAAAGTTTCCAGAGACCACAGCTAGGTGCAGTGAATGCTTGAGAGGGAAGGCAATGAAATACTCCAATTTAAGGTATATGCTGAAAGTCTAGCTGTAATAGTAGCTTTAGGAAGATGGGAAACTAGCAGATCTGTTGGAGGACAGCCCCTTAATTTGGGGGATATATATGAAGTCTTGCATAACTTAATCTGACTCATGGCTGCAATTCTACTGTTGTTCTGTGTACTGCCTTGTTTTCCTATGTTGCCATTTTCTTAAGAAAACACTGAAGGAAAACTTCTGGGATCGCTGTGCCTGACACTGTAAAGCTGATTCTTGGTGGAGCTGACCATTAGGTATGTCTTAAGTTTAATTTGCTGATGCCAGCTAAAACTGAATGCTGCAGGGGCTTATCAAGCTGAAAGATGAAGGCAGTAATGATGTTCACGGTAGTTTCTAGAGAGGCTGGGGAAGTCCGAGTATAAAACCTAAACCTCTAAATTGTTACTAATCACTTCCCTAGCCACCTTCCAAAAAGTGGATGGCAGACAGCAAACTGATGCAGAGTCCACCTTTTCTTGCTTATCTGCAACTTAAAAACGAATCGTAGCACAAACTTGGTGTGTGTTTAAAGAAAGATCTACAGGCCTGGTTAAGGGAATAACAGTGAAAATTGGAGATGCTATAATCCTCACCTGTAGCTGCTTCAGTTACACACTTTCTCACTTTGGAACACGCTACTTTAATAGAAATTCTTCTTATTGTAGTAATTTCATAGCAATGCTTATGGCAGATGTAAAAATAACTGGACTGTAATCTCAGAGGGGTTCATTAAACTCCCACTTTTTTTAGTTGTGACAGGCATAGTTCTATCATCAGCCAAAGTGACCCTTGATTTTAAGGAGGGGGCAAAGTTGGTCAGTGTTGTTCTGTCATCCTGGGACTTAAGCATACCTGCCCAAACATGCAACAATGGAAGAGCAGTAGGTTTCCCCTAGCAAAGAGTTTGGGAACAATAATATTCAAAATAGATTGGGAACGCAAACATGAGAATTCTTCTTGATGTCATTGTTCTGTATTGCACTGCAAAACCCTTCTTTGAGGAGGGTAAAATGAAACTTTGTAGAAAACTGAAAGGAATCTTTCAGCATTCAGGTATTTCAGTTTAGGTTTAAAGATGTTTCCTCTATTGGTTAGGTGTATTTGCAGGTACCTCTTGGATAGTTACCTTGTTAGGATATTTGCCTAGCCAATGTTAAACACTGTTTTAAGTTGTTGGGTGTACGCTTAATGAAATTGAAAGCACATCTGATGCCACTGGAGAAAAATACCAACTTTTTCCCTGATGTGAGATTTTTTTTCAGACTACCTTTTTGGTTGGGGAGCATGTGGGATTTGGTTTCTGCCTATATGATACTTTTTATGATGTACAAACAAGTTTATTGGAAAGAGCATTTGAGTATGCTGTACACTACTTGTAACTTAAGCTTGGAAACTGAGAAGTTTGCATGATTTTGTCTTCCATTATTGACCTGTGAAGCACACTTTGAGATGTCAAAAGTTTTCTTTGTTTCTTCCTGTTTGGAAATGTTGAAGTTGAAATATATCTTTGCTATAGTGCTATCAAGCATTGAGTGCTTGCTTCATTTAAAAAGACTTCTGGAAAAAAATCTTGAACTGGGGGGGATGGCTGGGGGAGAATGGCCTTAACTCATAGGCATCCCAAATATTTCTTGTACTCTGCATAGTGTATGCCTTCATTAAAAATAACTGGAAGTATGATAGAACTTAAGAATTTTAGGTCAAAGTTCCTATATAAAAGACCTTGTTTGCCACCTTGCTACTGTATATGGAAATAACAGCTATCTGTTACCAACAGTGGTAATACAGTTTCTTTTATCAAAAAAAAATCTCCCAGACTTTCCTGGTAAAGAGCTGCAGTTATGCTGTTTACAATAAATGCAGTTTCAAAAAAAAAAAGCGCAAAAATGCCTATTATAAAATGAAGGGTTGTGCAGTGTGACTTTTCAGAAGTGTGGAACAACACAATCTTGAGCTATGTGTGGGAAGAAATGACAAACATGCAGCTGTTGAGTCCTGCTGTTTTGTAAAATGCAAATATAACAGGCTTACTTCCGAATTTTCCCTGCTTAAATAATGGCCATGGATGCTGTCTTGACTATACATGCTATGCTGCTGTACTTACCTTTCAAGAAGTGGCACGTTTGTACTACAGTAAAGGTAACGTAAGCATTTATTAGATGTTAAGACTACAAAAACTGTTGCAAGCACATGAAAATGGTACATTCAATAGTGGTATCTGCAGTATTGCAAATGGACGGCCTTTCTGTAATGAAATCTTAATCTGAATCATATTAAGTTAACAAATCTCTATTACTGTTTTTTGCAATAAAAGGTGGTACCTTGCATATTAAAGCAAACATCTGTCCCTGTGGTCTGATCCTGAGAGGTACATCATGTTGTTGGTTTATTTTCATAGGCAGTACATTCTTTCAACTTATAGCAAGTTAAACCTCCCCCTGAAACAAGTGTTTTGGACCTATAGCTAGTTGAAATCAGCTCATTTCTGGAACAGTTTCTGTGGTGCTAATGGACAAAAAGCATATAAACCCAGAGGGGTGGATGTTTGAAGGCTTCTCTACCCTGTGTTGAGAGTTCCTTTATGGAGGCAGTCAACATAGCGAAACATCAGTCTTTACTGCTGGGATGTAATGTTACAAACTTCCCCTCTTCCCTTCTAAACTTCAATGCTAGTTTAAGAACTTCCCCTAAAGTAATATGTCCTGTATGAATGTTGCAGTTGCGTATATTTAACAAGTCATTAAATGTTACCACAAACTATTGTAGAATATCTCCTTTATCTCAGCTCTGAGGAAGGGGGAAGCCACAGCTGCTCATGTTCTTGTTTTGAATTAGCTATTCAGAAGGAAGTCAGCCACTGTGTTTCATAAGCAATAATTCATACAGACTGCAATTAGGTAGTGGAAATATTTCATCATGTTTAAGGCACTAATGCTTGTAAAAATAATAATCTTTAAATATATCCACTTTGTCTCTAAGGCAAAAGAGGTGTTTTTCTAGATTATCTTGATTTGTACATGATCTGTATGAAATGCTGGAAGTACAAGAGCTACCCTGAAACCCTCCCTGCCAGCAGCAAAGAATTGTGCCAGAAAACACTCAGCACTCTTATAGACCATACTGTATCTTTGGAATTGAAAATAATTAGCAATGCGACTGGAAAATAGTTAATCCTATTTCTTAATACGTAAACTTTCTCTTTAAACCCTTCCCACAATAGCAGTGCTTAGTCTCAACACTAAAGGGAGGAAGAGTAGAGGGTAATAAGGATTTCTGCTAGATACTACCACTCACTTTGTGGTTTCATTGGGGCTCAGTTGCCTGTAGCAATTCTTATCAGAAGGGGCTACTACCTAGAGCTAGAAGGAGAAATGCATTTAGACCTGTATTTCCCCATCTGTAACAATATTTGTAGTTCAGATTAGAGTGCTGCCATTGCACTTCAGTCAACATTTAATTTCTGGTAATTAAAATTGTGGTGGTAACCTTGACACCTGGCCTGTGATGGTGATGCAGAGGAACTGAAAGCATGTCAATCACACACTGCATGACAGCTATTTGGGGGAAGGAGGAGGAAGGGAAGAATAGAGTGGAGCATATACTGTGCTAATCAGATTTAGCATCTAGAAAAAAACCCTCACAGTTTGGTCTTATCAAGTCTGCCAGAAAGATAGAACTTAGTTGAGTCAAGCCTCTCCATATAGAGATGGTGCAAAGCACCTCTCAGCAAGTCTGCCACCCTCTCTGAGGGTGGCAAATTACAATTAGCAAAATTACAAGAAACTTAACAACTCTCTCCAATGTAGGAATTCAAGCATCCTCCCTTTTACAGCATCTCTAAGCCTAGATTCTACCCTGCAAAACATTTACTTCATAGTTACTAACCTGACCTCTTATTGTATGTAATTAGTTATTTTAAATCTTCCAGCAGGATGAAAAAGTGACTCCTGTGTTCAGTCCAGTTATTGCTCTATTATATCGAGTCTGAAATCCAGGACACTGTCAGTAACAGTACAGATTTTTCAAGGGCCCTGAGCCTCTTTCAAGTTCAGATTAATCCAGAGTAAAGTATTAAGTCAGGAAGTAGTAACTAGCAGTTTAAGAAGGGGAGAAAAAGCAGAACAGGTTAGTTTTTGTATTGTGTTTTTAATCAGTACAACAGAATTCTCAGAGAGGAAGACAAAAATTAGTAGAACTTCCACACATCATTTTTAAAACTCAAATGTATTTTTTTCAGTGGGCAGTTAAAAGTAACCTTTCCCTCCAAAGTCCATACTTCCTCCCAGTTGGATCACTAAAAGGTAGTCTGTGGCTAATACCAAATTGCATTGAATTTGAGCTTGTGAACAAGAAACCACACTGCATGCTACCAGGTACCTCAGCTCTCTCACTTCAAATTATCAGTTCTTAAAACCATCAAACTTGTAGGAAAAGGACTTGGTAACTGTAGTTCTCTTTTTGGGTTAGCATTAACAATTTAACTTCACATTCTCTCCTCCCTAAAAGATAAGGTACCACTAAGGCTTTCTAAATCAAGTTAATTTTTTTATAGCAAGTTACTAGACTTGACCAATAACAAGGAATCAAGAGTTTCAATTAAGAGAATCATTAGCACTGGTCTTCACCAGAACTTTACATCTATACAACTTGGACACTACAAATAACAGAACCTATCTCAAAAAATAAATTAACTTTTCCCTTTAAATTCCCAGGGTTTAAAATAAGAGTTTGGAATCCTTGCTTGATGACTGCATGTCAAACTTTCAATTGTTGCTTTTTAGCACATGACAGCCTTCAAAAGATATCAGCTGGTACACAGGGCAGAACCACCTTTATTACAAAAACACCTTCAGCACAGCTTACACCTGAAAAAAACTTTTCACAGGGTTTAAAAGCAGTTAGCTTTACTACTACAGCCCATTAAACTGAGTAATCGAAGGATTCTCAGATTAAACTGACATCCTTGAGATAAGCATTCCAACTCTCCAAGTGCAGGAACTGTGGAACCAAGTCATCCACAGACAGACGTCTAGAAATGTCAGAGCCATCTGCCCAGTGTTATAACTGCTGAACCGCATACTTTATTGCTCAAAACAGAAGTGATATGCATCAATTCTTTCCTCACTGACTTCCGTTTTCTTGTCATATTGCTGGCTTAGGGTGGAAACAGAAGGATCTTCTCTACACCCTCTATCCCCAAATTTAAGAACAAAACAGAATATACTGTCCAAATGGAACTAACTTCTAACTCTCATAAAAGAGATCTTTCCAATACAGGTACAAGAACACTAAAAGAAGTCAACATTAATTTAATACAAAAAACCCCAATTATCATTTACAAATGTTAAAATTCACTTAGTCTATCCTGGCTAGTTCGTACTCTGGAATTTCATTTTGAAAGTGTTCAAAGCTTGAATGAAAAACTAAGCATCATTATTACATTAAGCATCTCTTCCAGCAGAAAGCCACCCATTCACCATTTTGTTCTGAAAATACTTTTACAGGACTACTACTCAGGTAGCATACACAAACAAGTTTGCAAGATCTGGCTGTACAGTATTTTATACGGATACCGTTAAAGTGCAAAGAATGCCATCCAGTGCAAGTTCAAACTCTCTTCCTGAAATCACTATTTAGCAAGCGAGGCGGGCCCCCCTACACACTATCCGATTAAAGGATCGTCATCATCACATTGTAACTGAAGTCGGGAAAATGGCCGTGGGGGAGCTACTCTATTCTTTGAGATTATTATAATGCAGGTGAAAGTAGTCAGTATCATAAAAGCCCCAATAACTATCCCAATAGCTTCTGGAAGATTTATGCACCACTGGTCAGCGAGCAAGCACTTGGTGTTACTGAAAGTGCCATTGTGCGGCTGTGGTGTCAGTCCCAGGATGTGGCACATCATTGGGTAAATATCAACGTTGTTCATTGTGCTCTGCTTGTAACCCCGATGAAAAGCAGGCCCGCGAGCAGCCAGGAATGGATGCATGCTTGGGAGAGCGTTGTCATAGCCATGGTCGCCTACTGGAGAAATGCAAAGCTAAGAGTTAACACCAGTTTCTGTTTGCATAGCGAGTATTCCCCTCCCTCTCTCTCCCCCACCCCCAAAAGGCATATATTTTAACCTAAGACTAATGCAGAACATAAAAGCAGCTGTTTGATCAAACACTGAAGGAACCCAGAGTTCCTTCCCTCTTCCCCAATCCCCAGAAGTCTTTTCCCATACTGGTCTTCA
The DNA here is from genome assembly GCF_034638445.1 of Ciconia boyciana. Lineage (NCBI taxonomy): Eukaryota > Metazoa > Chordata > Aves > Ciconiiformes > Ciconiidae > Ciconia > Ciconia boyciana. The sequence continues at coordinate 6,806,215 of NC_132936.1, read as the reverse complement.
GCCATGGTTCCCCCCCCACCATTATCTCTTTTCCTTTTGACTGTCAACATTTTCAGTTTTCCCCTTCCCACTCCTCATGCCAAAGTTGAAAGGAATGTTGCCACTCCACAAGTCAGTAGCTGGAATGCAAACCTATACTTCTCAGATTTTGGAAAGACATTATCTCCCTCTTGCAAAGCAGACACTTTAATTACTTCTTAAAAGCCAAGCCCTTTCCCCTTGATAGTGTTCAGTTCAAGCGTATTAAGTACCCTCAAATCATGCTGATCAGATTAGGTACTTCAGGAGAAGGGATACCCAAATAGTCAAATCCAAAAAAACTGTCAAAGCATCATGATACCTGTGACAGGCAAACAACAAAACGTTTGTAGCTACAAGGTCACCAGTACTTGGACATTTGGTAGGTTTTTAGGAAATACTCACTCCGATTTTTGGTGGAATATACACAGCTAAAAACCAGCCATAGTCAAGTTTCCTGACAACATGCCTGAAAAATCTGTCCAAGATACCAAAAATTTCTCATAACACATGCAGCACAGTATTTGAGTGACTGCATTTAAGTTTTGAGTTCATTTCTTACTAACAGTTTAATGAGTCTCCCCGAGAACTGTCTCCTTGTCTGCTTCACTAAAGTTTCTGATGTGAAATGTCAAGATTCCTCCTGATCAAGCCACACTTCAAGTATACTTCCAATATTCCTTTTTAATGTTTTCCACCATTGTGTTTGTTACCACAAAGATACTGCTACACATCTTGCTGCTTTGTTTTAATACAGTCCTTTGTTTCTCGATTACATTTTTTCCCCCGTCTACTCCTTGCTTGTTTTGAACAGAGCTGTTCCAAGTCCCCTCTCCAAGGAAGTTCCCTATCTTTCACCTCTGAAGTAGGAGGGCTGGTGTGTGCCAACACTGCTTGATATAGTGTAGGTATTGGTACACTTGCCAATCATTACGCTGCCACGTTGTCCATGAAGACAAGTACAATAAACACTTAAACAGCCTTTAAGGCTAAAACCTCCCTCTGCCTGCTTCTGGGAAGCTTTGGCTAGCAAAATTGTTTTCAAAAGTGATTCACTTCAACTGATACAACGCTGTTACTTATAAATATACACTTATTAACTATTTTTAGGTACATGAAATTGAATCTAACCATAAACAAGAAAGCGACCTCTATTAGAAAACACGTGTGCTAAGTGTTGTCAATTTGAAGACGATTGTAGCAAATCTGTGGGGAAATTAAAATATAAACGTATCTTACATTAAAAGCAGTACTTTTGTACAAATAATGAGAAAATTTGAACTTAAATGTGCAAACGGCAGACAGTAAGAACAGCCAAACTGGGTGAAACCGGGAGTTTACACCACCCAGCATCCTGTCTCGGACAGCAGTCATAACAGGGAGTGTGGGAAGTATCCAACAGGGTTAGCCCTGACATACCAACCAGCCTCGAGCTGTCGGCTGCTCAGAAACTTCCTGGAAGTTGGTACCTTTGTATTTAATTTCTATTAATGGATTTTTCTTCCAATAATTTGTCCAATCACTTTCTGAACACACACATATATATACACACACAGTCGCACACATAGCCTTCGTCTGCAACCAGAATTATGGGTTAAATTCTCTTATTATGACGATAATGAAATCTGTCTGGAATTTCTTCTTTGAGATATACTTTCATGTGACTGTTGCATTTTTTCAGTAAGTTATACACGCCTCTTGTCTGCCAAAAAAACCTCCTGCATGTGAAACACCTGGAAATATATATACATATATACACACACATATCATATATATATGTATGTAATTTGACATTCATAGCATCTAGCAGGAAAAAAGTACATAGCTTAGCAATGCACAGTGTGAAGTAACATCTGTTTTGGTTTTTGTCTTTAAAACATGCTATTTGATGCCCCTAACAGGAAGAACTCTGGCTTCTTTGACCATTATTGTTGTGTTCGTATTATTTTTAGTATTTCCTCCCATTTCTTTTTGTTTCCTAGTATATGTACTGTAACATTAAATGTTTTGTCTTGCATTCTTCAATTTATGCTCCCCTATACGAATATTTTATATACAAAAAATAGTTAAACCACACTCTAGTGGAAGCCTGAGACAGACTGCTAACTTGCCTAAGATAACTCTTAAAAAGTGTACCTCAGGCTATTAAGTTGAACATGACAAAGTGTTTTAGCCAACGGAGTATCCCCCATCTCTTCCTCATCTGTTAAAACACTCCAGGCTCAGACTAAGAATGTTCTAGAAAATGCTGAGACATTCCTAAAGATACACAGTGCCAGGACTCCACTCCCTAAACTAGGGCCATCCTACAGATGGCTCAAATGAAAACAAGACAGTTTACCAACATAAGCCACCAAGAGCACGAATGAGGAAAACAGACTTACATTTTGAAAGCGACTCATTTTGCACAATTGTCCAGCCTTCGTCTGCAACCAGAATTATGGGTTGAATTCTCTTATTATGACGATAATGAAATCTGTCTGGAATTTCTTCTTTGAGATACACTTTCATGTGACCGTTGCATTTTTTCAGTAAGTTATACACGTCTCTTTTGTCTGCCAAGAAAAAAACTGCATGTGAAACAGCTGCAAATTATGTCCTGTTTACTGCAATTATCTGTCATTAAACTGAAGATCCATTTTTTTTCAAAACAATTATTTTTGAAAAGGTACATAGAAAAGGATTTTTTCATGTCCCTAATGAAACGCTACTAGTAGAGGTGGATTTCACACTTGCTCTCATTTTAAATCAGGCACCTGACGGCTGTGGTTTTGGACCTACAATTCAACTTACCCTCTGGGCATGCAGGGGAAGAGGGCAAAATTCAAGCAGAGAAATAAAAAGAAAGCAATCACACACCAAAGTAGTCAATATTTTATCCAAAGCAGGAAGTATTAAATTTTGTTACTGTATAAATCACTTTGTTCATTAGAATTGCTTCAGTCTGGCCACAGTGGTGGGGAACCGAGACCAGCAGTGTCATGATTGAAGACATGCCTGTTAGTAACTACTCCAAGATGCAAAAAATTGAATTCACAATATGAAAACTGAAGTTTCCTTCACAGAAACAGAAGCGGTAAAGCGATAAAAGTTGGGTTTAGCTTTTTACTTGGAAGTTTAGACAATGACTTTTTTTATTCTGAATAAACATGAGGGTTTATTTCATGCTCACTGTGAATTATTACTGTGTGGACTAAGTGAGCAACAAGAGAGCAGGCATACTAAGTGCCTATCTACTTTCTCAACAAGCTGTACCAGGACCATCTTTACCACCCATAGCAATTTGACAAGAAACTCTCCTTGGCCCATTGATTACCAAAACAAAGTCATTTCTAAATAAACAAACATTCTTTAGCTTATTCATTAAATTATGTCAAAGTTCTGCAATATGAACTACACTGGTTTTGCAAAAGATGTGAACAGTCCACCATAGTGTGTACTTTTTAGTAGTAAGATAAACAAGATTTAATTCTCAGTGTATGACTTAAAAAAAACCCAAAACATACTCTGCCTTGGCAGCACTGCAGCAACTGGACTCTTGTCTATCAGAGTATAGTTATTGCGACCAATGCAGTCATCCAGGATAATCAGCTTCTTTGCAGAGCAGGAGGCCATTCCATGATCACTTGTTATTATGATATTAATAGTGTCCCACAAACCTAATGCCTTCAATTTATTAGTAAGGAAACCAATGTGATTATCCACCTCTTCTAATACTTTGCGCATGTTCTCAGTGTCATCTGGTCCATACTTGTGCCCACTTGCATCTGGTTCTTCCCAGTACAATGTAGCAAAACTGACTACTGGATTAGAGCTGTTCAGCCATGCAACAATTTTCTCCACTCTCTCCTCAAACGTTACTGAAAAGTTATACTTCATAAAGAATTGAGGGGTCGTATCATTAATTTTTACATCAGTCCCGGGCCACATTGCAGCAGCACTTGCTCCGTTTCCCTGCTGTTGATTTGTTACCCAAATTGGAACTGCCTCATTCCACCAGAAGGGATCTGAATCATTGAACTGTGAAAACTTTTTCTTGGCATCTGCATCATACATGTCATTAGCCACGATGCCATGGCTTTCTTCATATAAACCTGTCACTATGGTATAATGGTTTGGGAAAGTCTTGGTGATAAAAGCATTTGTAACTTGTTTTACAAGCACACCATCCTTAATGAACTCCTGAAGATGAGGAAGTTTATAGGTTTCCAAGTAATCGGCCCTGAAGCCATCAAAGGACACGAGGAGTAACCTGGATACTGAACCACCAGAAGAGTGAGCACAACAGGCAACTATTCCAGAAAAAAATAATGTTAACATCGAGTTCATTGTCGATACTTCAAAGTATTTCCAGCAGGCAATCAGATGCACCTGAAAAATTTAAAAAGATAAGACATGTAACACAAAATAATTGTAGTGGAACCAGTTTAACTAGCTATACATTATGTAAATCTTCCTTATAGAGGTTAACTGCAAAATAACCGGTCTAAACAACCACTGAAGTCAACAGCACATTTCCCTACTGACTTCAGAAGTTTCTCATATTGTCATAGTTTTTCATATATTAAAACAAATGAGCAATGAGATTTTTTTCATTCCAGACTAAATGAAAGCAAGAATTGTTTTCTCTCTTTTAAGCAATTATTCCATCATTCTGCGTGTCTCATTACAATTCTACATTCCAAGACAGACAATCAGTATTTTCCCTCATGTTCAAGCACAGGCACCTGAACAATTCCAGCTCCACATTTAAGCATCCTGTATAGCTCTAAATCCTGCTTACACATCACTGTTCAGACCAGAAGTTTGTTTTCTACTGTAATTATAATTTTTCTGTTTCATCCCACCTTTCCTTTTCCACAGTTTCCACCCTCTCGAGTTGCTGGATGACTTTTGAGCCTTCCAACGTTCCTATTTACTTATTGCTTACTATATACATAGCACTTCCAGGAGTAACTTCTACTTCTGTTTTCCTTCTAAGCTGTTTACAACTACCATAGCAGTATTTAAACCTGTTCTTTATGTATCACATTTCTCTCAAAAAAAAAAAAAAATTGTTAGTAACCTTACCTATGAGGCAAGTATTTCTCACCAAGGCATTCATGACTATTATGAATGCAAGGTATGACTTGTAAGCTTTGCCCCCCCCCCAACTTATTAGGTATGACAGGAGCACTTTGTTCAGGAAGGTCCAGAATTATTCTGTAAGCCTTTAAGAAAGTGGAAGTGAAGCTCCAGGTTTCACAAAAACTTCTGCAGTATTGTTAGACAGCGTATTTACTTCTCAAGAAGAGCCCCGCTCCAGCAAATTTCTCCTTTATCTCACTTGCACAAACCAGGGCGATTCTAGGAGGAACAGCAGGTATCCTCCTAACTGCATGAACATCTTCTGGCCTATCTCAACCCTTTCCCCAAAACTCTTTAAAACCGTGAGTGTATTATTTTAAAAGTGTAAGTCACTTTAATGGTAGCTAAAGCTTTAGCAGTGAGAGGAATTCAAAGCATGGGAAATCATCCCCCCTTGCAACCAACAGTTAAAATTCCTTTAGAAGATACAAATGTTAGAAGAAAGGATCGTCAAAAACAGCATTAAGGTTATCTCCTAATACAGAGGACTTTTAACACACAGCCCCTTTAAAGAGGAAAAAAGAAGAAAAGAAATGAGATGAGCAATGGAGCAGAGAATCACCCATTTCGTGTTGTCAGGTGCTTTAAAAAGCAGAACCAGCGTTTTTCACGGCGCAATAACACATAAGACCACAGTATTAGCTTCGAAATACTCCAAAGACGCTAAGCATTTGTGTTCTTACGCACTGTATCACAGCTAACTATAAAACGCCATCAGCATCACAGCTATCTGCTCCTGAACCTCTCCACCTTCTAGCCAGTCTCCCAGTCTCTAGTTGCTCAGTTAAGTAACGAGTTACCCTGGCCTTGAAAGCTTACAGCAAGATGCCGCGCTGTCGTTACGAACTTACCCGCAGGACAGGACCGGCTCCCACAGCGCTCTAAGAGAAGCCAGCGCCGTCACCCAGCCCTGGCAGCCGGAGCACCGGCAGCGCGGACCCCCGGGGCGAGGCACCGCCGCAGGTCCCGGCTCCGGCTGCTCAGCAAACGGACCGGCCCCGTCCGGGGCGCCCCACCAGCTCCACGCAGCCTACCGACACTTTCTTCCCCTCACCTAAAAACCGAGGGGGGGACGGAGGCGCAGCCACCCGGCGCTACGAAGCCCGAGCCCGTGGGGGTCCCGCGGCCCTGCGCCGGGCTGCGCTCGGGCAGCGCCAGGCACCACAGCCTCCCCACGCGGGAGACAACGACCTTCCCGCCCGCCGCCACCGCTCCCTTCCCCGCTGCCCGTCGCAGTTCCGCCGCGACCCCACCGTGAGGGCCCGCTCCTGCTGGAAGCGCCGCCGGGGAAGGCGCGGGCGGCGCTGGAGGTGACCGGCGGCGGCGGGAGGGGGCGGGAAGCACAGCGCCTGCGCACCCGCCGCCCGCGCGGCCCCAACTGCCATCAGCGGCGGCGGCGCAAGCAGTGCCCTTGCGAGGGCGGCCGCGGTAGCGCGGGGAGCTCGTCAGCGGGCCCGGGCTCCGCCGGATGCGATTGGCTGGGAGCCCGCTGGCGGAAGCTCCGATTGGTTCCAGCGGAGTGGGCGTCACGCTGTGAGACATGGCGGAGGGGGGGGTCTGGAGGCAGCTGAGGTGGAGGGTGGGGGCTGAGGGCTGAGGTGAGAGGGCTGAGCGGAGCTATGGGCGATGGAGTGGAGCAGAGCTGGGGGAGCTGAGGCGAGGGGAGCTGTAGGGAGCTGTAGGGAGCCATGGGGGGCTGAGGCGAGGCGAGGCGAGGGGAGGTGAGGGGGACTGAGGTGAGGGGGGTTGTGGGGGGTGTGCGGCGCTGAGGGGAGCTGCGGGAGGTGGCTGTCACAAGCAGGGAGATGTGCCGGGTTGCAGGGCAGCACGGGTTTTTATGGGGGGCATGTTAGACCCCCGGGTGGGGATGCGAGGTGGGACGGTGAGGCCTGCTGGTAAGGGGCCAGAGCTCGCTTGGGATACAGGCTGCTCGCTGGGTCTGCTGGGGTGCCCCGTGGCGGCAGGAGGACACCGTGGGGTGAGGCGAGGTGAGGCTGTGACGGGGTGCGTTACTGGGAGTTGTCCTGTCTTTCCCCAGGATGCCTGTAACCTGCCTCCTGTGCAGGTGTCGGAGCAGCCCCAGGCTGTGGCCTTTGCAAGGCAATGGTGTCAGCATGACTACAGATCTCCTGTTCTCCGTGACTCCTGCTCCCTTTTGGCCACACAGCTCTGAAAGCTGACTGTTCATATTCTTTCCTGCGTATGACCTTTTTGTGATCTCTTGTGACAACGCTGGTTTATCCTTAAACTTAGAATACATGCAGGAAATTGTGTGTTGTTGCGTGTAAGTACTCTGAATGCCAGTGCTGCTTTTAGGAAGGCAGTGTGTGGTATGATGGGTTGAAGTCTGTTTTGGGTCCTGATGTAGGTTTGCTTTATAAATTAAGGCAAATAGTTTACATTCCCTTGGGTTTCTTTTTTGTTATGAGAAGGGATTAGTAATTCTGCAAAACCTGTTAAGTTACTAGTACTGAATAACAATGAAATCAGCTCTGTGTAAATAGAGAAAATAAGTGTCCTTTAATAGCACAGAGCAAATCATTGCTCCATTTTAAATTTCATCATAAAAACTGAGAAAAAGACATGGCTATAGCTTCATGATTGACTTAAGGAGAGGATCTGAATTTCATTCTGTGTGTCCTGCTAGCATGTTTATTCTGAATGTCGCATAGATTTGAGCTTTTTTCTTTCTAATGGTTTTCACATATGTACGAGCTTGGCAGGTTGTGCTGCCTGTGCACGCCAGCTGTGGAGTGGCTCTAAAGATGTGGTATAGGCTGAATAAAGTGACATGCCTCCGATTCACCTTGATTTATAGAATGCAGCAGATGTGGCAAAGCACAGGATTGTGAAAGGGGAAAAAAATAAAAGGGGAAAAAAATAGTGCGAGGTGCGCTAGATACGACTTCTTGCAGCTATTCACGTGTTATATGTCAAGTTCAAGTCAAGGTCTTTTTTGGTGGTTTTTTTTGTTTACACTAATTCAGCTTTGTAAATATGCACATGACAGTTGATTGTGTGGAGGCGGGAAGTGTCCTTTATGAATTACTTTATTTTATTTCCTTCAAAATATTTATTACACAGTGAGTTAGAGGTCAAGGGAGTACACAACAGGTGCAGTCTTTTAGCCACTTTCATGAAGTCTTGTTCATGAAGTCTGTTCATTGGGGTCTTGTTACACATTTTATGCAGAGATACAGACAAATTTTAAGCATCAAGGCTCTTTTGCTAAGCTAGTTTAGCAACATACTTACTCAGCTATTCAGTCCTCAAAGGTGTGAGTAATCTCTTGTTTACCCGTAGCCATGTGCTTTGAAATCTATTTGCAGTATTCACCTATTCATGAGCCCAGCCTAGTATAATGTGTCCAATTTGACACATCATAAAGGCAGCATACCATACCAACTCTGGACCGTGAACTGGGCTCGCCAACATGTATCACGTATTTAGTACAGCTCTTGGTTCCATTTACAGTGTATGCCTACAAGAAATGGGTGAATTAAGTGTATACTTACATTAAGAGGAGTAAAACCGGGAACTACCAAGATGTTTGCCTTCCCTCACCTTAATCTCTCTCTGTGTTGTATTTCACCCCACATTTGTCTGTATAGACAGCAGTTCTAAGCACTAGACCATACTAAATCCTGCCAGAAGCTGTATAGATTTACTGCTGTAGTAGAATTGAGCACGTGCAGCTCGAGAAACATTGCACACGTTTGTTTGTGTCAGTGGAATTTAGCAAATGAGAGGAAGTAAAGGGTAGGCAACCTCAAAATATTCTCAGTGTTTGGCTAGGTTTAGTAAAACAATTTCTAGATGGGAAACTATACCCTCCTGTTGCCAATGTTGTGGAGGGGAAGGAACTCCTTATTTATTCAGATGAAAACTAGATGTTGCACCTGAATAGTTCAGATACTTGTCTTAAGTACTTTCTTAAGAAAAAGCAGGGCATTTTTATTACTTATTAAAGTAACTGAATATTTAAAGAGAAACATTTTTCTGTATTTTTCCAATTTTTTTCTCAATTTCATCTGTGTGACAGAGACCTCTGTGATCATTTTTGCTGAATAGTTTTTTAATCCATCATTTACTGTGTTTTGATGCATCCTTATGTTGATGCATCCTTGAGCTGAAGAAAAATAGGAAGACGTTTCATAAAACCGTAAAAGAGCTAGGTGACTAACAGCTGTTAACCTGTATTAGACTTTAAGCTTTTAGTGCCCATTTAATCTGAAGAACAGGTTGTATATGGAGGCTATAAACAAAACGGCGCTGTAAACCACGCTGTTTCTCAAACTGTCTGTGGAACGGTAACCCTAAGACTTCATGACAGGGTGATACAGAGTGGTGTGGTGTCTCTGCCTTCTCTGTTTTGGTTACTGGAGCCCGCGCTGTAAAAAAGCTTGAAGCCAGGTTGCTGGGCTTTCTAAGGGTGCTTAGTTTCAGAGGTAAACAAGGATGTTGAAATGATGCCAGATTTTAAAGGCAAACAAAAATGTTTTCCTTGGAGCAGTTGCGTGAATAAAAAGTCAGTATTTCTTAGGCTCTCAGGTATTCTAATGGAGTTTCCAACCATGGAGTTGGAGAGCAAACCAAACAAAGTTTTGTAAAAGGAACTGGAAGGCCACAAATAAAGGGCTTTGAAACATCCACATCATGAATAATTGTTTAGGCCCTGCAGCAGGTAAAGCAGGTTTTCAAATGTCTGTTGACAATGACTATTCCTGGTATTTTTAACAACTAAAAGCTGTTGATATCATGAGAGTTGTGAGTCCTGTGCGAAATAATTTTGTATTGTTTGTCTAGGTCCCAGTGGAGAAGTGTCCGTCTTACGCAGAATCAAGTTTACTGATGTGTTGGCTTTAAATATGCCTTTTATGGAGCGTTAGTAGCAAAGCAAAATCTGGGTGAAGGTGAATCACTGTTATTATGGTGGGGTCCTGAATTAATGAGCCAGCCCCTCAGGACTGCAGAATCCAGGTCAGTGTTAGTTGAGCAACAAATGGATTCCTGGAGGCCTGCTTCAAGGATGTGCTGACTCTTGTGTGAAACAGTGTGATGATCAAAGTCTTCTACCAAACCACTGTCTTCTGACATGGTTTTTCTGTGAGTTTTGTTTCTTTGCTATGTCTTAAATTGAACACAGAAACTGCTATAGCTGTGCATGTCAACAGTTTGTACAAAACTGAGCTGAAGCATGTTTCAGAAGATGAACTGACTCCATATGCACACATACAATACAGATAAAATTTTCAGCATAGCTACGCAGCTTCTTGTCCTTCATAAGGTAGCAGTTCATAGCAGCGTGGTTCAGACAGTCTTCTCAGGTGTCCAAAGGTGACCATCCAAAGGCTGGCCATACTGAACAGTCTTGTTCCTCCTTCCCAACCAACTCATTCCCATTTTGAAAAATTGTGGGGAGCTGCAGATGCTTGGACCTCTAAAGAGTGCTGTTTTTCACAGTCTGTTCCTATTATGCAGGTCTGTGAGCGTTAATGGCTGTGGGAATAACTGGGTGGAGGAACTCGAGTCTCTCATTCTTGTAGAGAGCACAGAGCCAAAATAGAAAAGTACCCTACATGGAGACTTCCTAAAAGATCTGAATGCGGGATAAAGGTCTTTTTCTCACATTGTTTAGTGCAAGATAGGCAGTGAATAAAGCATTACTGTTTATGAACTGTGAAGAGATGAGGCGCTGCTAACCATATAAGTAAAAGCTGAGGCTGGAAACGATGCAAGAAAGTTTGTATGCGGTTGATTTCATCCAAGTATTTAGTGCAGTCAGGAGTGAAAACAAAGTGGTATGATTTTATTGCAACTCCCTTGTAATATGTCTGTAAGCCATAAACGGTCTTTTCTCCCAGAGCCCACAGTGTAGTTGTGATAACGAGCTACATGTTGCAAAGCTTTGGAAATGTTTGAGCTTTACAAAGAAAAAAAGTTATTTTTGCAAAACCAGCATCCTGAATAGCCAGGAACATTCATGATTTTTGCATTGAGTGCTCTTAAGTGCAAATGAAGGGCCTGACCCCATGGGATGCTAAGATCCCTCAGTATCTACTGACATAAAAAACGTTGTTTACCATCACTCAGTTTCAGGTTCAGCTGTTTCTGAGAACTCTGAGTGTTTTCTTTTAACGGTTCAATTTTCTTGCTTCTCTTGCGGCTGGAAGAGGATACTTTAGAGCAAGTAACGGAAGGACCTCAAATTATTTAGGTTATGAAGAAAGATTTACAGGCTCTTTGCTTCATGGAGAACAAATAAAACTGAAGGACTCTTTTAATTAAAGCACTAAAATCATAGCAATAACCAACTGGAAATGACCTCTTGAGAAATTCCAATAGAAACAGGTTGCTATTTCTAAACAGGGCTATTAACTACTGAAGCTACTCATGGCACTGATGGATGAGTTGAAGTTTCCAGTACTGTGGAATGTCTAGAAGACATGCAAGTTATTGGCTTTAATAAAGGGGTACCCAGGTAAAAGTCTTGTTGTATTGGGAATCTGAATTAAATAGTGTAACATGGCTTTTTGCCTTTAATTATTAATCTCTGAGAAGATGTGAGGTGTGCTATTTAGGGGCCTGACACTCTTGTTACTCTTCCTTCTTTCCACCCTTCTCTTCTGCTCTGGAGGTGAGGGATGACTGACTCTAGCAATGTAGGAATTTCTTTACAAACGAGGCTTCTGCTTGACGTTTTAAAATAAGTCAAAGCTGGAGGTGCTGACTTCTGTTAGGGTTACAGGGTGAACAGGTAAGGGTTCAGTAGTAGCTTCAGTGGTCTGATTTTAACATACTATTCTAAGTGTGTCAGGGCCCTTTCTGTATTTGCTGTCCTTCAGATAAAATCAAGTTGGTCTAAGCAAACAACCTAAATACCAATAAATGTTTATGTGTCTTTGCCCTACTGAACTGAGCTCTATCTGTCTCTGTAGAGTGAACCAGGCAATTACCTAGGTTCCTAGCATGAGTTTTGATGTCCATTTGTAGGCTTCTAAATGTAGGTGAATTCCGACCTTGCTGTCTAAAAAGACATCTGTTTTAGGGAGCTCAGATGACTGAGTTCTGCAGTAATAAAGACCATCTCTGGAATATGCTTAATCTCCTTCTGACATAATTCTTTCCACCTCTTTTTATCACATACTCTGAGATGCCCATCGTTGCCCATTGGACTGTAGAAAGAATCAGCGATTACCTTAATCTAGGTGCTGAACAATAGACAGCTAAACTTAGTATAAACCACGTTTCTAAAAATGAGACCTAAGAGATCTTACTGGTTGGCTGTAACTTGTGTCTTATGTATACTAACTGGAGTTATGGTCATGTTAGTTCTGGTATTTCTTGCTTTAAAAAGAATAAGCTTAGAGTAAAAACGGAAATTCAGTTGTGAAGTAAAAAATAAACCTTGAAAATGAGGAGTTCTGTCGCTCACGTTCTTTGTCCTTATATGAATTTTGCTGCTTATGGTTTATGTGGTTATTTGTATTTCTGCAAAGCAAGTAGCCAGTGTTATCGGATGGCTCACGCGGGTACAGATGGTACATGCAATGGTAAGTGACACAACTTGAATTACCAAACTAACAGCAGAAAGTATTGCTATTACTAACTACCACATTAATTCAACACCACCTAGGTTTGGGAGCAGAGGAATTTAGGGAATGGATGAAATTGGTGATCTCTTTTTTTGTAATCTTCTTGTGGCTGTGGGGCTGGGACTGTTACTCAGAGGGCTTCGTTTTCCAGTGGAGAATGGAGCACAAAGTGGTGCCGAGACCTTTTTCTGCTCTTGTGCCTCATGCAACCTCTTTCCTCTCAGTTCTCTGCAGGAGAGAAGTCCCATTTCACTGGATGTGCGTGCACACAGCTGCTCTGCCCTGTTCCTTTGCTGGAGCAGAGCATTTTTGGCTGTGGAATAGGGAGGGAGCTGCACAGGACACAAGGGGGCAGGCCAGGACTCTAGTGTCCCAGCTCACAATGTGGGTGCCTCAGTTTTGATCTCGTTTGTTATCACGTAACTTTTGAATTCTGGCACGAAAATTATTTCTTTCTTCCCTGAAGATGAAATGTAAGGGTTGTTAAGCAGCGGTGTGTTCATATAATGTTATTTGAAATGCACCTGATTTTCACCCGGATAAATTCTTAAGTGCGGTCAAGTTTATTCTGGGGCTTTATCACACTGTCACAAGAGTGAAGTCTGGATCTTGGAGCTGAACAGTACTTTTCTTTGCTCTTGGAGGGGGGCAGAGGAAAGGAGAACTTAGGTAACTCACATTTCTGACTAATGAAATCCACATCAACTGTATTTATTTATTTTTAAATAATACTCACGTTATGCTCTAATTCCTTATTTTACCTGTGATATTTTATACCCTCCAGCAGGTGCTGCTGCATCCTGCTAATGTCGTCTTCGTGGAGGAAAAAAAAAAATCAGTTATTTGATTTAATACTATGCAATTGGACTTTGCTGTTTGTTTTGCCGCATGAGTGTGTCTGCGTTCTCTTTTCTTCCTTAAGTTATTTGCCAGCAAAGTGACTATGGAGGGAATTTTTATGATCCCAGCATATTTAATCCTGCAAGCACTCTTTGTAAGAAGGGGTTGAAGATCAGTAGGAGTTGCTTATCAAGGCCATGCTCAGAGCAAGTTGAACAGATGCAGGTAGAAATACATTTGTATTTCTACAAAATGTGAAGAAATGCAAGTGTTTTCTTAAAAGTAAAAAATATTCCTAAAAAAAATTAAAGTTATGAAAGTTTCTAGTTGGCTTATTGGTTTTCCCAAGTGTCTTGAGCTTTAGTAATTTAAGCTCATGATTTTAAATCAGTCTTATCGTTACCCTAATAGCTGGTCTTGAATGCTAGAAGTTTGCAATAGGGATTGCACAACATATGTTTCAGAATCTCTTATTTAGGATTTCCATGTGAAGAATTGTGGCTGAGTTACATACAGAAAATATGAAGAGGAGATGTGCTTCATTCTGTTTGCTGATAGACTACTTGTGCCAGGCAGGAATTTGTGGGTAGTAATAGCTGAAATTAGGCCTTGATGTGAGTTACATATCCTTGAAGTCCTTGAGTGGCATCAGGCCACAAATGCACTCATGACCTAAGAGATCTCATTGATCTCTGATACTTACCTGCATCTTTGTACTGTAGTGCTGGTTCCATGTAGGGAATTGAAATTCTGCTGTAGTGTTTTTCCTTGCTGTTACGGTGATTAAACCTGGTTGTGACCATGATTTTGGCACTTCTGGGGTTATGTAGGAGCCTTAGAAGGTGAATCCAAGTTTAATAAACTGAAGTATTGGATTGCTTTTGATATTTAACTTTATTAGTAATCTAAAATGTTCAATATAACGACAATAAACTACAGTCATAAATTTCAGGCAGGCAGCACCTGCTACTCTACCATGTGAAACAGCATGTGTTCCCCTGGTCGTTCTGTTTGGAGATGGCTGGAATGACAATCTTTCTCTCTAACCTCTCTTCTGTGTTTCTTTTAGAAATCCAGCCTGGCTGTGGCAGTTACCTCTCAGGAAGTTACAAGGATGAGTCAGGAGGAAAACACTCTTATTTTTCCTTTTGGCTCAAACCCGAAAGGTCAAATATAATTAGATTATAAGAGTTCTGGTAATGCTCTACATAATCCAGATGCAGTAAACTTAGATAGAAAGTCTTTAGTCAATAAGGTCTGAAGTTCTCATAACTTTGATAAGTTCAGATTTGGATCTTTCATGAATTTCAGCTCCATTGATTTCAGGTGCTCTGGAATGTGTATCTGTCTTTTAAGAGGGCAGTTCATTTTAAGCTAAAGCTAGAAGTATTCATCTGGTTTAGATTCTGTGGAGTTTTGTGTGTCTCTCCATTCTTTAGAGAAAAGGAACTGTATAGACAAGGTGGCTAACTAGATTGCTAAAGCCAAGTGGCATTAACCCAACTTTGGAAACTTGGATCTATGTCTTATGACATGGAAATGTATAACCTAAATGTGATTGTAAGTAATTGATATATTAAGTATACGTAATAATAGTTAATGCTTATTCAGTGCTTTTTTTTCCTAGATTCCAGAGCAGCTCTCAAGACTTTTTACTGTTTTGGCCCTAGTTTATAGATGAGAGGATGAAGTCACTAAAAGTGAAGTGGCTGGTTCAAGGTCCTAAAGTGAACCAGTGGCAAAACTGGAAAGAGTTCAAGTCT
This sequence comes from Ciconia boyciana, assembly GCF_034638445.1. Classification (NCBI taxonomy): domain Eukaryota; kingdom Metazoa; phylum Chordata; class Aves; order Ciconiiformes; family Ciconiidae; genus Ciconia; species Ciconia boyciana. The sequence goes on along the minus strand of NC_132936.1, from coordinate 6,790,872 downwards.
GATGCCTTTTTCTCATGGATATACCACTTTATAGGGTTTTTTATTTATAGTATTTTATAAATGATCATAATTTGTTGATGATACTGTAAGTAATCACTGAAACATTGCAGATGATTGCTTGTATTGTTGAGGCAGTTTTGCCTTGCTTTTCTTGAAGCTAGGCTTCTGTGTGTTGAAAATATGAGTAAATGGGTGAAGTCTGCACAAAACTGCACAAAAAAATTCTGTCTTTACACAAAATGTATGTAAGATTTCCAGTAAGACTATTTTTTACTTCATGTGAAAGAATACATGTTTTTGCCATAGCTTTCTAGTACTGATAGGTGCTTCAGCTGTTTTTCACCATACTTGGCCAGGCTATATCTGGAAGAACAAAAAGTGATTACAGCTCCTACGATATAGTTACCGGCAGTCAGATCGACAAAGGGGTTAAAAGTGAGACAGCCCTATCTTTTACTTCAGTGGAAGTGTAGTTGTTGATTTAGAGCTTTCAGTAAATGATTGTTGGAGATCTGCCATGTGTAGCAGAGCATTCAGAAAGCATACCACAGACTCTGCTTCCTCCTGAAGAGCGTTTGTCTGTCAACATCTCACTTTAATTATAGTCTTTTAAGGTACCAGAAGGCAGGCAAAACTCACCAGCCAGCAGTCATGGAAGATCAGGTCTTTACCAATGTTTATAAAAATGTTAACACCACCAATGTCTATGAGATTCCAGACTCTGAGGAAGACAAAGGGGATGATCTTTATGATCATGTCCATGAAGATCCAGCATCTCCTTCTTCCATCACTACTATCCCAGAGAGCATGGTTAGTCAGGAGAGCTCAGAAGATAGCTGTAGTAATTCTGTGGCCTATCAGCATGGGGCTGATGGGGAGGATGGTTCTTCCTCATCTCACCATGGTGCTGAAGAAGACTACCCATACCAGGAGATGGATCTGATGAGCCCAACTCTGGAAGATAAAAACGCAGAGGGCATGATGTTTGAAAGCAACATGCGTTTTCCTTTGGATTTCCAGTTGCGTCGGAGCCAGAGCACTTCTTCCAACTCTTCAACTTCGCTCAAGTTTCCCCTTAACAATAACTTCGGAGAAACTGACAACTTTCAGGAAGATTATGAGATTTTCATTTTTGTAAAGGTAAGAGCTTGGGTGCTCCTAAGAATACAGTAGTTTTAAACCCCAAGTCAATCTGCATGTCCTCCAAATTGGTAAAATACAGCTACCTGCTGCTTTGTTCCCAACTCTGCTGCCTGTGTGCTGCAGGGGGCCGAGCCATTCACTTAGCTCTTGCATCTTAAGGCACAGAAAGAGAAGATTTGTGTTGTGTGGAGATGCCTGGGGTTTCTTCATTTCAAGTGGAAGTATGAGTATGGTGAAAGTATTCTGATTGTTGCTGCAATTCATTTATTCTGGGGTATCTCCCTGCTGTTACAGCTAGGCTATTACTACTTGAACTGGTTTAGTTCAGCTATCCCTGTCTGTCCTCAGCTATCTAAGCTAATAGCTCAAAAGTGACAGTTATTAATGCTATAAAGAAAACTAAATATATAGTTTAAATAATGGCAATAAGATTTCCACAAATACTCATCCCTGAAAGAGGTCTTTCTTTTATTTCTTTCAGTATTTAGATTAATTTATTTCTGTGATTATTTAGGTTAATGTATTTCTGTGACAATTTTAACATGTATCTTTCATTAATTTCAAGTTATGTTTAAATTACTGAAGGGACTTTCACACTTTCTCTAACCTTGGAAAGTATTACTTGCATTTCTAAACCGTAAACACCTGTGTTCTTAAATAAACACTATACTTCCCTTCATAAAAGCTCTCAATATGTATTAGGCCGTAACACAGACCTGACAGTTCCTCCTTTTTAACTACATGAGACAAATTTTCAAGTTCTTGTTTCCCTTGAACAGGACCATTCACCATCAGTGTAATACTCTATGTTGTTTCAAAAGAAGACGTGTGAAGTTTGTAACTTTTCAACATAAATAAGATTATCAGAATCTGTTCCTCAGTTCTGCAGGTGCTTTGAAAGCAGGATAAGAGATTTTGTTACCACACATAGTGAGAAATGTTTTCAGCAATGTCTGTATTTCATTGATTTAGTTTATTTCAGCAAGAACACACTAAACCCTTTGCATTGGTGTGAGATGCTGATTATCTTGTATGAGCTAGTGGAGATCAAATGCCTTGGTGGACTCTCCTAATACTTCATTTCGTTTCTGTTATAAGTCTTGGATTTCTTGGAAGACTGAGTTAGTTAAAAAGTTATCCTGCATTTACTTGTAGCATAAAGGAGATTGCTTCCATAAAGTGTCAACAGAATCTTGAGATTCTTTTGAATACATTAAGAAAGTTATGATTTAAATATTTTTCCTTTGTGTCATGTCTTCCTGTAGATGAAAACTTGATGTTACTCCCCCTTCATGTCTTCCTTCTCTATGTGACGATCCTTTGTGATTGCTTTTCTAATTTTTGCATAGATAGATAATTTAAATTATTGAGAAATTAAAAAAAAAAACCAGCCAACCAACCAAACCAACCAGAAGTGGCTATCAGGTTATTTAGTCTTATTCTGCATAAGACAAACCATAAAATGTCAACCATTTCTCTTGGATTTCAATATAACTGCAGCTACTCTTCTAAAAAGGTGTGTATCCTTCACAGAGAGGGAATTATCTACTAATTGCTGGGTTGTGAATCATTCTGGGTCTGTGTGTACTGCCGCAAGGGGTTTTTGCTACTGATTTCTGTAGAAGTGGGCTGTGAGAGCCATGTGTGAGGGCACTTGGCCTTTTCGTTATCTTCATAGTACTTACACTGTATGACTCTCTGAAGCGGCAGCTGTCCTATTTGTGTGACTGGATCATGTTCATTGCTAAAAATATATTAATATGGGCAAAGTAATACCTATGGTGTTGTTTCTAGTTCATATCTCTGCTTGTAGTCCTGCATACATGTACCAAAAGTTGCAGCAATTGAGTATATTTTGTTTGTTAGTAACTTCATGGTGTTAGCAACGTGAATGTTGTATTTTGACCTTAAAATAATCTCTCTTTATTCCTTATTCTTTCACCTTGGTCTTGTTTCAAGATAGTGATGTCCTCTCTTTCCATGGATGAAAAAAGAAAATGCGTGCAGATGCTCCCATTCAAGCAGAGATGATGGGGTTAACTTGAATTTCTGGGAAGTGAGAAGAGGGGCATTTTGATAAGAACTATCATGCAGAAGGATTGAGGAAGTCCTTTTCCTTGCTTTTGTTGTGCAGCATAGCTGAGTATCCCTTAAAGGGGCTTATCAGCTAGTCTAGAGAGAAGCACAAACTTTGGACTCTATTCACTTGCCTAAGCATAACTGCCTAGTGCGGTCTGAGATGTCCTTGAGCCCCAAGACATCCCTACCTGGCTGGAAGATGAGATGTGAGGCTTTCAGGTGATCCATACTGTGATTCTCCTCCAGCAGGAGCTGGAGGCCCAGTGGGCAGGGCACTAGATAGTCCCTGCGGGTGGCTGAACTGAACTCCTGTAACAGCATTTTATTCCTTGAGAAACTGATGACACTTCTTTTTTGAATTTTTGCTTTTCTTTCTTTCTGGTACTGAGGTAATAAAGCACTAACTCCATGGAGTGCAGAGCCAGCTTTGCTATCTTTAATTATCTAGATAGCAAAAGTCAGCCTATAAAATGGAAGGTCATGGAGTAATGTATAACAAGAATTGTGAAATACCTGAGGGCTATCACTTCTTGCACGTAGGAACCAAATCTCCTAGTTGTGTCAATGGCCGTTATTCATAGACGATTTCTTTCTGTATGGTCTCTAGTCCACCTGAGGCCAGTGTTGCTCTGAAATTGGGTTCATCTTCTGGATTTGCTCTTTTCTGTAGACATTAACAGTGACAGCAGGTTGCTGTGGGACACTAGTGGTAATGACAATTCTGCCACTATTTACTCCTTCCTTTGTAGCACTAATAAATCTCTGTGAGTGACTGGAAATGTGAGTGTCAGAAAGAGATCGCTGCTGACTGAAAACCAGAGAAATTGGGAAGATTAAATGGTACCAAACTTACAGTCTAGCTGGCTTAGTTGCAGTGCACTGCCTAGAATAGAAGTTCAACTTCATCAGAATATTGTAAGTGCTGTTGCATTAGGACCACCATTTCAGTCAGACCAGATAATCTTTTCTGTAGTCCGTTCTGTGTTATTAGACACCAAGAAAATGTTTAAATCACATTTCCTCATCTTTCACTGAATCTTAGTAGTTGGTAACTACGTCCTTATCAGTGGACTATTTCAGGATGTGCCATAAGGTAAAAGATTTTGGCTTTCATCAAGGAATTCCCTATACCTTTAACAGCAGAATATAGCATGTACCAACATGGAGATGTTTGTGTGAATCCAGCATGTCCAGGCTTGTCACAGCCACCTTAATGCCCTTTCAATAACATTGTAATTTCTTCAAACTAAAGCCTTTGAAATCTGAACAGAAATATGACTGACGTACAGACTGTGTTACTGAGTGCATAGGACAGCTTCACCTAGTTGTAGCTGTTTCTCAGAGGTCCAGCCTTTTCACTTGTATGCTGTATTTCCCTGTTTAGCAGTGTGTTTTTTCTGAAGGTTGAGTTTCTTTGAAAATTTTAACTTTTTGTTTTCGTGAAGTTTGAGTTGTTATTTAAAGAATAGTCCCTCTATTTTCTTTTCAGAAGAAAATTATTGCCCTTCTGGTTTACTGACAACCTGTGACTGGCTACAGATTATACCCTCTCTGTACATATTTGTGCCATAGGAGCACAGTTTCCACAAGAAGGAAGGTAATTCTTTACCCTGAGCAATAAACACCTTGTGTTATGCAAACAATACAAATCTAATACAGTGGTTTAGCATCGTGAACATGGATCACTGCACTGGGGTAACAGTTATGGATGCTGGAAGGCACCTCTAGAGATCGTCTAGTCCAACCGCTTACTCAGAGCAGGATCACCTAGAGCAGGTTGCTCAGGGCCATGTCTGGTCAAGTTTTGAATATTTCCAAAGATGAAGAATCCACAGCTTCTCTGTGCAACCATTCCAGTGTCCTACCCTCATGGTAAAAATGTGTTTTCCTATGTTTAATAGGAATTTTGTGTATCTCAATTTGTGCCGTTGCCTCCTGTCCTTTCACTGGATACCAGTGCTTATCTTTAAGAATGCTGTTTCAAGAAAGATACTGCTTTTAGCTTCTCTGTACAGCAGAACTTAACTTTTACCTGTTTCCATTAGGATTATTGCATCCTTTAGTAAAATTTCTTTAAGTCACTAGCTGGGAAAGAAAGGACATTTCTGTTTTTCCTGCAAGATGCTTGCCATTCCCTTGTTTCCAAGTCAGGAACGTCTGAGGGCTCTGACTTGATGGCACAACTCTGTGCTAGCTCCCTACTGACACACAAAGTTGAGCTGAACTCTTATGAATGACAGACCATGTTCTTAACAGGGACAGTGAGGTTAATCGCTTGTATCACTGCAAAAATCATCCTCCTTCCCATTGAGTTGGCTTTTCTGTTGTTCTATGGAGCATATTGGTATCTCTTGAGAAAGTTTTGTTTAAAAATGTGTATTACTGGTTTAGAACATGAAGTTACAGGACATAGCTAATTTTTAGCATGTATTATTTGAAAAGAGCAGATCCAAATTGTAATGTAACCACGTGGATGCCCAGTCTTAAGTTAGTGGTTATGCTGGTGCTTTGCTGAGCAGAACTGAGCATTTTGTAGAAGCAGATGAAAAGTAAGAGTGCCCAGCATAGATGAACATTTGTAGCTTTCAGTAGGAAGTCCTGCAGGGGGTTTCAAATAAAGGGATGGATAGTGACATTAATGAGAATATCGGTTTTTCAAATTTTCAACCACTTATTTCTTACTACACTCATAGTCCACAGAGTAAAACAACTGTATTTACAGTTTTGGGGTGGTGGATATTTGCAAGCATAATTGGGTGTCCAAATACCCTTTAGCAATGCAAGCCAGGTAGTCTTTTAATTGACGCCAATACAGCACATAAGGCTGGTGTTAAACTGTATCTTCTCCACTGAGGTTTGCAGGTAGTAAAAGGAGTTCTGGCTGAAGCCAGGTGGCAGGTGTAACTCTCTCTATGTACATAAAATTATAGTAATTTGGCTTTTTATGACATTTTAGCTTTTAAAAATATTTTTTATAATAAATCTAATGGAAGTAAGCAAATATTATTTTAGTCTTATGAATAAGCTAAGAAAAAGGTTAAATGATTCATAATCCACCTTTTAAATAGTGTTAACTGAGCAACTTGAGCAAGGAAAAGATCAAAGAACTATTTTCAGAGTTCTCCAGTCATGGCAGATTTACAGACCAAGATGCAACGTGCTGAAGTTAACATGTGCACAGCAAGAAATGACTAACGGGGAGCCAATATCCTAATGTGATACCTTTTTTGATAATTTTAATGAAATTAACAGATGTTTTTCACTGCAAATAGTCTTACTTAAGACAGTTTACAAGTACAAGTCTGGAATATCAGGTGATAAGATGTGTCCTCCTGCTCTCGGTCTTATCTAGACTATCCCTAACAGATGCTTCTTTGAAAACATTCAGTGATTCAGATTCAGCACTTATACCAGCTAGTCTCTGTCGATGCTTATTTATTTTCCTGAGACAAATATTTTCCTTTATTAAAATTCTGTTGCTCTGAACTATGCTATTTTTCTTTTTAATAGATAGGTTCTTTATGTATTAGAAGACAGATATCAAATTTCCTTCACTCTTTGCTTTCCTAGACTAAACAAATTCAATTCCTTCAGCCTGCCTTCAAGCTTGAGTCATAATTTCTAAATTTTGAGTGATTTGATATGTTGTGGGGGTTTATTTCATTTTAGGTTTTTTTTGACCTTTTCCAGTCTCTGTCCAGTTAATTTATATATTTCTTAAGCTTCTGTTTTCAGGTACAGGTAGTGTATTTAGCAGTGCCAATAAAAATTACTACAGCAAGTGCCTCTCTAATTCATCATCTGTCCAACCATCTAGTCGGGACACTTTATCTGCTGTATTTTAGGATATTTGTGTATCCTTTAGCACTTTGTTCAGGATTACAAAGTTCATCTTCTAGCCCTGGCATTTTCCCGATAAATGCTTCTGTAATGGTCTCAGCCATGTATTACTCTCCTGTTTGCAGCAGCTGTAATGCAGTGCTATTGCACCGTTTGTGCCTGCCATTTGACTTCAAGAGCATTAGGTTTCTCTGGCTGATGTGAATCAGATTCTGATCACCCGTCACTGAAAACGGTATGGTTTTGAAATTGGAGAATTGCTCTGGTATAAATCTGATGTGGAGCATACTATCACCAATGCTTTTGCTCTCAGCAAATAGAGATGCGCCTGTAATATCTCCGTACCGTACTGTGCAGACACAACATGGCTTTATGGCTACCTCCTAGACCCTATCATGGATAGGAGACTCCTAAGTCTTAAAATGTAAACCTGGTAGCTATGCAACCCTTATTTCTGAGGAGGAAAACTGTGTTCTGGGTCTCTCCGTAGCTTGATTTATACTTATCTGAATTACTCGGTGTGCGTGTGTGAAAAGATTAGCGAACGGCAGTTCTGTTACAGATAACATCCAGTTTCCCGACTATCAGTCATGAACAGAACGTGTGCTTTAGCAGCAGGGCATAGCAGCTTGCTTAATCTTTTGGATGCAAAGGGTAAAAGGTCTTGCTTCTAACCTCTGCTGAGTCTGTGCCTTGCTCATGCACCTTTTCTGCCTCTGGAAAGGTCCATGAATCAATCTTCAGCTGACATTCCCATCCCACCTTCAGCTTTTGGCTCCAGCAGCGACTGTGGCTGGGTATAGCACAGTAGCGTAGCAACAGCTTCAAAATACCGACCTGTATTGTCTAGGAAATTGTTACTGCACAGTGATTGCAGCAATAGCAAATACAATGTAAATATGTAGGTCATACTGAGAGAAAATTAAAATGGGATTTATTGACTTGTTTCTTTTTCTTACAGTTATCTTTTTTGTGACTCCCTCTTTGATGTTCTGAAAATAAAACTGTTATCCTAGCTGGGTTTGTTTGTTGTGGTTTTTTTTTTTTTTCTTTTGAAACATCTCGGTTCCTTTTGTTACATTTTAGGAGAGGAAGATATTTGGACTTGTGGATTGATTACTTTTTTGCTGCCCCTGACAACTTATCTATGTAGCAGTACTGTCAGCTGTTAAATGGTTTCTGTCCAGTATAGAGGGATTTGTATTATTTTAAATTGTTTATTGCCGAAGTACCTAAAGAGCAGCTCTAATGAGGCTGATGTTTTACAAACACAAAGTAGTAGATAGTCCTTGCAAAGCAACTGGTAATGGTATACATACATTATTTTGGAATCTGCAAGAGGAAAGCTGCTTTTCTGCTTTGCTTTTTGTTTTCTTTAGATATCAAAGGTTGGATTTGGCTCGCCTGACTTAAGGTGTGTCTGTTAAGTTATTAACTACATCTCTGCAGGATATCTAGGCTCCTTTTGCAGCAAAAAGCTATCTGAAGTAGCACAATGGGATGTTAATTCATGTGGCTGAGTGTAGGCATCAGCTGTAGGGTGAGGTTAGTTGTTCTGTAGACTCCATTAGTTGTATCGAGTTGTATCTAATTCCAACCATAGGCATCCAGTGCTGCTTTAGATGCCTTAAGGCTTCCCTCCTGGCCTCCAGCTGCCTCTGCAGAAGGCCACGGGTCTCCCGTAGGTTCTTTCTCATATATGTTTACAGATTTCCTCAGCTATCCTAGGGTCTCTCAAATGCTGCTGGATATCTAGGTTTAGGCAACTGAATCAAGCCATAAACTTTCACTGTGTACAATGACATGGTCACCTGAAGTTAAATAAACTGAATGCCACCAGTGACAGTTTAAATACAAAACCTGGATTACTAGATTAGACTAGATGCTAATTCTGATAAAGAGTATCTGGAAGCAAACTCCAGACTGATTTACAGCCCCCTGCAGGCTATTTAATTTTCCTTTTTCTTTCAGTGTCCACACTCAGCAACAGCTGAAGTGCAACAGTGAACAAACATTGCAATGTTGGACAGTTCAGCTGTTCACTGGACAGTCTAACTTAATCAGATAAAATCATCTGACACATTTTAGCATCTTTCCAAGACTGAGAATGAGCACTTTCTTTAACTTAAGTCAACCTTTATCCTTTTCTGCCCTAACAGCAACCCCCATATAAGTTTCTTTCAGCTATATCTGTTTTGTAGTTACTTTTTTTTTTAGACACCATAGCAGAAGAGAAAAGCCAACTGAATTTACTAGGTTTGAATTCCTAGGTACCAGTTCAAACACAGCTTAAGATTTTAACTGTGAAAAGAAAATCTGCTTTGTTTCTTTGGGTCATAAGACCCTGTATTGGAGGGAAATTTTCCACTGTTCTGCAACTGTGTTTACTGGTCCATTAGAAGTATTTTCAGTGTTCTCTCATACACTGTGATTGTGGCTGAAAAGGAACACCTGAATATTTTTCTGTATTGGTGGCAATTTTTTAAATACTTAAAACTGCTTAATGGCAAATGTTACGAACCTGTATGAAACTACCTTGTGTGGGAAAAAAAACAGGAGGTGGCATGTCACTCTAAAACAAGTCATTGATTTGTTATCTGCAGGTGTGATTTTTATATTTAGATCTCTAGATGATCGTTTTCATATCAATTAATGATACCATTATGGTTGACTTTTAACTGTTGATACATCTCTGATAATGTTGTAAGATGTCAGTGACCTTCATGAAGTTATAATGATACAATTAGGAATAGAGAAGTGAATTGGTTAGTGCACAGGTTTGGTTTCACTACAGGCAAGCAGTGTTTGAAACCAGGGTTTTGATTTGTGAGTTAATTGATTTTCTGTTGCAGCCTCCATGCAGTCACCTCAAAGCAGTCTACAAGTGTTAATGAAGTAAAACTCAAGAACACATCTTCCGAGAGAAAAACATTATTTTCCTACTTATATATTTATAAAAAATGAGGCACAGAAAGGTAAAATTTTTTGCACACTCACCAAGATGATTTTTTGTGGTTCCTGGTAATCTGAAAAAAATTTCATGGAACTGGAAGTGACCTTTAGGGACATGAAATAGAGTCCTTTTCTGTCACAGACAGCCTCATCATATAATACATAATTCATAAACTGATCAAGGTCGATCTAAAAACTAAGTGGTCATTATTATTCATTTTGGAAATCTGTTTCAAAATGTCACTGCTCTGATAGTTTGACGCCTTACTCTAATTTCCAAATGATGTTTATTCATGTGTGGCTAATACATCCTCGTTCTTGTGCCAGCATGGTCCATTAGCATTCATTCTTTTCATTTAGTGCTTTTTAAAATCAGTTTAGGCTTAGACATCCTCAGATATTTTTGGACTAAACCAGGCAATCCTTTTTGTCTCCATTTCCTCCAGTCGTCATAGTAATTCCCTTCTGCACATATCTTCTTTCCACAAAGGTGCCTTTTTTTTCACAGCTGCATCCTGTCTCAGGTTGCTTCTACTTCTCTGGCTAGCATAAGCAAGCAGCAAAAAAGATCCTTTTAATAACCTCCTGGTTTAAGATATCTACGATTGTTTAAGTAAACACATCATTCTGTTTGAGGTGAAATGTCCTGATATAAACATGTTAGAGTCAGTCAGAAAAAGCTTCATTAATTTCTTTGTGCCTTTCACACTTTTTCATTTATCCTGACACCTGTTTTCCTTTCAGCAACAATAATGTTTTTCTGCTACCGTTGTAAGGTTCCCTAGTCTGCCTGCAGAGCGCCCACAAGGCATAATTCCCACTGTCCCATTGGGGTTAAGAGTGCTCGCAGGTACTGGTCCCGAATCTTAAGTTCAACAGCTTCAAAGGGCTTCTCTCTGGATGCTTAATTGACATTTAGATGGGGTTGTTCACTTGTCTATGTTGCTGCTCTTTGGGAAATCTTAGCGTCTGAAGCTCAACACTATATGCCCGTAGCTCGAGGACTGGTTGAGAAGCGAATGGAAGGAGTGGAAGCATTGCATCTGAATATACAGGTATTTAATCTGTCTTCTGACCTCTGCTCACATGTGTTTGTACCATTTTTTGATTTATTTTTAGATGTTTTTGATTACAAATCTGGCTAGCAGAAGTGTGTTATACTTGCCCCACAGAATGGATCATTTATACTTGCCCTATAAATATGTGCATCCTTAGCTGTAACACTGATACTTCGTTGGCTCCTCATTACAAGAGGGTCTCTGTTAGCCAGAAATGGCATGTGACTGGTCAGTGAGGTGTCTAAATAATACTGGCAAGTCCTCATTAAATAGGAATACCAGGAGAAAGAATTTAAACTTATAAAGTTTTATTTCTCAATGTCCCTAGAAATTTTTCCTAATTTTAATGTCTGTTAACTAGAACCTTTCCAGATAAGTACTGGAGAAAATAATTCAGGAATCCTGAATTTCATAGAGTAGAGTTGTTGACCTAAGAGTCTTTTTGTTTGTTTGTTTTATTTTTTTTATTAATATCATGCTGTGATTCAGGCATGGAAGGTAACCTTTCTTGTACATATTATGGGCTTTTTCACAGGCCATCAAGAAGGCCTGTTACGAATGAAGACTGCACTCGTATCCCAGTTGTTTTAAAAAAAATTATCCAGGAGCTCAGTGCTGCAGCACGCTGAATGCTCCGAAGCTTAGCCATAAAAAGTATAAAACACATGCCTAATGTTTTAGGATAAAAAAAGTTTCATTTGCATTTTTCTCAATAATTTTAAATTAATAAAATTATGTTTCTACTTAAGTACTTCACTGTTTTGGGAAAAGGAAGAATAGAAAGCAGCCTTTTTTTTTTAAAAGCTGATGAACCTTTAGAGAAGAATCATAGTTTTTAAGTAAGAGGAAGTTCAATGGACAACACTAAAATGCTATCCTTTGCTTTATGAAGATAGAGAGGTTAACTAATTTAAAATGTTATCACATAGAGAAATCATAGATAAATTTAGATGTAAGGTATGAAACTATAAGAAACTAATTGCTATATTTTCATTTCATTATCTAATGTTTCAGTCTCTGTCATTTGGGGACTAAAGAAAATTAAACTTGTCAGTTCAGATGAATATGATAAAGGGCTATAGGGCAAGGATTTTTAATTAAGTGATTCAATGTGGATCACAGTTAATATGCTGTCTGCTCAGTGGGTCTTAGTGAGATTTCAGGGATATTTCTAGATAGTACCATACTCGGGCTGAAAATGTAAGCCATGCTGAAATTAGTAAGAGTACTGCACTGATTCAGTGCAGACAGGACATTACTCAAGATACTTTGATGCATACTCTGTACATGCAGTTTGAAGATTGTTTGGATTTGGGGATTCATCTGTGTAAAATTTATGAAGTCTGTTTTAATGATTGTCTGTCAGACAGAAAATTTCTTGAACATTGGTCTGAGCTGCTTGCTTTTCTCTTTTGTTTCCATGGTGGAATAGAAGCTGAATATGGAGAAGGAGTAATTCTTACTTTGGCTAGAAATGGCAGTTCACAAACTTTAGAGACAATCTGTTTGAATTAAACACCCAGGGACCCAATATAGACTGTCTTAAGGAATTTGTCCAGTCTAAATTTCTTGGGAGATCAGTCATTAAGTTGTAGATCAACTAATGGGGAACTCTGGTCACTCTGAAACCTGACCAAATACTATCAGAGAGAGCAGCTTTCTCAGCTGGGGAAGTGATTCAGCTGCTGTAACATTTAAGAGGTCTGATCCTGTGAAAAGCAACTGCTGGAGGCTGAGCAGGATACCCCAGGGCATCTAACGTGGCCCTGGAGGTCTGTGTTTGAGCAGTCTAACCCCACCTTCAATATCTCAAAGCCTAAAGTTACTAGAAGGTCATATTTCTGTGAAAAGATACTGGACATTTGTCCAGTATATTTGTTTAGTACTAAAAATGTTATACACCATGTGGCCTATTTTGAAGAGGCACCAGTCTTTCTTCCCTTTCTGTGTTGACCGCATGGGTTTGTAAATAATCAGCAATAAGTAGTTTCTCGTTACATAGTGCATAGTTACAAGGTGACATAAAAAAGAACACCTTTGTAAAAATGACACAGATTGTTTTTTATTTATATATCATACTGCAGGATTGCATGCTTTATTAGACTTTATGAGGCACTTTAAATTTACTTATTTTCACCAAATGTAGACAGGGTGCTTATCTGTTCCATCAGTAGCTTCACCGTGGTCCTAACTATTCCTGTACTTTGGTGTGCTAGCGCCTTGCTGTGTGTTAATGAGCCCGTATAACGAACAGCAGAAGTTCAGAGCAGCAAATTCACAGTTGTTTGGCTCCTCCCTGTGAGATTGCAGAGAATGAAGTTTGGACGGGAGCAGAGTTTCTTGCAGGCATCGGGCGCTGATTGGCCCTGGGCACGGCGGCTGATAACAGCTAAAAATAGCAGGGGTATAAAAGCCCAGCAAGCAGCACAGCTGCCCTGGCATTCCCTCCTCGACTGCCAGCGAGGGAGGAGATGGTGTTCTCCAAGTCCCTGCAAATATGTGACCAAAGAACATTCTGCTGCTTAATTCCACTTAACAATTAACCTGTCAAATAAAGGCACACACTGGACTCTCTGACTCATGGGGGAAGTAACCAAGTCCTACTTAAAAAAAAAAAAAAAAAAAAAAAAGGCACAAACTGAGGGCCAGATTTTCCAAGCAGGTTTTCCAAGCAGAGCGTGACAGGTGGGCCGGTGGAATGTCTTTGGAAGTGTGCCTGCAGAATATCTGTATTTTTATGTACAATAATGTTGTATATATACTCACATAATCACCCGTATAGGGAGCATACTCTGTGACAATGGAATTCTGAACACTTGGAAAAACAAATGTGTTTTTATTTGACAACGGTTTGATTAAGCTGGCATTGAGGAGTTCAGGAGTCTATTCTTAGCCTTGCTGTTGATTCCAGGGAAATCAGGCCACTTCCTCGCATTTCTGTTCCCTTTCAAGCTCTGCCTGTCTTCTGTTTTAAACTGTAGACTTTGGGGGAACAGTGACTTCAGTGGTAGATGGCATTGCAAGATAAACCTTTGGATGTCTGAAGTGCTTTGGATCAATAAAGAAGGCAGACACCTGTGTTGAAGAGCTCCCCTTTTAAAGTCTGGCAAAAGTTACATTGACTTGAAAACAGGGTGTAATCAGGGAAAGCATTAGGAAGTCTTAAAAATAGGTGGCAGTATCAGCCCTATCAATAGTAAACTATTGCTTCATGTATTAATTCTGGTTGCTCTGAGTCCTCCTCTTTGATTTTATGAAGCTTTTCACTATGGAATTTGTATGGCTGGACTTCCTTTCAGTTTAGTTATAGTATTTTAATTTTTTTTCTGGTTTATAATAATATACTGCAAGGTTTATAATATCCTGCAAGATTGACAGATGACCTGGCTAACTTGCCTCCAGTTTTGATTCGATACACTTAATTTTCTGAAAAGGTCACTTATAACTACTTAGCCATTTTCCCTTTCATAAGAATATTCAATTACCTTTTAGTTTATTTTTTTAATTGAGAGATCTCTCATGGCAAATGAGATAATTGCAGAGGATGTTGGTCTGGTAGTTCCGTAGACTAAAGTCTTCTCTTTCTGTTCAGGAGACCCAGCATGAGCAGTTGTGGTAGAAACTGCCACACAGTGGCTTCCACCCAGTCGAGATAGAGCCGAGAGGAGTCAATCCTTACAGCACACCTACTTCACCCTTCTGAACTCTTTGCCTTTCCTCTCTGAAAGTCAATTTTCTGTGTTAACATGTAGCCAAGAGATAATCTGAGAGTCTCTTATTGGTGCCATCCTCTGCAGGGGGATTTAGGCTTTCTCTCAACATCATGAGCTACCTTTATATGTATTTATGAATTAGACTGGCATCAACCATCACTTGCTGCATGGGTAGGAAAGGGTAGAAATTGCTAATAATGAGTAAAGGGCTCTATATCTCATTAGCACTTTCCTAACTGATGGAGGTCTCCCAGGAAAACCTAGTCCATTTTCTAGAGTTGTATCATAGTTGTCACCAAGGTCAGAGCAGCGAGACTGCAAAGGCAGTCACAAAGGGCTCACACCTTCCTTAAGAAATTTATACCTGCCACATGCACTATGTTCAGGAAAGGATGAACAAATATTTGGAAAATCTTCCATTTAAGAGGAAAAGAATCTTACGTCTTTCTAGTTAGACTACCCAGTGTTTCCAATTCTGACAGACTTAATTGAGACCCCATCGCTATTCAGACTCTGTGCTCAGAGCTGAATTTCATGCTAAGATTTACTTTCAGTCTTAAGCTAAGCTCTTCTTTAAGAATTGCCACCACCCTCTTCCATTTAAAGATGTGGGATGCGGTCTCCAAAGTCCTAAAAACCTGCACATGGCAGTCACTTGTGAAAATCTACTAACTTGAAAGTGTAGTAGCAGCAGAGGCATTCACATCTGTGCTTTACCACATTGCTCTGATTCATCCTGGTTGTCTGCATTAACTCTGCAGTGAAAAGCGTCCTCAAGCAAAGAAAAACTAAAATGAGATATCACCAAGTCAGCGTCAGGTGCTTCAAGACGTTGAACTCGTACGTTGAAGAAAGAAGGGGAAAAAAAAAAACCAACAACCCACCATTCATTTAATAACAGCTTGAGGTGATGCACTAAGGAAAGTGAGCTTGTTCACTGGCAAACTTTATGGAAACTTTATCACAGAAGTACCAAAGGGTGAAATGAAAAATGAATGAAGGCAATTTTCTAAGGAGAATGGAAGAGTTCTACAGTTCACTGTAAGGCTCAAGGTCAGCCAGCTGCCTTAACCCAGGCATACAGCACTGCCATTGATGAAGTGGACCATAATCTATGCAGAGGTTAAACTTTGCTGCCATAAAGATGTTGATCCCTGCTATTTCATACTGAACAAGCATGGGTTTATCAGGGAGCCAAAAGCCAAAAGCCCTTTTCTTAAGCCAAATAGTAACATACACCACATAGGATCCTGTAATCTGCTGTGCAGATCCACGCACGTAACTTGCTGTGCAGGTACTTTATGGCTTCATCTGGCACAGCTAAATGTCACTGATGCCAACATTTGAACCTATGGGAGCTAGTCTGAGTCACGAGGAATTTCAAACTGAGTTGTTGAAGGCTTCATCTTTTAGAAATAATGTGCATCAGAGTATAGAATGTAATTTCTGCTTTCAGCCAAATTGTTTGCTAAACAACAGAGTGAAACACAGATGTATCCAATGGAATCAGCAGCAATTGTGCATGCTTTGGGCCTTATTTACTGGGGGGAATTGAAACATAGCCTGAGATCTGCATGAGATGTACATACCATTTTGAACACTTTCTGTAAATAATAATTCATAAATTGGGATTGGAGTAGTGTGTTTTGTGCTGGTCTTTTGCTTGGGGGGATTTAATCCTAGTTTGCCTGTACATGCTTCAAATCCTAATTAATTTAGACTTAATTTATGACCAGAAGCATACCAAGAAATGAAGAGAAATCATCTAAATAGGGACTTGCACTAAGAACACTTGTAAGTTAAGACAGGGATATGTGTTACTCTGTTGTAGAGTTGTAAGTAAAATCATGTAATTTTAGTTCTGTGACAGCAGTGAGTCAACAACACACTTACCTGGTGTTATTTTTCTTCATAACACCTAACAGTATGGAGGATTTCTTTTGAAAAGCAAGGGCTGAGGATATCTACATTCCTCCTTTCATCAGCTACATTATCCATGTAGTCCACAGACTGTGACAATCTGTAATGCTCTCCATTGTATCCCCTACAAGACTACTTTCCAGAGCAGTCTCAGTCCCATTTGGAAGTATCTTTTGTTTATAATTGAAATGACAGTTTAGGAATGATAGTAAAATAAAGAAATAAACGGCTGCCCTCTAGAAGCCTCTTCTACTGAATAGAGTATTAGGAGATAATTTTGTACCTTTTAAGTGCCACTTCCCCATGGATGGTTAGCTGTGACTGTCTCAAGGCGAGCACTGAGATAATTATCCATAATGAAATCCCTCTTCATATTGAACAGCAGTGGGTTTTTTGCTTGAAGTTGTTAATGCTTATTAATGTTACAGCAAAGTTGGATACTGCATCCATGTGAAATCATAATTATATATAAAAATAATTACATGCTTTTGGACTAGAACTTACTTTGCAAAACTCCTGTCTGAGTTGATTCTAGTGATCTGCTGTTCTATTAAACAGCTGAGTTTCATCCAGAGAAGTTTAGAGCCAAAATAATGCATTTTCATAATAAGGTAAAGGAGAGCTGCTGTAACTCATGGCTATGACAGATTCATAATGTCTGGGGGATGGATGTAGAGCAAGCTATCTAAAATTTGCCAGTTAAGGGGAGTGCAAAGTTTTCTGGCATAAGTTTTGCCATCCCGTCCGGTTTCTTGGGACATTCAGGCTGTACGCCTGTTGTATCAGTTGATGTCTTTTGTTCCATGCCCTTGAGCGTGGCACAATTTATAAGAAGGAACAAAATCACAGTTCTTCCATCAAACCAACCGGTTTTGAGGCACTGTACACCTCTGGAGTTGAGGGAAAATATCTGCTCACCCAACCTCGGCATGAGGCTGATGAGAAGAGCTTTGTATTTCCTTGCACGTCTTGTACATCTGGGAGGGGAACATACAGTCTGACCCCAAATATCTGAGACAAATCCCTTTTGATAGTGATGCATTGAAATTCAAATGGAAATTACAACTATTGAATTGATTTGTTGCATTTGTTAACTTGTTTAAACAAGTAGCATGTTGAAGCTACTAGCATGCAATAAATGCAGTTGCAAATTACCAGTAATTCAGAACTGTCCCCAGAAGATATATTTTCATAATCATATATTTCATATATTTTCAGACATGCTGGTTCACTACCTAGTTGCTGCTTAGTTGTGATTTTTTAGGCAACTAAGCAGTTAAATAATTCCCAGGTAAAATCATAGCCCCAAATACCATTTACTGCAGCTGCACCAAGATTTTACTTATTTTCATACATAATGGACGTTTATTCACAACATGAAAAACATTACCTGTGTCATATAAAGCTTGTAATGCCCTGCTCTCACAGAGTGAGCTGGGTGGCAGCACCAAGCGAGCATCGGGGGATGGATGCGCTCTGGGCCCTGATCTTTCTTGGTAACTTAGCGGTCTGCTGGAGAACTCCACGATAGAATTACATTCTGGATATTTGGCCTCCGATTCACCCCCTCAGGACAAATCTTTGCTGGAAGCAAAGCTTGGATCAGGCTTGTGAAAGCTGATAGTGCATCAGAGTTCACCTACAATAGAGGTCTTATGTGGAGATGTCGTGGTTCCTTTTCTGAAGCTGTCCTCTTCTTTTATTAATGGGATGACGTGCTCATATTCATTTATATATCTCATAAACCTCAAACTATAATGACTTGGCTTATGAAGAGTTCATAGTTCAGTGTCTAATGTTCTTGTATGTAACTCAAAGCCTCTGCTACTTCTGACTTTTGAGAAAATGATAGGCCAAACTAAGCGATTCATTCTTTGCAGTAAAATGAGAGTGTACTAATTATTTATCAGTATCTTACTCTTAATTTGGCTGAAGAAAGAGCTGATTTCATAACACAAAACAGAGCCGTGTGGACAATAATAACCATTATAGTCAAAAAGGTTCCACCCAGATGTAAGTGATAAGTCAGTTTTATATGACAGCAAAGCACTAAATGCATGAATAGATTTCTGAAGTAGTACATATACATATATATATATATATAGTTCCTCCTGCTCACTGCCTGCTACAATGTTTATCTTAAATCAAGCTTTAAGAATATATTTTAAAAACCACAGCATTTATATGAACAAGGACTCTGTTTTGCTTGGTCTTTTCTAGGGGTTCCATAGGGAGATATTTGAAAATCAGTTTTTTTGAGGTGAGCTGGGTTATTCTCTCTGTGGATATCTATTCCAGCACAGCTGGAATACCAGATATATGGTATGCACATTACAGCTTCTGTAGCCTCTGAGCACCCCATATCAAGTCCTGGGGCAGGGGATGAGTGCAAGGTGGTGCCTCATGGGTGAAAGCAGGTGGGGAAGGGACCTTCCAGGGGCACTGCTGCCCAGAAGCATCTTGAACCAGATGGAGTCTGGCCCATTCCTGCAGTAGTTTATATCTGGGTCAGGAAGGAAATGACTTCAGGGCATCTTAGCTCCTTTTCTCTGTATTGCACGGTTTCCCTTCTGCTTTGCTGAGCCTCAGCACAATAATCTTTGTCTTGCAAACTAATTATAATACACCACTAAACCCAGACAGTAATTGAGAAGGAAGGATTTAAATGTTTTGACACGTTGAGTCTCTACCGAAGTTGCTACATCTAGAGTTTAACTTTCAGAAGCGCAAGGCATGCACAGCTTCTGAAGTGGGAGATGACATGTATATAGAACTCAGTCACTAAAGCCACAGATTTCTTTTACTGAATAATTACAGCGGGATTTGTCTGACCATTATAATGTCATTATCTGAATTTGTTACCCTGGGCTCCCTTTATTACCAGTGGAAAAAAGTAGGCACTTCTACTTTTTTTCATTCTAAAATAGACATCTAAATAGGTCACAGGCATCACATCTTATAAGTGCCGATATCTTGAATGCTGATTTTATTTAAATATTTTGGTTTAGCATTAGCAGTATTACCTCCTTACTGTTCTCATAGCTGGCAGTATTTTCTCTTCCAGTGCTGATATATGCGCTCCTGGGATATAAATTGTCCAAAGCACTTGCCTATATCAAAACAGTGTTTTCAATGAGGCTGGAGCTATAGGTAACCTCAGTCAAGATGACCCACTTCCCGTTGTTTCCAGGAGCCCTCATTAAAGGGAAATTATGTTGTCACATGAGGTGCTAAAACAAAACAATTTTTCAGCAAAACCAAAAGCTTATAATCATGTAGTTGATAATATGTTATTTAGGGATGCATTTTAGAGATATGGTGACTACACTTATGTTTCTGGCAGACTTTCATAACTGTAATACATAATTACAGCACAAAGATTCTTTTTGCCACATGTAACTACACTTAGTCCATGTCCTTGGAAGTTTGCCGGTAGGCCTAAGAATAATTATACTATAAATGTTTGGTAATTAATGTGCCTAGTCCAAAAATTACATATAAAAATTTGAAATCAAAGGAGTAATAACACTTAATTCTCTTATAGTTAACCTTCCAGTTATTTGAATGAGTGCTAATTAGATCTAAAACCATAAGCACACTTTTACACTAATTATAATGTTGATTATGTTGTAACTACAGTTGCAACAGCATAATGAGATTTACTTGTTAACCATTTCAGTGCTTCATGGAGCGCGCACGAAACAGCTGTCGTGGGAAATTCCCGTAAAGGTTACCCAAAGAGCCACGGAGATGCTGGCTGCTACTGCTCTGGACCTGTGTCAAATGCCTAGAGGTCACGGGAGGGAATTAAAGATCATCACAAAAGCACACAGCTGAGAGCACTTTCAGGAAAGATGAGTGTTTGATCATGTCAAAACCGTACCCAAAAGGCCTCCCTGTGTTAGAAGGGGAAGGTGAAGAGCGAGCTGCCGACAGCCTGTGAGCCGGAGCTGCGGCGGTCCCGAAACAGGAGCAGAGGGCAGGGGGGGCAGAGGTGCAGGAAGGGGCTTCCCGAGGGCAGGAGGGCACGAAGTCCCTCCAGGCAATGATGGCAGCGAGGAGGAGGTCCCACCCGACCCCTCCGCCTTTGTCCGCTCTCCCCTCCCCTGCCAGCACTCCCTTCCTCCATGCCTTTTAGCTGTGTCAGGCCTTTCTGTCGTGTGCCACCTCTTGCTTAGGGTTGCTGTGTGGTGACCTCTGAGTCACACAAGGAATGCAGGGCAAAGGAAGGGAGTATAGATGACGGCAGTATGTCAATAGCAGGCTGAGGCCCTTGAAAGTTTTCTTCCATACGCCACCCCAGTGAATCATCACTCTCCTGTCCCCCCTCTACAACCAGCACCCCGAGGAACACACTGAGAAATAGTTACGGGACCCAAATATTTTATTTTCCCAGGGCCCTGAAGCTCTTCATTCTCCTGCATAACCCCATCCCCATTCCTCTGCTCCTGAACTCTACCAGGAGTGGTGGCACCATGGGTGCTTTTCTCACCAAAGAATATTTGGTTTTGGCTTCTATACTGCTTTGCACCACATACACAGGCGTTTCCGCCGAGGCAGAGCTCTGCTTTTCTGCACACTCCTTGCACCGATGCAATAGCCAATGCACAGGGTGAAGAAATTAGGCACTTTTTTCCTTAGAAATAACAATATTAGGATTTTGAACAGCTAGAAGCAGGACAAGCACCCTTCAAAAAAGAAGGAAAAAGCATCACTGTTGCTTAAAGCAAGGAAACCAGCCTGCTGTGGACCTTACTTCTTCCCCATCACTGGTGCTCCCGGCTGTAGAATAAGGGAGGGAACAACAGAAACGCTGAAAACGGGGAAGAGCAGAATTATTTGCTGAGAGACTGATCCTGCCGTAGGTACCAGGAGCTTGTCTCCTCCCCCGTGAGTTAACCCCACCCTCTTTTTTTATGCTCTGGGCTATTTTGGGCAGGCAGCGAGAACTGCAGCTCTGACAGATGAGGATACTGTACCAGAGCACAGCAGCACTTGTTGCTCTGAAGAACTACACAGCCGTAACAGGGACTGCTTCTCTGCTGCCTGCCTTTTTTTTATGACTATTATTTATTTATTAACCTGCAAACTTGTTTTCTCCGCTGGTTTCGAGCTTTATCATTACAAATGATGTTTTAAAAGCTTTGTGAGAGCTGTTTGGAAGGGAAACCTACCCACTGTGCAGTTGAAACATCCTTTTGCCACTTAATAGCAGGAGATCAGCTGGTAGCCTTGGGGGTGAAAAATGACAGACTCTGTTCCTGCTAATGGGGAAGGAAAGGACCCTGAAATTGAGCTCTTTGTGAAGGTAAGTTGCACTGTGAACTGGACACTGGTGTGACTCTTGGATCAGCTCGGCTTCTACTGAATAATCAAACTTTAATTTTCTGGCGCTGAGTGGAAGCGGTGCTTTGACAGCCTGTTATCTCTTGCACACACGTTCACACTGCTTTCTTCTTCGTGACATTAGAATTAGGTAATGTTGTGGAGGGAGGGTCAGAGTTCCTGTATTTTACTGTTATTTGTCTCCTTGTGAGTTTGTCCTGTTATTCTTAGCCTGCTGCCTGCAATGTTCAGTCCCCTAACTTCAGACTTTGGCTTTAGACTTTAGATTTTTCTCTAAGAATCCTGACTTCCTTCTCCATTTTTGGGAAGAGAGCATGAAGAGCTGAGGGGTACCATGATTTGGTACCTCAGCAGAGGCTGTTTCAGAGGTCTGAAACACTAACGGGTCATAAAACAAAAAGAATTGAGATAAGCTGGTAGTCTTCTGATTATTTCCTGCAATACTTCTTTTTTTTTTTTTTCTAAAAAAATGAAAACGAAATCAGTTTTTACTCTCAGTTTCCTCAGCCCAAAGGTCATTCTGATTTTATACAAGGGTAACTGAGAACAGAAACTGATTTAATGACAATATAGCAAAATAAGTACACCTGTTATATGGTAGGATTTCAAAATGTTTCAAATTGGGTACGACTGTTGGTCTTGGTCTATGAAAATCTTACCATTGAAATGAGTGGCACAGTTCAAACCCATTAATTGGACCATTATGGGTTCAATGAACCCATAAACCCATTAATAACAACCTTATAAATAGCAAACTTCATGCAAACTGTGTCCTAGTGAAAAGCTCAGGTTTTTTGATGTTCAGAGCATGTTTCAAAGCCTCTATGTATGTCGAGGCTGAAATCCACTATGCCCATATAAAATGCAGGTGTTTGGTCTCTCTGAGCCTAAACCATCCCTGTAAGTCAATAGGATTATTATTAATATGCGGGAGTTACATCAGACCCTTTGCAAACAGAGTACTGAATGATTGGGAAAGCAAATTCCAACCCCTCCCTTCTGTCAAGTTGAGGGTATATAATTGGTTTGTACTCCCTGATGAATATTTTGGGCTGTAAGTTGAAATGTCAGCAACATCCATGATGTGTACACATGGCCTCTTCACACATCTTCCAAAACCAGTCAGTTCAGGTGCAGCCTTTCTGACCGAGCCAGCATCGAGGTCTTTTTCCCTAGCAAACAGATTTTACAAGAATTTCTGGTTCATAAATGCCCGGTAGATCCTTTGTGCCGAGCTTAATGTATTAAAATGGACCTGCATGGGTCTGTGCATCCAGATACCTTTCCTCTTGCAAGTTGTTTCTATGAAAGTGAGTTTAACGGAGATGTCTGTGGGCTAAAAAATAGGTTAGTGGAATAGTTTGGCACTCGGTCCTCACAAGTGTATTTTGGAATGCAAACTTTTAGCTGCTGATTTGTTTTAGTGCCCACACTGTTTTATTGAGGCTGATACGGATGTTTGTGATATATGGTTCTTTGACTGCATCAGCTGTTAAAGTGAAGGTCATTGCCCAGATTCATTGTATGAAGTTCTGGATCCAGAAGTTACTGGAAAAAATTTGCACTGCATTCAATTGAGCCGTGCCATCACCTGAAGATTTATAACTCCAGAAAGAACATTTTTAGTAATGTGACTTCCTGCATAATGCATATTACAGAATTGCATAGAGACTCTCACATAGAACTCATAACTTGCAGAGCTGGAGCAAAAGAATTAATTGGTATCTTCCTGGAGACTTTCCATTTAGGATGAAAAATTGCAATTCTTGATGTTTTGGAAAGGTGCCATTTATTTAATTAAAAGTCTAAAAAGTTGTATAGTAAAGTATGTAACCAGAGTATTCAATTATACGGCTCAGAAGTTGAAAATAAAAAAGAGAAGAACATCCAAACAAGAGACGAGCTGAAAGTTGAAAAATAGGAGCATATAAGAGAAATACAAACAGGTGAAAACTTTTCTGGAGCATGAAATTTAAAAGAATAGGATATTAGTAAGGGAGATAAACAGGAAGGCTGATCCAGGAGAGAATCTGCAAAGAAGGCACTTACTCTGTTTTAAGGCTGAAAAGAAGAACAACTTCTGGATGAGTACGAGGTACTGGGACAGTGGCAAATCTAAATATACTGGACCACACTTGAGGCGAGTTGTAATAGCAGGAGATGTTGGGGTCAATGAGCATTTCATCATTTGATTTTTGTGGAGCTAATACTTCACTCAAGGAAAAGAGTTCTGTCCTGCATCCTTAAATGAACACACAGCCAGAAAATTCAGAGATCAGTGAGAAAAATGTAGGGCAGTAGATGTGGCCTGGAGGAAACTGCATCTTCCACAGGCACAAATAATCCAGAAAGGACTGTTTTTTACCAGCCATAGAGTCTCTAATAAAAGCAGTTTCTGTCTCAGGTTAAAAAAAGAAAGGTGTTACACAATTGCTCTATTTCCTTTTTCTATTTAACAACCAGGAGAGCAGGAGCCTTAGAAAGACAAGTAGAGAGATGATTGTAAACACAAGAGCCGTGCTGTAACCTAATGCAGGTTAGCTATCTCCTGAGCTATGCAGATAGGCTGGGCACCACCAGGACACAGCTAGCTGAACTGCTATGGCAGAGGCAGGTTAAGCGCTTATCAATCACACCTATTTGTTATCATCCCCAGTGATTTTACTCTTTTTCTAACGGTGCCCTAACCTGGATCTGAGAGATATTTTTCTGTGAAGGAATGTTTGTTCTTGCAAGATGCTTGATTGAGACTAAACCCCCCCAAATCTGGGGCAGGACACAAGCAGACTGAGAACGGGCCGAGCTGAGGAGCGGTGAGGTCCACTGGGGAGATGGTGCCACCTTAATCAGATCTGCAGTTTGTGTAAGCAGGCCTTTTGTGAACACTGAAAGTCTCCCGCAGCAATTCCCTCTCTAAACTTGTTTGACAAGGAATTGGAAGAGGCTGCCAGAGAAAAAGGCTTGATATATGGTAGTGCGAGACGCTGGCAGCAGCAGCTTCGAGGAAGTGAGCATCGGGAGGTAGCACTTGCTCTGTGCTTAACCCAGCTTGTTGTAACTTGGGTTAATTTTAATTCTTTGTGTGCTGGAGAAGCAAAGTGCTTCTGTATAAATGACACCTTGATGGAAGGTATATTTAGCTTTTTCTGGCAGTCTTGCGCCCCTATACTTGAATATGACTAAACTGAAATGGTGCTTTTACATACAGACCATTAAAATCCATATGGGAGGATGAGAGAACTTTTATGGCTTCTTTCTGTTTCTGGTGGAAAGAGGTGTTTGGATGTACATTCCTTGCATTTGAGAATAAGAGTAGTGCCTAATATGAAGCAAGTTAATTTGAAGGAGATATGTTGTATACATGGAAAACAAAACAGGATACAAACAAGATTTCAGAGGACAACTCTCTATTTGCATTGGTCAGGATGAGTGCAGTCTAGAAAGCAAACAAACCACAGGAATGGTCCAAAGTACATTTGATTTAAAAAATCTTCCTGCTTTAGAAATACTCTATATCAAGATATGTATTAATCCATGTTTCTGACAATCTAAAGATGGTAGTATCATCACGGTAGTAGGAGAATGCGTAGTGAGCTGGCAGACAGTAATTTCTGCAAGGAGTCATTGTGGTATTGAGTGATTAATATTTTGGATATGTTCGTCAGCTCAGGTGTGCAAGAGCTTTTCCTTAAAAGGTGTAAGGCTTTACTTCACAAAGTGTTCAACCACAGTCACACCAAACACCCATCTAGAGAAAACATGAAAGTGTGTCGTGGTTTATCCCCAGCCAGCAACTAAGCCCCACACAGCCGCTCGCTCACTCCCCCCTGGTGGTATGGTGGAGAGAATGGGAAGGGTAAAAGTGAGAACACTCGTGGGTTGAGGTAAAGACAGTTTAATAGGGAAAGCAAAAGCCACGCATGCAAGCAAAGCAAAACAAGGAATTCATTCACTCCTTCCCATGGGCAGGCGGGTGTTCAGCCATCTCCAGGAAAGCAGGGCTCCATCACACGTAACAGTTACTTGGGAAGACAAATTACATCACTCTGAATGTCCCCCCTTCCTTCTTCTTCCCCAGCTTTATATGCTGACCATGACGCCGTATGGAATAGCCCTTTGGTCAGTTGGGGTCAGCTGTCCCAGCCGTGTCCGCTCCCAACTCCTTGTGCACCCCCAGCCTACTCGCTGGTGGGGTGGGGTTGGGTGAGGAGCAGAAAAGGCCTCGACTCTATGTAAGCACTGCTCAGCGGTTACTAAAACATCCCTGTGAAAACACTGTTTTCAGCACTAATCCAAAACATAGCCCCATCCTAGCTACTATGAAGAAAACTAACTCTAGCCCAGCCAAAACCAGTACGTTCTCCACCCTTCATTCCATACCATTTACGTCATGCTCAGGTCCCACACTATCCAGTACATCCTCATTAACCACCCCCCCTCTTCCCATCCTTTGATATAATTCACAGATATTATTCCCTTAGTCTATGGACCACCCCTGTGAAATGTCTGTAAAATGTCCAGAAATGTCCACAAAATGTCCATTGAGTTCATTTAGTCCATGACCTTGGGCTCCATCTCTTATGGTGGTCACTCAGGACAGGAGAGGTGGTGTGTTGCGTGGAGTTACTGGGCACCAAAGCCAGCTCAGGTCAGGTCACTGCTGCACTTGCGCTGCTTCTTGTAAGGCTTGTCCTCCACTGGTTCAGGTGGTTCCTGCTATAGTAATTCCTATAACATGCAACTCAACTCCTGGGTTTACAACAATTTAAAGGTATTCCCATTACAATCTCCACCCCTGGTCCCTTTGGACCAGACCATCAGGTTTAACATTGCAATGAACTCCTCCCCTTGCCCCTGCTCCCGCTTGGACTTATCCAAAGACTGCTGTCCCTTAAGGATGTATCTGCTCCAAGTGGAGCCTTATCTATGAGCCACAGTCTTCTCAGGGGTATACCTGCTGCGGCATAGACTCATCCACAGTCACTTTGAGGTGCACCTGTTCCAGCATGGCCTTCTCCATGGGCCACAATGCCTTCAGAGATGTACCTGCTCCAGCATGGCCTTACCCACAGCCACAGTCTCTTCAGAAGTAAACCTGCGCCAACATGGCCTTACCCATGGCTGCAGTCCCTCCACGGGAGTACCTGCTCTGTCATGGGCTTATCCATGGCCACACACTTTGAGGTGCTCCAGCATGACCTCATGCACAGCCACTGATGTTTCAGGGTGTACCTGCTGCAGCAAGGACTTATCCACAGCCAGAGATACTTTGAAGTGTACCTTCTCCAGCGTGGATTTATCCTTGGGCCACAGTCCATTCAGAGGTATACCTGCTGCGGCACAGACATAACCACAGCCACAGACACTTCAAGATGTACCTGGTCTGGTGTGGACTTATTCACGGCCACAGATGCTTCAGGGCGTCCTGCTCCCACGTGGACTCATCCGCAGGTCACAGTCCCTTCGACTCGAGTTCACACTGGAGTTCCAGCCTGTCCAGGACAGCAGCACAGAAACAGCAGCGATGCCCTGGCCATCTGCCAGCCCAGGCGCATCGCCATTGCTGTTATCAAAATGTTCCCAGGCACAGCACAGTAAGATCCTCAGCAGTACAGCAGCACAGCAAGCAGCGAAGCAAAAAGGAGCCACTAACGAGACTCTAATATACAGTAAGGCAAGCAAGCCCCATGGCAAGCACAGGAGCTTGTCAATTAATAGCTAAACATCAATAACAGCTATAAATTTGATCTAGCACATTCCAATCAAATCTGTCGTTATCTCGAACCCTTTGAGCCCCACATTGGGTGCCAAAAAGGACTGTCATGGTTTAACCCCAGCTGGGAACTAAGCCCCACACAGCTGCTCGCTCACTCCCTGCCAGCGGGATGGGGGAGAGAATTGGAAGAGTAAAAGTGAGAAAACTCGTGGGTTGAGATAAAGACAGGTTAATAGGGAAAGCAAAAGCTGCGCACACAAGCAAAGCAAAACAAGGAATTCATTCACTCCTTCCCATGGGCAGGCAGGTGTTCAGCCATCTCC
The DNA here is from genome assembly GCF_034638445.1 of Ciconia boyciana. Taxonomy (NCBI): domain Eukaryota; kingdom Metazoa; phylum Chordata; class Aves; order Ciconiiformes; family Ciconiidae; genus Ciconia; species Ciconia boyciana. The sequence goes on along the minus strand of NC_132936.1, from coordinate 6,762,782 downwards.
AGGAAAGCAGGGCTCCATCACATGTAGTGGTTACTGGGGAAGACAAACGCCACCAGTCCGAATGTCCCCCCCTTCCTTCTTCTTTCCCAGCTTTATATGCTGAGCATGATGCCATATGGTGTGGAATAGCCCTTTGGTCAGTTGGGGTCAGCTGTCCCAGCCGTGTCCCCTCCCAACTTCTTGTGCCCCCCCAGCCTACTCGCTGGTGGGGTGGGGTGAGGAGCAGAAAAGGCCTTGACTCTGTGTAAGCACTGCTCAGCGGTTACTAAAACATCCCTGTATTATCAACACTGTCTTCAGCACAAATCCAAAATATAGCCCCATCTGAGCTACTATGAAGAAAATTACTTCTATCCATCCCAGCCAAAACCAGGACAAGGTGCTTGCAAATGTAAGAAACAACAGAGAGCTCTCAAAGGTCTTGATTTTCCACACTCACTGATTCAGACATTGGACATATTCCCATCTGCCAGCTGAAGGCATAAAGGCATAAAATGCACCGAACGCTCTCAGCCTGTTCCTCCCATTAGGAGCTGAGTGTTGTGCACGACCAGGCACAGTGACGGTGTATTTGCAATGTCTCAGGGATACCCTACCAGCCAAGGTACAGTTCAAGGACTAACAGCATCAAAGTATTTGTAGGGCCCCTTACGGTCATTTCTTGTTAGAGGATTATCACAAAGAGAAGAGGTTAGTCCTGGTACACTTATGGTCTCCTGGTGCAGCGAGCAGACATGCAAGGAACCTGTGAACCCTTTGTCATCTCCAACAGTTCAGTTTCGGAGAGTTTTAGGTGTGTATTAGGAGTATGTTTAAAAGCCATGGCACGATTTGGCACCAAACTTACTATCCCTGAATGAATCGGCCAGTCAGAGAGCCTGGCTGTCCAGGACCAAGCAGTCATCCTGCTGATTTAGTGTGCTCTGTCCAAAGCCCGGGAGTCGCTGCTGTCGGGAGGGTGTAGCTGCCCTTCTCTCCTTTGGACAGAATTATCCTGGAAATTATCCCAGGGAGGTGCAAGATTTTTATGCACTCTGGGATTTCTTTTTATGCATTTTCTGTTTTGTTTTGTTTTGGTTATTTTTAAAAAAGTTTTCTCTGCTGATGGATGATTTCAAACTAACCCTGGTTTGGATTTTGGTGAACTGCTGCACTGTAGCCTTAAAGGAAGATATGAATAAAAATGTTACTCCTGGTACAAACAATCCTTCCCTGCTATTAAGGCTTTTGTGGTTTTAAGGTAAGAGAGTCACTCTGATAAGAACACTGATTTCAATTTCAGAATTTCAGGGTTATCAAAACCAATAATGGCTTTACAAACTGGGAGAGAGAACTTGACAGGAACCTTTTAACCCATTATAACAGTACAGTCTCTGTAATTTATTTGATTCACAGACTGCCCTTGAGAAGTATTTTGATGATGAGTAGAAATTACAATCAGATCTGGAAGGTACAAAGTTCATTTCTGTTTCTTGAGAGGTATGGGTATTTTACTGGGTATTATGAACTCAGCTTTTGGCTTCCATACAAAATCGTTCCTATGTTCAGTGGAACTTTCTAGGCAAGGAGGAAATAAAGAGAGAAAAACGCAAGGAAGAATAATGATACTGAAACATCTGGTTCAACCTGTCTGGTCCTCCAAGAGCAACAATAACATTTTTTTGGATCCTTGGTCATGTGTTTGGCCAAGCCTTTCACGTTTCGAGAGACATAGCCACCCTACAAAGCAGACACATACAGCGTGCGCAGTCTCTGACACTTCTCAGCTGTCACCCTGGAAGTGCCATGAGCATGGGGTTTTATGGATCTTGCATTTTTCATCCATTCAGAGCTGTCAGGCATAGAATAGAATCATAGAATCATAGAATCATAGAATCATAGAATCATTAAGGTTGGAAAAGAGCTCGAGGATCATCTAGTCCAACTGTCAACCCAACACCTCCATGCCTACTAAACCATGTCCCGAAGTGCCACGTCTACACGTTTTTTGAACTCCTCCAGGGATGGTGACTCCACCACCTCTCTGGGCAGCCTGTTCCAATGCTTGACAACCCTTTCAGTAAAGAAATTTTTCCTAATATCCAGTCTAAACCTCTCCTGACGCAACGTGAGGCCATTTCCTCTCGTCCCATCACTAATTACTTGGGAGAAGAGACCTTGTTACCTGGGAGAAGAGGCAGATGAGGGGCACCACGGTTCATGTCTCTTCCAAAGTTATTTTGGTGAGGCAGTGTATGATCAGCAGCCTAAGTCTCCTCCTCTAGTGTACTGGCCTTGTGATCAGTATTGAAGTTACTAAACTTACAAGGTTTACTGGTAGTCTGGCCACCAGTACACATACTGGGAGGAAAATCCTTTTAAAAGGTTTGTTTAAACATCTATAAATGTGTTTCATAAGCTCCATGCAGGGGGACTCAGGTGTTTCAGTGTAATTCTGGCTCAGTTCCTGTCTTGCTCAGTTCTCTTCAAATCAGGAGTGACTCCGTTGAAGCCCATAGAGTTTATATATATATATATATATAAAATGGGCACAAGGAGAGAGTCAGGCCTCCTAAATTTGAATCACACTGTTTAAACAAGAAACTTAATAGTAACCCACTACAGACCCAGTTAAATCAGGGAAATGCTACCTGGACTGACAGATACTTCTCTGGTCTTTTTATTAAGCATTTTCAATAGAATAATAAAAAGAATAGTCAAGGGAAAACCATCCATCTTGACAAGATCTAATTTTGCTTTAATCTTATATTGTTGAAAGATAATAATTCAATAAATTAACAAATGGCTGCCTAGCAAATGTTTTAAAATTACAAGTTGCTTGTTTTTCCTTGTGATGAAGAAAAACAATACTTTAAAGAAGCTTTAGCCTGAGTTATACAACCCAGAGTCTGTATGTCTGCGTGTCTGTTTTCTCTCTGAGCATTTGCAGATTTTGTTTTGCGTCAAGACAAGTGCCTCATTGGTGGGAATATTAGAGACGAGCAGTGAATAGTTTAAGCAGGCCAAATTTATAAAAGGACTTGGCAGGGATATAATCACTATCCCTGCCATCTTGAACCTAGTCTGGAATGCTTTTAGGATTGCTTGTGAAACTGGATCTCAGGTTAAGGAGGGATTTTCAGCTATGTCTCCTTCTACCTAAGTTCATGATCTAATCATTAGTTTATGGCTAAAGGTGAATGACACCCTTATCTGCCATGGTTTGGGCTTTTTTCCTCATATAAATGGCTGTGACTACTTGCTTTTTATTGAACTTGACAGCATCAATATATATGTTAATTGTGATCAAAACATCTGATTAAAATGAAATGTATTCAAATGCTTTGTTGAATATGCATAACTTTATTTCTTTAAATGCCTTTATAAATTGGATCCATAATTTGAATGGATAAGACTTCAGAAATATTCAGGATGGTTCATATCCCATGGCCATAAAAGCCAATGAGGTTTGTACTGCTGAGTTCAGTGGCAGCAGAGTTAGGCCAGCTTATGTGTCTTTGAGATCTTGTTTGAACTCCACCTAACTCCTTCATTTATTCCAGCTTTTCTGAGCCGCATAGTCAAATCCGGTAAATACAGTATTTTAATTCTACCATAAAAAATCGGTGATATTCATAATTATTATTGCCTGTGCTTAGAAATAGCCACCGGTATGCTTTGGGTGCTCTATGTTTAGCTGCAGATAGCTCTTTTTCCATCTCTGGCAGCACACGTCTTGTCAGGCTCACAGGTTGTTGTGTCATGGTTCAGCAATGACAGTGAAGCTCCAGTAAGTGTCCCCAGGAAACTTTTATTGGTAATATATGGCTCTGCTGCGGCTATTCCAGAACAGCAAATGTCACAGAGATCGTTTGACATAGCATCCCAAAAATACACAGGGATCCTTTCCAAGAGAGCCGGTAGGAAGTATGTCTGCCTATGCTCCAAAGTTAAACGTTAGTATCAGTTCACCTGGCTATGTCAAATATATTTTGATGGAAGGCTGTGTAAGGATCATTTAGGATAACATATTGATCATTAGAGCAACAACTTTACTTAGTGCTTGTGTGACACCTAATTCTTCAAAATCTGGCAGATATCAGCAAAATAACCCCAGCAATACTGCAAAGAGGTAACATAAACACTAGTATTTCCATTTTGCAGGTAAAAGCTCTGGTTGAAGATTTTTCAAGTTACTCTTTTTTAATAGAGTCAGACAGATGTTAAAGGTCTGTGAGTTTGTGTGTTAGTTTCATACGTGAATAAAAGAAGTTTTCAATGATACTTTTTTTTTTCCAGCAAAGGCTGAGTCAAAGTCATAGGAAAATCTGTTGGCATAAGGAAGGGTTGGTTTTGTGCTGGATTCATATTGTATTCACGTCTATAAATCTTATGTGAACCAGGAAATGAGAGCAGGCACCTGAAGTGCTATAGTAGGAACTTTGAAAATAGCTTCAAGTGGTTGGTTTGACACAGTAAAGTTTAATGCTGACAAAGTCCAGAATAGATCCTTATTCCCTTTCCTTCCTTGCCCCTTGCTCTCCCCATTTGTTTGCACTTCTGTAGTGCTGACATGCAGTAAAGCTCATCTAGATGTGGTAACAGTGATATATATGTACATCTGGAGCTATAAGTTAAAAAAAAATCTTTGTTTTTTGTAGGTCTGATGTGTTTAATCAGCATCATGTATTCCTGGCATGATTTTTTATGTTAGCCTTAAGAGTTGGAAATTATTACACTGGAACAAAAGTAATTCAAAATGTCTTCAGTTGTGTTTTGAAGATCCAAACCCGGTCATTTTATCTGATAATACCTAAGGGTAGAACTTTCTGTAACTGATTACATTTACAGCATGTCATTGCTGTTTGCTATGCAGCTTGATTGCAAGTTCACACATAAATGTAGAACAGGTCCATAGGTTGTTTTCTCTGACTGTGTTAAATTAAATTATTCTTTGTAAATGAGTATTATTCTGTCCCTCTCAATAATAATTTCATAACTTATCTTTTAGAGTGTTTATGATTTCACCCTTCTATATGTATCCTTTTTTAATGATGGTGTTCACTGTCTGAAGTAGATCTTCCATGATATAACACACATTCCTCTTCGATTCAGCAACCCTGGTGTACCACAGAAATTGCGTGGCTACAGTGTCATAAGAGAAGATGTGCTAGAAAAGAGACTGGGACGCAAAGCACCTGAGATACAGTTCTGTAACATGCCATAGCAAAGTTTTGACATGTTAAAATGGCTGCAAGTGTTGTCAAAACCCGAATCAACACTTTTTTTTACTTTCCACTCGGTGTTTCAGTGCTTTACCTTAATACAGGCTCCCACCAGGTGGAAACTCTGATTATTTATTTTTTTGGTCCAGCTCTAATCAAAATATGAAAAGGTCCTGCCGTGCAAATTCTGCAACATGCTAAGCTCAGTAATATTGCTGGCTTACCACCCAAGTTCTTGGGAGGCTTTATTTACTTTTTTGCTCTTTTGCCTCCTTCAGTGACCTTAGGCAAGTTGTTCAGGCTCTCCTTACCTTGATAAAATGCTGATACTAGTCCTTCTCCACCAGATGTGGGCACACTGTGGGAGCAGGGAACATTCTTCACTCTTATCGTCAGCATGGCATCCTGAACACCGCTTAAAATAGAAGAGAAATATATGATGGCATCAGGACTCCAATATAAAACTGTCTCCTGACAAAGTATATTGAAAATCTCTATTTCCTGGACATAAAAGAAATCAAACCAGAGGAAACTGGACATTTGTCTGCTCTCAGGTACAGGCCGTTGGGTGCTTTATTAAGTGTCTGGACATGAGCTCTAGCCCAGAGTTTGTGCAGCCGTGTTAGCACTGCGCTGTGCCCAGCCAGGTAGTGGTGCGGTGGGGAGCTCAGCTTGAGCTGCCTCCCGCAGCAGTTGAGCCAAAGCTTCTTTCTGCTGGCACCCTGTCCACTCTTTCCTGGCCTCCTTTTTCCATCTTGGGGTCTTGTACCTTCTTTTTCAACTTCTCTGGTTTTTCTGCTTATTCTTACAGGCATTCAGACTCATAAATTTATACCAGTCTCCTAATCCCCATGATTTCCATGTTGGTCGCCAGGGTACCCTGCTTCAACTTCTGCCTAAGAGGTATTGTATATCTGGAGCTTGGGTGCTTCTCCAATTTTTTTCCCATGCACCTGATAGCCAAAAGACATTGAAATAACTCCTTTATATGTATTTCTGGCAACTCTGCATAAAACTGAGATAAAGCACTAATTGAAATGTATTTCAGGAGGGTTGCGTTGTAATAACTTATTAATGCTCTGTAGGACAGTGGGGGTCGAACCTATACCTGCTATAGCTACTTTGGCATAAATGACATTATCTTAAGGATGAAGTTGCTCAGATAGTGACAGTTTGCTCTTCTAAATCCTTATTCTTGATAGTCACTAATTTTGTGTGCAGAGCAGATGACAGAAGCCCTTGGCATTTATCTGTGTGTGCTTGATACAAAATGTAGAAAGAATGTTCAAAGCCTAATATTTAAGGCCAAAGCTGATTTTCATTTACTTTAAATTCTACAAAACTTGAATTTCACACATTTAAAACTTGCAAAGATTATATATGGGAATAGTAATTTTTTTCCCCTCCTTATGTAAGTCAGGCTGTAAAAAAGCCATTTCTTGGCTATTTTTGTTCCTTCTCTTGCATTTCTTGGTTTCCTCTGGACTAAGAAAAAAATGTCATGACTCAATTCTCCATTCACCAATATTTCAGGTGTTAATACCTTTTCATGATACTGGGAATGGACTTTACATACAGAAGAAAGTTTGCTTGATTTAGGTATGGCTTTAGTTTCCCTTTCTGTTAACCATGAAGATGCCAAAGCAGATATAAATATTTCTAACTTCTGCTGCTAATAAAGACATATAAGTATAATGCTCTACTGTTTGGAAAAGGGCTAATCACCTCCAAAGAGTGTGTGCTGCTGCAGGCTAGCAGTGGAGTTCAAAGTATGATAAGCTAAGCCATGGAGATGTATGCTCCATCTCAAAAAACATTTGACAGCTAAGCTCAACAACTGTCTGCAATTCAGAAAAGGTAGTTTAGCATAGGTTTTAAATGTTCAGCAGTTGCTTTTTTAAAAAAAAAAACAACCACCTTATTAATAAAACACCAGGTGATAATAGAAGATCTATAACCTTCCTGGATGCTGATACCTATTAAGTGTACTTAGACCCCAGTTCTGCAAGGGAGGCTGTGCAGGCTGCTCCGTGCTTTGGCAGCTATCTATGAACATGATTCTCTTTGCAAAACCCAGTCCCTGAGGTAAAAGATACAAAGGCCTTTTTAGAGCAATTCTGAAGCACTTTACAGTCATAGTCAGCACTTTACAGGTGTGGAAGCTGAGAAGTGGTGGCCTTGTGCCAGGAGGTCCAGCAAGGACACCACTCTGGTCCTGTGCTCTGTCCTTTAGGCGTGGCTCTTGTGTCTTTTGGGTTTTGTGCAGCACTTAGCACCACTGATTCAGTGTTCATGTACACACCTGCTTAGTAATTCACAGTAAATATTCCAATAATAAATACACAAATTACACTAGTCACAACTGTGCTTTTTTATTTTTTTTCCGTTGCTGTTAGTAGGGAGGGGTCAAGGTTTAGATTATCTTTTGGCTAGCTATTTTAAATGCACACAGAGCTAACATGTCTTATGACATTGGAAAAAGATTTAGAGAAGAATAATTTTAAGGCTTAAAAAAATATTTAAGATTGCCATCCTTAAGGCAGTCTTGCTCATTTAAATAAAAGACCAAATGTCACTTGACTGCAACATTAAATGTATCTGTAGGGGGCTTTTTAATATAGTGGTAACAAGTATAACAAGAAATAACAGTCAGTTAAGGTCAGATATAGTCAAGTTAGAAATAAACTTAATAGTAACTGTAAAGGTGATTAACCATTGGAATGAACCACCAAAGAAGTCATGCCCTTTCTTCTTCTGGTTCAGATCAAGACTAGATATGCTTTAATGAAGTATGTATAGTTAGAGTCAATAAACGAATAAACAAGCTATAAAATCTACAAACCAGGAAGGCATTGCAATGGAGGATATCTTGGCAAACTAGAACAGGGCTTGGTTCAAGCACAGAAGAAATCTTGGATTTCCATGTCTCTGCAAAGTAGCACAAATTTGGTTGAAGCCAGTCTGATAGAAATTATGTTCAGAGGCTGCTTGCGTGTCTTAAAATATCTCTTGATGTCCTGGGTGTGATAATGGATTAGTTCAGGTCATGGTTAAGTATGTAATTGCTTATCTTTGCCTAGATATGCAAGGGCCAGACTTTGGAAGGGCCTCCAAAGGCTGAAGCAGATGCTGGCTTGGCTGAGGCTCTCAGTGCTGTGTCAGTACGGGTCAGACCTTGTGGCCAAGATGAAGGAAGAGCTAAATTGGGAGATACAAGAGCTGAATTCCCTTTCTGTCTGTCATTGCCTAAGTCATGCCACATCCCTGTGCCTTGGCTTCATTTCCTATGAAACATTTGCACCAACATTCATTTTCACTGTGTAGCCCAGTAGCTTCTCCAACTAAAATTGCTTTCCTTCTTTTCTCTTTACATAGAAGAATGACTGTAAAAGCTACTCAGGCATTGTGGTTTAACTCCTCACAAAATACTGACTTAATTCTCAGGTCGGGCAGGTGCTTCTCTATACCAGTTGCCAACCTTGTCCTCCCCATAACATTTCAACACCCAAATAAACATCCTGAACCTTGCCACCCACCACATATAGCTGTTGTTGTTTCGGGTGCTGGTGCGTGTCTGTACCTGTGTATTGTCCGAAACAAGTGGAATTCAGAGAAACCACGCCCGATGGATCATCGCTATTGTTGCCGGTGTTTTTCTAGATTGTGATTCAATTTGTGTGGGTCAACAAGCACGTTGTGTTACTGCTTTCCTTTTGCTTTTAGCTGCTGAATGGGCAGCTTCAAACAGATACGAATGCATATCATGGGAGGAAATTATTTTCTTTCACTGCCCTGTGTTTTGTGATGAGCCATTGCTGCTGATTCAGTGTGCAACTGGAGACCTGTTTCGTTCGTTTATTTTATTTATAGCATTTTTTAAAAAGCTGTTCCTGGATGAAGAGGGGTTGAATCATGGAATATTCTTGCAGGTTATAGGATCTCTCAGAATGGCAGTTGTAGTTGTTTTTCTGTGCCCAGTTCTTTTAAATGTTCAGGACATGCCAAGAGGATCCAGTGCTCCAAACCCCATCATTACTAAGCCTTTTTTTTCAGGCTTTCACTATCATTTGGATAATTTTAATTTTCTTTTCTTCTCTGACTGTTGACTTGCACATGCAGTTTGACAAGGAACGGTATTTTTGCCTTGATTTACTGAGTTGCCCTTTCTTCTACTGAGGTGCTCTAACTTCGTATTTTTGGTTCTGTTTTCTTTTTAAAGCCAAAATATCCGAGTCCCCCAGTTAAGCTCTAGATCCAGTTCTAGAGCTGGGCCTTGTTTGAGGTTCGAAAGTGATCTGTTGCTTCCTCTGCATTAAGCACTCACCCTCCTCCAAGATGGAGCCACGAGGATCTCCTCGGAGTGCACAAATGTAATCTTTTGGGGTTTAGCACATCTCCAAGTACATCTTTCTCTAACCACCCCATAAGTCTTACTTCTCACTATTCAGTCTGTAAAAAAGGCGCTTGAACATGCATGTGGGAAGACTTGTTTCAGATTGGGAAGTACCTACCTGCCCATCCTGGTACGCTGAAACCAGCACCCTTTGATATGCATCTACAGGGGGGACATCATCCTCTTACTGGGCTGAGCAGGACCTCTGCCTGATGGCCTGATGGTCCGATGTTTATCTCAAAAGAGATGATTCTGCAAGAATAATAATAATTTTTAAAAGTGCTGATTGTAGACAGCTGCTCAGGTCCAATCTTGGAGAGCCTGGGAAGGATGTGACCGGGAGGGGAACTTAGAGGAAGCTCTGTCCCACTCCCCTGACAAAGAGACAAACCTTGAAATGGTGATTTTCTTCTCCAGGGGAAGGAAAAGCCTCTCCCCCCTGACCTTAGCCACTGCTCCCAGCCCTGCCTGCACATGTGGCAGGGCCTTGCTGCAGCTCCTATGGGCAAGGGGTTTTTTCCTAATTAGCCCCTGGGGACCAAGGATTTAGGTTTTTTGAAATGTATTTAATATTTTATTTAAATATTTATTTAAAATCTTATTTAAATATTTATTTAACATTTATTTTAAAAGCCAGGACCTTTGCGAGTGAGTGCAGTTAGCAGTAATCACGTTGTGCCCTGCTGTCAGTCAGAGGGTTTTTGTATTGACTGATGTTTGGCTATTCATTGGAAGTGTGAATTTATAGGATTTCTCTATATTTGTTATTTCTCAAGAACCACCTGTGTGCTTGGCACTTCACAATAATAAAAAAAAAATCTCTGTTTCATAGAGAATTTTAAGTAAGCATGAAAAAATAGCTAATTCTTCAGAGCTTATTAGGTACTTGGCTGAATTGGGCCTAGCTGTACAAAAATGTATATAAAATGTTCAGAAATTCTCTTGCCAAATGCTAGTTTCTCAATTACCTCATTAACCTGGCTGTTCCAATAAGCTTTTTTTGGCGGGTGCTTGGCGTATGGAGTTCAAATGGCATTCTGCAGATTGCAGTTGTTCAGGCTAAGGGCTCTCCGACAGCCTGCAAACGGAAACTGCTGCCTTCTCTGAGCAGGAGCACAGGATACAACAAAATGCTGCCAGAGAAACTTCTTAAATGAAGCAGGGTGAGATTCAGCCCTTCTCTAGATATGGTGGTTAGGCCCAATTAGCTGTCTAAGAGTCTCGCACCAGAAGGTGGTAAGGTATGAATTATAATGGATTAACCATGCTGGGAAACAGATTAACCATGCCTGTTGACAGATTGCACAACAAACTGTAAATATAAAATATAAAATAAATAATATAATAAACATATATAATATAAAGACATAAAATAAAATATAATAAATATAATTTGAATATAGAATATAGATTATGCAATAATTTATATAAAATACAAAATATAAACCTGTAAATATAAAATATATAGAAGTGGTGTAGAAGACTAGAAAGATTGTAGATTGATAGCATGAAATCTCTGTCTAATCCATCTAGAATTAAATCTAGGTCCAAAGCACAAGCAAAGCGTAGGAAGTGCGATGTGCCGCTTGCACTGCTTTGAATACGCAGCTCTATCAGCCCAAACCTGAGTGTTCAAGTTAAACTGTAGTGACAAATTGTAGTGAACGTTTTCCTGTAGAAATTACAATAGGAAGAAGGTGCAGATGAGATTTTGTGTCTATTTTGTTAAGCTTGAGCGAGGAAAAAACTGTGAGAAAGAACTTGTTTGGAAGAGTGCCAAACAGTGATTAGGTCTGCAGTGATGCAGATCAGGAAAAGATCATGAAAATGAGGCAACCAGAGGAAAACAGAATAAAAATTTGACTTAGGGGGTATGGTTGGAGACTGCCTTCAGAGGAAGAGAAGGTGGCACCAGGTTATGAAGTTAGTGATAAACAGGTGAGGGAACTGACAGGGCTTGAAGCCCATGTCACGCTCCATTTCCACCATATCAAATGGGATTTGTTTAATTTTAATAAGGCAGTTGGTTGACAATGTCAGAGAAACAGAGTGGACAGGGAGAAACAGAGAAAAAACAGAGAAACAGGGGAAGGGACGGGAGGTGGGGGCAGATTTCAGTGTTGCTGTCACCGACTTGGTTGGTGAAGCCAGCGAAGAGTATGTGACTGAAAGGTGAGGGGCATAAAATGAAAGAAAATGATTATTTTTGTGGGGGGGAAGAGAGTGAGCAAGAGAGATCTGGGGAGGAGGTTACTGATTGCTTCTGAGACAGGTATGATAGGAAAGAACAGGCTGGAGAGGAGTTTTGCTGTACGACCATGCTGGGGTCACTGCTGGTCTTCTTGGAGAGTGGTCCACTTGGAGCATGAGGGGCCTGGGTGAGAGAGGGACTCAGGAGTGATGAGAATAAAAAAAAAAAGATGATATTGGGAACAGATAGCATGGTCAAGGATCCCAGAAGCAAGAGGACAGTAAGAGGTGAAGAGCTGCTAGGGAAACTGCAATGGCATAATTAAGAAAGATTTTATATAAAGGGAAGAAAAGTAAGAATTATTTTAATAAACAGCATTGAATTAAACTTAATTAATTTTTTTTTTAATGCTGGATAACAGGATAAAATTATATTGGAGGAAATTCAGTCGGAGCATCAAGTCAAAATGTGTTTTGAGAAAATTGTCCAAACTGTTTCCTATGGGAAGTTTGTAAACCAGCATCACTGGAGCATTTCAAACTGACTCAAAAAGTATAGACATAGAGATTTAAGAAATCATCCTGCACTGAGATGGCGAGTAGACAAGAAATGTGATCCAAACTCCACTCACTGATCCAACTAGATTTCTATTTACAACATTTATCATACATTAGTTTCAGAAGTCTGTACCATAAAATACTTGTAAATTGTACTTCTACTGGTATACACACTTACTCAAAATTCCTCAGTAGCTTTTGGAAAGCATCACTGTTTTTTCTCTTGAGCATTTGATATTGAAAACGCAAATTGTTTTGCTTTTAGATGAGTCACAAGGAATGTTTGCTTGCTGTTTGTGTTTACATCTTAGACTCTTGTTTTAGTTGAAGGTATTTACATTTACAAACTCAGAACTTGCTCTCTGTTTCTTTAATGAAGTATTCAGAGAGTTGCATTCCCCTTCTTTGTAGATGGCTATCAGAAAAGACTACCTTGTAAGTGTAACACCCTCTTTAATGGCTAAATTTTACTATATGTCTGTGTAAATGATCAGGTGAACAAATACAGCAGTTTTGGCAGGTAAGAAAATATTAGAGGTGAAAAAAATATCCCCTCAACACTAAACTCTGTAATGATTTCTCTGTGAGTAGCTGGGAATCTGAAAATTTTTATATATTGCATTTGTATTCTCATAGCAGTAAGGCTTGGTCCAAATGCTGGTAATATTGAATTGATAAGTAATTATTTTACTGGAGGTATTGTGGGTTGCATTGGGAAGCCATACTGAGATGCAAACATCAAACCAAAGACTAGTTTGAGCCTGTGATGTGCTGCTCCTTTGCAACGCAACTTGATCTGCTTTCAGTGAAAGTCGTAAACACTCATCGCATCTTGGGATGAAGCTTCTTTCATACCCTCTGCAGCACCGTTAACTTTGGAGATGCAAAAGGAGACAGAAAGACTAAGTCCTGCCCACTGCAGGATAGCTCCTGAGAGTTACTGATTGCTCTTTCATCTTAAATCAATAGAAGTCACCAATGGACAGTATTTATAAGATGTCAAATAAGATACAAAATGACCATCAAGGGCAGATTATGGCCTGTGCTGGTGGTAAACACCCTTATCAGCGACATCCCCCCCCATTCAGACCTTTATTTGCAGTGCCTGCAAGTGACTCTCTCTTCTAATAGTGCAAATAAAGTCATGGAATTTCAATAAATAATTCAGCCCTGGATCTGATTTCAGGTTCAGCATTAACTTTCAGCACCTGGCTGCTGTTATTGTTTGTTAGTCCGATACGCTGCTTAGAGGCATGGAAATTTGGCTGCAATTCATCAACATTTGCAGAATATACTATATGAGCAGATTAGTGTCCCTGGCTCAGAGATTTTTAACAGACATTCGAATTCCAGATGTGCACAGATTTAATTCTTACAAGAAAAACTGCATGCAGGATTCTGGTACTGTGATGGGAACTGGAGCTCTGCATAGAACTTGCTTTGGACAAGCGACTCCTCTATTTGCACCTGATCTCTACTAGAAGCAGGAATAATTTGACTATAATTTGCATTGCCTGTGATACCTTTTGACAATTATCTATCTCATTTTATTTTCTGCAGCTTTCCTGAGGGAATGAATTTTTTACATATCTAATCAGCTCTCAGGATATAGAATCATCAATACTTAAGACGATTACAATTGGTGCTTTGTGAACAGCTAAAACAGATTCATTCCCAGATTCTTTTTCCAGAGCCCATAAAACCACTTGTGGTTTTAATCACTTATTAGAAAGAAACTAGAGAATCCAAAATATGACTGTGCTCTCACTGAAGTCGGTGGAATATTTGTCATTAGTGGGAATATTTTGTACGAATATTGACTGTTATGGAAGCAGAACTAGATCAAGTGTATTAGAATATAATCCATTAATAGCTGTGGCACCAAAACCAGCATATGACCCTATAGGCATAGGCTTCCCAAATATAGGAGCTGCATTCTGTATGTGCAGAGCATGAACAGCCATCCAGTATGAATGTTGCAGGACAAATTTATTTGTCTTAAAAAAGGATTTGTGGCTTTCTTGTTCAACATCCTTAGCTCTTCCTAGGGGATACACCGATGTAGCCAAGATAACCAAGCAGTAGCTGATGCTTGTGCTTCTCTATTGACTTTAACTAAAATTGTGACGATTTTCTGAGTACTGCTGGGACCTGACTGCCCAAATCCTGTGACTAAGGTTCCTTCCACTGGTTTAAGTCACATACAGAAATGCAACTTATAGAAAAAAAATTACATATGTAAGCGATGGGGTAAATTTGCTACCTTTAGCAAAATCCTACAAATGGGATGTTTGTGGTCGACTTCCATGGGCGTGAGAACTTCACCCTGCAATGCAAACATATACCGCTAGAGGGGATTTTACTACCACTCTATGTCTAGCATGTGTCTATCCTGAAAAACCTTTCAAAACATATGTTCTAGTTCAACCACAAGATGTTGGCTACAGACTGAGTGAAATCTATGGTTTGTATTACGCAAAAGGTCAGGAAAGATTATTCTAATTGTCCCTTCTGGCCATTAAACCTATGAGTGAAATTCTGGTCCCGTCAAAGTCACGGGCAAAATTCCCATTGACTTCACCGGGGCCAGACTTCATCCTGTGCAGGTCAGAGGAAAGCAAAAGTCTGTGCCACCAAGCGTCTAGCACTGACAACAAGAACAGCTTTGTTGTCAGAGTCACTAATATATACTGTTAGAAAAGATTTTAAAACATCCTATGCACCCTCTCCGCTCTGCAGCAGGATGAAATAAATCAAGACCAGTTTTACCAACTTTTTTTTCCTTTTGATTTCTTCAAAGCCTCCACTAATGCAGATTACACAACCTCCTCAGAAAGCCTGCTTTGTGTTTCATTATTCCTATAATTACACTGGATTTTTTCCCCCCTAAAGCTTTATTGTTGCAAATTAGGCAAAATACTTAATCCTATCCTCTGTGGGCATGAACAACAATGGATCATCATCCTTTTTGTAAAACAGTCTTCTACATGCTTGAGGACTGTTATGTAGTGGTAGAACATAGCATGTACATCGCATTATCTTGTTGCTGTTGCTTGTAGACGCATAAGCTGATGATTCATGTTGTTTGTGATTGACGTAAAACCTCCTTTGCTTCATCCTCACAGCCTCACCACCTATTCCTCATCCTATATTTGTACATTGGATTTTGTTCTTCTTACATCCTATACCTTGAGGTTTACTTCCCTAAATTGCATTTAAGTGATTTCAGACACCTTGTTCCAACTTCTTAGCATCATTTTGGTGTCTACTCCTCTCCTGGGAAAAAAACAATAACTTCTCCGTGCTTGTTGCTGTCAGGAAATTTTGCAGTGTTCTGTCTATT
This sequence comes from Ciconia boyciana, assembly GCF_034638445.1. NCBI lineage: Eukaryota > Metazoa > Chordata > Aves > Ciconiiformes > Ciconiidae > Ciconia > Ciconia boyciana. The sequence goes on along the minus strand of NC_132936.1, from coordinate 6,747,094 downwards.
CCTTCCTCCACTTTGCTAATGGAAACATTAAATATGACTCATCTTGTAGACCTTTGTGGTACCTCTATTTGTTACGTGTTTCTAGACTAACAGAAAACTTGATTATTACTACTCCTTAAGTATTTTTTCAATCACTCATACAAGCACTTTGCAGAAATTTCATACAGGTCCTATTTCCCTACTTTGTTTATGAAAAATACAATCTGGAGCTTATGTCAGAAGCCTTACAGAAGTCAGCTTCTAGATACCTGCTGCTTCCTTCCTACCCGCTGTGCTGGATACCCTGTCAGGGAACAAAATTTGATTGAAATAATGCCGTTTGCTCCTGATAAGTCCTAATTGTCTTTTCTTATCAATGTTACATCTCCACATGTGCTTGTGAGCTTACTGTTTAATCATTTGTTCCAGTATGTTTCTATATGTTAAGCTTATATATCTGTAATTTCTTGAGTTCTTTTCTTGTTACTATGGCATCTCACTCACAACGAATTATTGATGGGTCCCCGAAAAGCAAAGCTTTTCAAAGCTGTTCTCTGTGGTTACATGCAGTGGCTAATGTGGGTGCACAGGATCCTGTGCCATGATACTGGTAAGTGATGGGAGCATAATTGCTTTATTAGGTTGGAAAAGGCTCAGGAAGAAGTGTAAAGGATATTTGTTATTTGTCCATCAAGTCGAGAAAGAAACATATATATACAGTCCACTATGTCCAGAAGCACACAAACTTTGTGCATAATCTGCTAAGAGCTGTGATGAGAATGGCAATTTTGGGCTTTGAAGAATTTCAAGATTTTGCTCTAAATTGCTCTAAGTCTAAAAAACACATTTTAAAACATTCACAGTGTTATTGAACAGATGCTGTGGGTTTTCTATGAGAAGGGAAACTGAAATAGTCTCAGTAATTTTGAAAGGAAATTTTGGCTGGTGGGTGGGCTGCCGGGCAGCCAGGAGCCCTGCGAGTCCTGGCCGAGCTGCACGTTGGGACCCCATGCTCTTACAGCTTTGTGTGGTCCCAGCACCCTGCCCATCCTCCAGCTGGACTGCGGGGGGTAGCCAAAGACCAGGACTCCAGGCATATTTGCAAGGTGGTATGGCCAAAGCCCTTGCACATCCTCACCAGGTATTTGCCAAATTCCAAGTGTGCTCCTCAAAAGAATATTCTTCCAATGGAGATTTGTTTTTCAACACTCTTATATTAATTTTTTGCCTAGTTGCTCAAGAAGCTCACAGTCAGGGATACTCCCAAAGCAGATCTAGAAAATTCTTACTAAGACTTAAAGACAGCTATTCCTTCTGGCCTGATTTTCCAAGTGTAGAGTTGATACTTGTGAGAAGTCAGCTGCCTTCAAATTGTCTCACAGGATCTAAAACTGCTAGCCACTCTGAAAATGTCAGCCTGCATTTACCACCCATCCTTTAGCCGGTATTTTGCTGACATTAAAAGAATATAAATTAAAGACGTGCTATATGTGGTTTGTCTCTACAATACTGCTGATGTTACTTAATGACTCTCATTCTTCTGGGAGCTTTTCCCTTATGCATCACCATGTGAAAGTCAGACTTGGTATGCAGAAATTCCTCACAGCAAAGCATGATGGAACATAGTCTCCTAGAAAAAAAAATTGGTCCCAGCCTTAATTCAGAGATATATATATCTCTGTATATATTTTGGTGTAGGAAGTTTCATTATAGTTCCTACTTCCTTTGATTATCTACTGTCAATTTCTCATTAAGTTGAACACATGCAGTGATAAGTGAGGGATCTACAACTATAAATGAGAACAAAATCATTTCTTGGTCTAGGTGTTGGACCAGTCTGTGCTTTTCTACTCTGTTGATATTTGTCGAGTCATGGGCCTTTAGTTCTTTAAAGAAAGCAGAAGAGATGATGAATAGCATGAATCATTTTAATGTGATGAGACTATTTACCTGCACCTAGTCTGTAGTTTTCTAAATCCAAACTGCACATAACTGATTGGAGTTCTCAGGCATTGCAAAGTTTATTTCAAAGCAAAACATATTTCATGCAGAACATATGCAGTGGCCAGTGGCTCTAACAAAGCCCTTGAGGAAAACCGAGACTTATTTGTATGGCCTGATCACTGTGCATGTAGCTATTCTGCTACCAGGACCTCAGCTGATGCGGCAGATAAATCTGCTCTGTACCAGGCACATGGACCAGCTTGAGTCAACTGATCTCTAGCTATGAACATGCGAGGCCATCACGAAAGGATCCCTAGGAAGAAGCTGACCTATATAACTGATCCCTTCCATTCATGTGAATATAAAAAGTTGGAGAATAATGATTTACCAAACCTAAAGAAAATATTTGTCATGTCTTAACTACTGATGCCCATGGGGTTTCCAACGTGCAATTCCATCTCCTGAAAATCCTGAATGCCTCGAGAGTACAAATGTATCTCTTCCAAAACTGCAAAGATCCGCGAAGTGCGACGGCAGCTCCTTGGAGATCCTCAGCTCTACTGACGTGGTGCTCAGCCGGTTTGAACCGAGTGTTACAAGCCAGCTCCCTTCAAATTGGCCAGCAGTGCAGACCAAGTTAAGCTTATGTACATCTATAATATATGTCTGTGTATACGCCAAACTTGGATAACATTTTGGCTGGCTTTTGGGGAGCTGGCTAAAGAATTTCACCACTTCCTTTTTGTTTTGTTACTACCCTGACGGTCTTTCTAGCAAATGCTCTATTTTTATTTGACATATATGCACATGGTCCATTTCCATGTGTGTGTGCTTAGGAATCTCTGCTCTGTCTTGCCCTCCCTTGGAAGGCTGCTGCTAAGAGTTTCTCCCAGCAAAATGAAATCTCGGAAAGAGTCCAATGAAGTTAAAATGCTTCACAGCAAATTTATTAATGTTGTTATAGGCCCCCAGTCAGGAAAGTACTTAAGTATGTGCTTAAGTCCCATTGAAATCATCAGGACTTAAGAACATGCTTAAAGTCAAGCATATACTTCCTCTGAATTGGGACATATTTCAGCACATGCTTAAATGCTTTCCTGAACCAGAGCCACAGTCAACAAGAGTGTCCTGTGATACACAGGACCTGTGCTACAAGATTTACTTCTTACTTGAGACCTACCAGCGCTGCTCTATGAATATACATTTCTTAGCTTGCCTCTCCGTTGGTGGCACTCCAAATAGCTTACTGGCTTTTACATTTGGACAAGAAGTTGTGAAAGAAAAGAGACGAGAAACTGGAAAAAAAGAGATCCTTACTAAAGCAATACCTTGGCATGTCTGATCTCATGTTGCAGCCAATGATTTTTCTCTACAATGGAGATTTGTGCTATTGTGTGTGTGGTATAATTACTAAGACAGATTTTTTTTTTTTAATGGCACAATAAATAGGATATTTCCTGGCCTGCTCTGCATTTCGAATAGGATTTTCACTTCCCCTTTGGGTTCTGAGCGTAAGGAGAGTAAGTGTCAAAAGGCAGGCACTTTCCCAATTTTAAAACAGAGAGGGTGTAACCATGTGTAATGTGAGTCTAGATTTTGATTGCAGGGATGATGAAATCAAATCCCTCCTTAATCCTTACTGGGAAACATTGAGGTGAATTAGCCTGCCTGCTTTTGTTAACTTGTTAAAATCCTTTTGAAAAAGAAATGTGTTTTAATGTCATCAAAAATATCTGCCTACTTTACCACAGAGTCCGAGAGCACTGGACCATTGTGCAGAATGGCCTGAATGCAATGAAAAATGAAAAGAGAAGGAGAAGAGATAAAACAAAATATATTATTTTCCTGGAAATAACTCAGTGCTTTCCAATATGCAACTCTTTCCAGTGCTGCCATTTTTAAGCTAGATGCTTAGTCATTGTTAATGATGGTATATTTCTTTAAAGCTGCTATATTTTGGGAATAACTGGAAATGAAACTTGCTTAAGGTTAGTTAAAATAATATACTATTGTCTGTGTGCATTACAGTCACTGTGAGTATACCAGGTGGAGTATTTTTGGAACAAGTGAGGAAGTTTATTCCAGTTATTTCATTTATAGCAAAGTAGTAGCTTGAACTTGAGAAGAGCTCCCTGTTTGTTCATCTGTGCTGTGCAGTGGTTGGAGGCTCTCAATACTACCACTACTCTACAAAAATATTTGGCACAAGCTCATAAAATCACCAAGACTTGTTTTTCTTCCCCCCAAAACCCTCTTAATTTTGTTCCTTGGTAATGTGGCATACACCCCCACTTGTGCACACAAATATCTTTAAGGTTTGATTAATTAATTAAAAACAGGTGAAGTATTTAAGGAGGAGTGCCTTATAAATAATAAAGGAGAACATCTTGTTCGTTCTTGCCATTACTCAGATAGAGGCAAGCAGCTGGTAAGACGGTGGGGTTTTCCTGATGTGATTATACCAAGTTCCAGGGCAGGACCTTGCATCAATTGGTGTGAAGTACCTAAATGGCTGAAGGTTAAGTAGAGAAACATCTTTTTTTTAGTAGTTAAACTAATAAGAGTAAGTTTGTGTGAAGTGACAGGAGCAGAAAGTGATGTTTCCAAGATGGAGCAAAACAATTCTCTAGCAAGTAGGCCTCCACGGATTCCAGGCTTATCTATTACTGGGGTCCACATTCATCCCACCTAAATTCAGACACTCATCGGATTCAGTCAAAGTGAAAAGTGGTCGGATTAATCTTTTGGATGTGCATGCCAGCCTTGCCTGCACAGGAGACCTTCCCTTAGGGATCTCAGTTAAACTTCAGTAGGATGAGCATTGGCCAAAGAGTCTCACCCAGCAAATCCTCAAATCTGTTTTATTCTTCCACAGTCACTCTGGGAATTTGCCTTTTCAGGTGAGGTCCTTCTCCATAGGGAACAGGAGTGACTGCTCATCTGCAGAGAGAAGGTGGCTCTGAAACCCTTCCACAGCTTTGGGAGTTACAGCACACTTTAAAAACTCTGTTTCCTTGATCCTAGTGCCCACAAAGCCTCAAGTCTATCCCTAGTTGTGATCATCACATGAGAAATATCCGGTGTTACTGGCAGGGAGAGCACATATATCATCAAATTGCTCCTTTTTATAAGCGGTTGATCACTTTTGCTGTGCTTCAGGGAAGCTATGAGAAAGCTTTTGTGCTCGTTTGCGAAGAACAGTAGGCATAAATGGTGTTTCTCCAGCTTGTCAATTATTTGTTCTTTTCTTTCCATCCACTGTTTGAGTTCTTGATCTTGATGAAGGTATTATTTAATTCCTGCATTTCTGAGCCCTTAACCTTGGACAGATACATAACAGGCTTGTATTTAGGCACTACTGGGGTGCTTTAAGCAAGCTGTTTTTCTTTGAAGCTAAGAGTGACTAAGCCTGGGAAGTTCTCTGTTCTTCCTCCTCTCCTCCTGGTTGTTAATAGACTTCACAGGGGATCTCAAAACACTCTGTTAAGCCTTTGAAGTTATTACCTACTAAGGTTTTGCTCTTTCTGAGTGCTGAACATTGAATTACTGACTGCTGTTAGAAGCAATGAGAAAGGATTCACAAAACCGACAGAGCCTTGCCTATAATTTCTGCAGAAAAAGAGCTGAATTTAATGGATAAATTGTGTTGCTGGGGAGAATTTGATTCTGTTCCCTCCTCTGTCACCAGTTTGCCTTGTGATTTGTGGTAGCATTTTCAGTTATGCCAGTCACATGAGATCAAAACCCATGAGTCAGACTCCACCCAAATCATGAGCCTGGCTTCCAGATCCAGGAGCTTTGAACAGAGATCATACCGTACTTTTTCTTTAGTTTATCTTTCATTTCTGGAATTTCCTCTGTCTATTCCCAATGTGTCTCTAGCAATTAATGTTTCCCACTCTTTTGGAAGTGTTGGGAAGATATTTTGACCATTTGGGGCTGTTGGAGGCCTCATTTGACCTCCACAATTAATTTTATTTTTGATGTCTAAGCGAATCTTATTTCTTCCAGACTCCACATCTTTCTCCTGTCCCCAATGACTTGTGCATCCCTTAACCTCACACAACCCATCACTTCTGTGTCTTCATTGCCATTCATCTGCTTGTTCCCCCAATAATCCTCTCTGGACTTGAGAGGGTTTTTCACCATTGCCGTGCAAGATGCAGAATGTGTAAAAAGATGCAGATCTGGGTAACCCTTAACCTTTGTATGAGAATATATAATTGGAGAGAGCAGGGAAATGACCCCCCTGAGTCTCTTTCCTGAAAAAGGTGAAATTGTGACTTGCAGCACAAGAAGTGGGTGATGAGGACAGGCGGGAGATTGCCTCCATGCAGGATGGAGACCTGCAGGAGGGCTGGAGCTTTGACTGTTATTGTGAGACAAGACCCCTTTGCTCATAAGGTATTTGCAGGGCTTGGCAAACCAGGGTTTTACACTCACTTTGAAAGGAGTCAGGTGAAGAGTGCATCAGGCTCAATGGAGTTATAAGCCAAAGTAAATCCAGAGAAGGTAAGATGAGAATCAGCCCTTCTGTCTGCATTCTTTTGCCCTCTAATTCAATTGTCGATCTGTTTTTCTTCAAATTTTAGGTTTGTAATATATTGTTTGCAGACTCAGTTAGCCAACTCCATTATGAATGATATGATTACAATTGAGATGGTGAAAAAGCCAAGGGGAAATCTGGTGTCATATCGCTGTTTTCTCCTATACCATTTGCCTCTTTTCAGGAAGGGTAAGAAGTTAAAAGTTCTTGGCAATCGTTTAACAAGCCAAAGCCGAAACAACAAATATGACTTTGCAGTAATTATTGCATGCAATACAGTGGTGCCTGCTATTCCCATGGTAACATTGTCATTGTTTTGCCATGAGATTTTGCAGAACAGAGCTAACTATTTAATTAATAAAATTTTGCAAAACTAGTCTATTCACACCTCAGGCAGATGGAAAAATGCATCTTCTCTTGCTCATCCTCATGCCGTACCACTCTTTCACCCACATTGTTTGCTGGTTCTTGCATATGTCATGTGCCAGACGTATTGCAGAGCCATAATTTCAGGTAAAAGTGCAGCCAAACTGTACCCCCATATCCAAATACCCCTAGAGCCTGAGTGTTTGAAACCGAATCTGAACCCAGAGAAAAACTCTTTACATATCCCTAAACTTTACCATGGGTTGTCTCCAAGCCTTGAATCCACACTCGCTCCATATTCTGGTGGATGGGAAATCTGGAATTTGTTTTTAAACCCAGAATCATCAAAAGCTGTGTTCAAGACATGAGAGAGATTCACGATGCCTACCAGAAAATCTTTCAGCTAAACATTTCACATCCAAGGCCTGAATTTGTAGCAACTGGACACATCTCAAAATGTTTCTAGTTGTGCTGTGAATGTTTCACTGAACTGCAATAATTAGAAGTGATACCTTCTTTAAGACAGAGAAATGCTACCTCACAGGTTGAATATTAATAAGATAAAATTTATGAGAGCAAACAGAGTAATATAATATTTTCTCCAAAGAAAAAGGGCATGTATTTGCTTACCTCTTTCATCAGCTGTTTTCAGACACACACTGTGTGCATAAAATACAGTTATGCAACCCATGTGGGTCAACAACGGAAGGTTGGTTGCTTCAGCAGGATTATAAGAATCTTTTAAACACAATGGTACCACAAATTAAAATGGAAATCTATCAAAACCATTATAGTCCTGAAAGCTTTGGCCACAAGCATAATTATTGTAGAAGGATGTTGTGCTTGGACGCAGCTTTGGCTCAGTTCAGCTAGTGTTATTTGTATCCCTCCATGGCTCAAAGTCAGAATTTGCATGGCTAAGGACCATAAATTTTTAGAGGAAAAAACAGGCTGTTTCCTCAGTGCTAACACTAGCAGTTTTTGGTTGTTTTGTAGTGGTTTGTAGGCAACTCATTAGGTATTAGAGATAGGAACAGACTGAATGTGGTGGCTGAAATCCGCCTTGAACCTTGGAAAGATTCAGGTGGAGATTTCTGTCTGGATCTGATTGTTTGTGTCTGAGGCTGTTGCTTTACTGGATGTGAACAAGAACAAGTGAATGTTCAGAGTGCTTGGGTTTAAATCTAGATTTGAAAGTTCACATTTTGGATAGTAAAACAGTGAAGCAGATCTTGAGCTGATACAAACCGCAGTCCACAGACTTAAATAGAGCAGAAAACCTGTCCTGAGTTTTCTAGCATGTCAATGAAGCAGGTAGTCCTGAAGGGATGAGAGTAATTGAAAGAATATACAGTCTCCTGGATGTTGCTTGCAATCAGCACAGGACACATCTCCTTTACCCAGAGCTGCTTTCAGGAGAGGCACCAGGTTGCTTTCTCAAGCTCCTGATGAAGGCTGAATCCTGGAGTAACTCCATTCTTGTGTTGATGATAGACTACATTAAATAACAGGCACTGCTGGTTATTTTTAAACTGGTTATTTTTCTTTCAACATCCAATTTTCCATCTTGAGGGAGGTAAGTGACTAACAAGCCTGAAATCTATTTTTCCTCTCTGTCCATCCCTCAGGCCGGTATAGATGGAGAAAGCATTGGGAACTGCCCGTTCTCCCAGCGTCTCTTCATGATCCTGTGGCTCAAAGGAGTTGTGTTCAACGTCACCACTGTTGACCTGAAAAGGTAAAAATTGTTCAGCTTAATTGAAAATAGTTATATGATCCAGTGTTTGCCCTATAGAAAGGCCACACCAAGTTCAATCAGATTTGTATCTAGCCTAGAGAGTCTGTGGTGCACAACAAAATAGTTGGGATTCAGGTTTGGTTTTTTTTTTTTTTCACTTGTGGAATGTTTTTATATTAAACAGGGTGCTTGGGGTAGTTTCAAAGTCTTCTAACCACAAACTACAGGAAAAAAAAAAGAAGGGCAAACTGATTTTGTAGGAACTATAAATATCTGTGCAACTACCTGACCATAAAGATTACTGATTTCATGACTTTTCCTCTCTCTGCAGAAAGCCAGCTGACCTACACAATCTGGCTCCTGGGACCCACCCACCTTTCTTGACTTTTAATGGAGAAGTCAAGACAGATGTTAACAAGATTGAGGAATTCTTGGAAGAGACTCTTGCACCTCCAAAGTAAGAACTTCGGATTTTTTCAGTCAATATGCCATTTCCTAGGAATGAAAGATGTCCTAAGAGGAGTTCCTAAAAAGCACTCCCTCCTACAATCTTTACTTACAGGAGTAATATTTATTTATGAAACTTTCTGGCTTCAGTGAGATGACTTCCATGTGTGAAGGTTACTTGTATGACTAATAACTGCAGAATGTTTTCTCTGTACACATTTCAGGATGCCCTTGTATGCAGAATTAAGGAGACCAATACTAGAAAAATTTCGTAGGGGTCTGGTGTCCACATTTTACAAAGCTAAAAATAACTTGGAATAGATGCCGAGAATTGCCACACAAAATATCTGTGCCAGGAAAAGCATTTTACAGCAAAAAACTGGAGGTTTTTGAGCTGTATGGTGTATTAGAAAGGTTGGAACGGGAACTGATTACAGAGTACGAGAGGCTCTGGAGGCAGAAAAGTGCTCATTATTCTAGTCAAGAAATGACAAGAAGCCATGACTGGAAGTTATAACCAAACTAATTCAGATTAGAAACAAGGCACAGGTTTTTTCAGTATGGATGATTAACCATTGGAACAAGCTACCAAGGAAAGGTTCAGATTCACCAGATATGCCTTAGTTAGTCAAACATTTTGGACTTAATACAAGGATAATGGGAAAAAAATTGTTGGCTTGTGTTTTGGACTTTAAAATCTATGAATCAATGACAACTGGCTCGGTTCCTTACGGAATGTTTTACCTCCAACTGAATCAGCAGCTATAGGCCAGTCCTGAGGCAAGAGATCAGATATTTAAATTTTCTATACTCTGATCCAAGACCACTGAAATCAGTAGGAGTCTTTAGTTTGTGTTGGTCCTTCAAATCGATATATTCCTTTGCACCAGATGTCTATAAAAAACAATTCAGAGGCTGAAAACTTTATGTTCCTTCACCTGAGTAATACTAACATGCCTTGCTATTACATCCTGGAGTACATTTTCAAGCGTAGGGAATTAAACACAACTGCCATTCATAATAGAGAGAGCTGACTGCCAAACTCCCCTGCACCTTTCTGGAAATTTATGCTTCCTTCTGATTTAAGGCCACTGTATCTTGGATCGTGGTCACGTAAAGCACCAGTGCAATTACCTTTGTCATGAAGCCATCCTTGTGTAACTATCCAAATGCCTGACTTGACAGACAAATATTATTAAGAGGGACTTGTCAAGCTGTTGTTTTGAGATAAATTGCAATGTTAATTGCAGTTCCTCTACAGGGCTTTTTTCTTTCTTATTGGAAATTGTATTTGTAATTATCATTATGTTGCTGGTAACAAGATGTTACTCTCCACACTGCTTCTCCCTTTTCAGGTACCCCAAGCTGGCTGCTAAGCACCGGGAATCAAACACTGCTGGAATCGATATCTTCTCCAAATTTTCTGCATACATCAAAAATACCAAGCAGCAGGATAATGCTGGTGAGTAGGATCATTACCAAATGTGCCAGGGAGTTTGTGTACTTGCAATTGGAATAATTTTGCCATTCTCCCATCATTTTATTGCAAACTCTGTTCGTATGACATCAGCTACCGCTGCTGATCAACTTGAGATGGTAGGTTCAGTGGACTCAATTCACATGTCCACAGTTGAATGGACTACATTTATACTTGTAAATACAACAGGCTGCAGAGTGTTCAGTAGCCCCTTTACCAATTGCCATGACATCGCTCCTGTCCATACAGCCCAGCTTCCTCACCAAAACAGGATCCCATACTGCTTACTGGAAGTGGCTGGTGGCCTGTGCTACCTCCTCTACTCTGCCCAGGCACTGCTTAGAGGAGTGCTAATTGACTGGACCCAAGCCCATGCTAGTACTAAAAACTTAGCAGTGAATGACTGGGTGATCACTGGGTGATCAACCCATGCCCTGACCCTTCATAATTTGTTAGGTGTCGCCATGAGACTCTTGGCCCACTTATCTCATGATTATGTTACGCTGTTATAGCTGATTTGCTCATATAAACTGAGTTATATCAAGAGTTTAAACATAAAGTAATTAAATGAAAGAAGTGGCTTTAAGAAATGTAATTGCACTCTGTAAACTCCAGAATTTCCTTCACATGTTTGTATGTCAAAAGAAATACTCCCCGCAGAAGCTGGATGCCATGCATATTTACACGCATCCTACACTGTCTTTGTAATGAAATTGCTTTTCTTCTCCACATTCCTTTCTCCTCAGAGAGGCAAGACTCCAGCTAGTCTAAACTCCTGTTGCTCCATGAAAGCTAATGGATTTAGTGCCATATCCCTTGAGATGATCTAGTAGAATATTTGCAGTCACTCACTGATGTACATCTTACCTTATATTACTAGTTTCACAGAAAGAGACCTGAGGTATGTTAAACACCATGTGCTCATATCATATCATTGAGAGAAGACTAGATTTTTTCAGGTTCCAGCTCTGCCACAGATTTCATCTGTACGATTATATTTCATTGCCTGGGGCTGACCCATGAGATGAAAATGGGTAAATGATGATTTATGTCAGATAACAATCTGCTCCTTAATATTTTTGCGTTGTTAACAGAAGGAAATAATTATAGTGCTTCACTTCTCAGGGATGCTAAAAAGTTATTTTTTTGTCTAATGCTAATGGGATACTCAGCTAACCTCTGTAGGAAGTTGTAAAAGGAAGATAAATTAAGAGCTAAACTAAATAGATGTTACAGTGAAAATAAAATATCTTGGCCATTTACAAGGAATTTTTATGGTCTGCTCCGCAACTGTAAATCTTAAATTCAGCTGTGCTGCCCCTTGCATTCTAAACCAGCCACGGGTATCTGTCCACATGCATAATCCCACAGCGTCGCTTGTCAGTGACTCTGCAATATTCAAATCCCTGGACTCATAAGGGCTGGCAGCTCCAGCCAGTAATAAATGGCTGTCCTAGAGGTGTCTGCATCTGGCTATAACCAGAGCTGGAATTCAAGGTCGGATATCCGCTACTGTGAGATAAGGAACCTAACCCCGCAAAGTGCTCGTGACCGGGTCTCCACATATTTGCTAGCTACAGTGTGATTAATGGGAACTTTCCCTAGTTCTGCCTAACAAACTCTTGGTTTAGGTACTCTTGAAAATAAAAGGAAAATACTTCCCAATGGCAGTTAAGCACACCAAGGTTATAGAGAAAAGAGATGGTAAGCTGCAGGAGAGCAACAATATTTGTTCCCTTCAAATGTCCTCATTTTGTTAGCTGGTTCATGCTCTTCTGATATCCAGACACACTGCAATCTCTGAACATACTGATACTCAACTTTCCTCTTTGAAGTAGAGAAAAGTTTTTAGCTTAATTTTTTACAGTTAGAGTGCTGCAGTGCAAGGAGAATAAAGCAGAGATGAGCAGAGTATAGGTAGTACCTCCATGTTCTTTCTATCAACGGAGTAAAGTACCTGAGGACCTCAGAGTCCTTGGGACTATCAGTGCAGACTTATGCCATGCGGGAAGTAGAGTAATTTCAGCAGAGTAATTGACTTTCAGTTTTCAAGGGCTAAGCAAGAATAACTTTTCCCTTATCCCAAGGACATTTTACCCACTTTCCTATCCAGTTCATCTGAACCTACAACAGTTATTCTGAAGGCTGATTTGGATAACAGCTAATGAGTTAATTAAAAGGTAGTTGTGTTAGATTTCTTGAGCAGTGAAAAGATTATGTGCAAAAAGGAAAGAACAGCACTACTGTATACATATTTCCTAATGAACCTATTTCTTTTTGACTGGTATTTTTTAAAATTGCAACACCAATCAAAAAGAGATCTGGGGCTCTAGCCCTGATCTGATACATGTCATTTTGCAGCAGGTTCTGATGCATCGTCTTTCCTATATAACAGCGAAAGTAGTTGTGTGTAGTTCTGTAATAATAAAAAGCATTTTGTAAACATAAAATGTAATTACTTAGGAGAATGTCCTGTTCCCTGTCTCCATATGAGCAGGTGAGATCCAAAAAGAACGGAGATTGCTGCTTGTGGTTATCTTAAGTGGTATACATCCCAGCTCTCAGGTAAGGGTAATACATGTCTCATAGTCATCCTCTATATCAGCTCCTAGCTCCAGCTGACTCAAGTGCTTGGGTTAATCTGGAAAGCCACACCAGTGGCTGGGACATCACTTGCACATGATCAAAATACACAAATAGAAAAAGACTTGTTAATAAATCCAAAATAGAATGGAGAACCCAAACCATTATATAAAAAATAATTTTAATTTATTTTAGTTGGGAATAGGGGAGTGCTGAATACCAAGTAAGCTAAAGCAGCAAACATCAGGTTGTTTAAATTATGTTCTCTTAACCTGGGAGTCAGGAAGGTGAATTCATTAATGCGTGGGATGTCAGGCTGGGAATTTGTAGCATCAGCCTATCTCTAGCTGCGAGAATTGTGGCTTAGATGTAATTATATATGATCATTCTTTGTAGCATACTGGTTTAGCAGAGATGATGCGGTCTACGTAACATGAGCTCTCACTACAGCCTGTGGCTATTAAATCTTTGCGGAAAAGTGGCGTGAAGTGGTTGGGATAATTAATGAGAGTTATGCAGTATGAGGATACTGGATGTGAGAAATAATGAGAACCTAATGCACACCACAGATAAGCCCAAGCTGGTGTTCCTCCCAGGAGGATTTACAACCAGGGTCATGCAACAATTTCAGACTTCAAGTGATGCCATCGCTTGGCTATGTCGTTGCAGCATTTCCTGTCCTGACAGAGGTGGTGAGATAGCACTGCTAACAGAGTCTGTAGCATTTAAGTAGCTAAATGATTTTTTTTTTGCTGATAGTGGAAAAGTTACTGAAGAAAACAAGATTTGTAATTTCTTGGTTTAGCGTGTTTCTCAATTCTTGCATGTAAATGAATAGACACAATGATACATCTGTCTGTTTGTTTCTAAGATTGTGATACCCTCTGCTGGCAAATATGTGGATATATAAAGCAAGCAGCTTTACAGTCAGGGCTGAAACATCCCCTTAACAGAATAGGTTTCCTTCTATCAAGACAGTTTCCTCTTACAAATGCAACGTCGTCAAAAGAGCAGTGTTTCATAGTAACCTATCGATTTTTGACAAAGTTTTCATGGAAAAAAATTATGTTTCTTCTGGATGAGTTAAAATTACTTTGAAGTAAAATGCTTTAACATTACAGAGAAAAATAGTACTTTTTTTTCTGGATTCATGCAGTACTTCATTAGCCACACACCGTTATGTTTTATGCCTGGCACAGAGGCAGGTGATAACCTTCTTCTGTAAGTCTGTATGGCAATATGTTATTGATCATGATTCATTTACTTACCAAAGGTATTTGGCAGCTAGGCTGCCCTGATTTAATAGTTCCCTGAATTTCTGATTCTTTTTTTCCATCTTTGTTTTCCTAACTTTTCTGTCTTATAATATAAAAACGTTGAAAGGTTTGGAACGGGCTGGTGAGGGCTGTAAGCCCAGAAGCAAACATGCTCATGCCATATCAAAGTCCCACCACTTTTAAGCTTCTTGAAAGAAAAGGAATTGATTCCAGATTCTCAGGATGTGGCAAGCTGTGTTTAAAGAAAGTGTGTGCATTTATTATTTCAAGTCAGTTCAATTACAACGGGCTTGAGTCCTTCCACCCCCCATGTCACTTGATAATTTTATAACAGGCCTCTCTGAAGGAGTCATCTCCTCATCGCAGGATTAGACCTGTGCCTCTCTTCGATAGCACAACTGAGTTATTCAGTCCTCCAGCCGCTGCCACCAGGCTTCACCGCTTGTGCTTGAAATGACAAATGCTCATTCACACAAGAACAGGAGCCTTGGGAGAGTTGAGTGGCAGTAGTCTTAAGAATTATTTACTGGATGCTCTCGCTCAAGTTTTCATGGCCAATTTGAGAGTTTTTGGTTGCTTAGTGATTGTTTAATATCTAGAAGGAGATCTTGTCTGAGCACAGGAAAGTAAACCAAGATCTTGTGAGTTTACTTTGGTTCCTTTGGTTGATGCTGAGCAAGTCACTCAAGCTCTGTACAGTAACCAGGGTAGCAACAATTTCTGTATTCATTGGAGGAGCATGAAATTTAATTAACTGGAATGCTGTGTACATATTCGGTATCCTGCTTATTATTTTTTCTTGTGAGACTGGATACTGCAAACCAAGGGGACAACCTATAGTAACCACTCATTAACTGTCCCACCTAAAATTTTAAGTTCTTTGGCTCATAGAATGAGCCCTTTGATTTCATTTATGAGTTTAAAAAGTTGTTCTTGAATTGAGTTCTTAGGGGGCACCAGCTCCAGTGTGGGTGGGCGCATTCATTAGTGGTACGGAAGGATATTTCACTGTACGGCTCTTCAGAAGGCGCTGAGCTGGGAGACCACCAACATGATTTCATGCAGAGGAATTTCCAGCCGTCTGACCAGAGGACTCCACTTGTCTGGTTTGAATTTACATCAAGAGGCCAAAAATAAAAGCGCATTTAAATCATTAACTTACATGTGATTAAATGCCATTCACCTCTTTCAGTAGCTACATCACACTTTGTGGTAAAGTGCGTGAGGTGGGAAATGTCTCTCTTCGTGTGCTGTGTGTGTATGTATACAGTAGATATGCACAGACGCATATCGGACTGGAATTAAAACTGGCCTACATCAGTTTTAGGCAGCTTTCACTCTGGGGAGTTACTCCTGCTGAGAAGACAGTCAGACCCACAGTATCAGTACATGCACAGGCTGGACGGCGTGCTCTAATCCTTTCTAGAAGCCATCGCGTACCTCCTACCTCCTTAAATAAGCAGAAAATTAGTTCACTCCAAAACCCTACATAGACTATTTACAGTAATAACAGCTCTGTGGTGCAGACCCTTTGTGGCACCTGAGCTGGTGCACATAGCCGGGATAGGAGCTTCTTGAGTGTTGTGGGTCAGCCTGTGTCATCCTGACAAGCGTGGTCTGGTCTGGTCTCCAGCAGCAGGTCGGTGCAGGAGAGCAAAACATCTGTCCCCAAAGCATCTCCGTGCTTGGTGGGGAAGGGCTGGAGGTCACCTCTCTTCCTTTCAGCCTGGCTTCTCACGTCCAAAGGGGTCAGATTATAACAGTAAACATGACACAGCTTGTCCTGAGTCTTCGATCCTTCTGGCCTATTCTGTGCCTAAAGGCTTCACCCTGTGCCCAGCAAAGTTCCTGGCAAAGCTCCTCTTGACTTTAACGGAGCAAGTTTAAAAAGCTGTTTGGATGCCCTGGAATCGATGAGGAGTTTCCTGTGACAGGGATCTTGGATCAGGCTCTAATTCAGGACCAGCATTAATGCTTTACACCTTTTATATAGATTTTCAAAGAAGTGCCATGTAAATATATACATATATATATACATGTATGTGGGTGATGTCTGTGTATCAACTTGCTGTTAAAATTTTTCCTTCTTCCTCTGTAGTTGCAGAATTTGCCTTTTCCACTACAAAACCCCACACGTGTCAAGGCCCAGCACGAGCTACAATTTCTCCTATGCTGTGACAATATTAAGTTTTCTCTGTCATGCCACCAGGAAGGACTAGAAATAGCTTTTAAAATTGTTTTAGAGAAAAGGACTTGCTTTGTGATGGAACATATCAGGATGACAGATCTTTAACTTTGGCATTTTGAAGCACAAAAAAGCTATTTCAGAACGTTTTAAACAAGTTTTTATGGCTCCCTGTGAGCTGAGTACTGTTGGGCTCGCGGTAGCTGAAGTGCCTGGCAGCTTTACAAAACCAGCCCTAGCATAAAAAATACCCAGTCTTTAAAACATATGTAAAATAGCTTTTCTGCAACATTTGTGGCACATAAAGTACCAAATACACGTTGGTGAGTGTGATATAAAGCTTTTATTGCCATTCATTTGGGATGACCCATATAACTCACTCATGATATGTTAATAAAACTGTTCTCTGCTCTCTCTTTAAAAAAACACACGTATAAAGACCACTAAAATAGTGGTGATAGCTGTGTGCTAACTTGTTAAGTAGTGCCACAAGTTGCATTTATCATCCGTCTGAAATTGCTTTATCTGCTTTCTGCCCAGTAATCAAAGACTGATTCTAAAATGCTCAGAAACAGCAGTTTGCAAAATAAGTTTGCTTGAGAAATAACTTTTTGAAACTTCTCCTCAAAATCATGCTGGCTGGAGGCCCAGAGCCATCAATATTCTGTCTGGTACCAGTGACAGCTTTAAGGGCCAATATCTTTTGACCTGCCAAAACTAAGAACTGAAATTTTATGCCATTGGAAAGAAGAGGTTTTCAGTTTTCTAAAATGATAACAAACCATCATCTTAACCTTGGAAATATGTACCTTACTAGAGAATGTTTCTGAACTTTCCTATCATTTAGGTTTTTTCCTTCTTCTAAGACCTTTCTAATTAAGATATGAAGATTTCCTGATAGAAATGTGAAAAATACTACTTGAAAACAATACAAAACTAAAACTCTGTGTAAGTAACTCCAAATGTGATCAGACTGCAAGCCCTCCAAGGCAGGGACTTGGTATGCCTCGTAGCAGTCTTAGATGCAGCCATTCTGGGAACAGTAAATATTTACAATTAATGTACTAGCAGACATAGTTTTCTGACTCATCTGTGCTGAAGTAACTTTGAAACCATAGCATACCATAGGGAGGGAGAGAAAAAAATGAAAGAATATATATCTTTATATAAGTTCAAGACAGAGAATACGCAAAACCCTAAAAACCAGTTGACAATATATACTGCAGTCAGCAGGGTTAATGATATGCTCAAATTAAGGCATGTTCTCAAGCCTTTGCTGAATCAGAGCCTATATGCACAGGCCAGGCCTAGACTAAAATACTTGCAATGGGAACAGTAGTTGGCAGATGCTCTTTTTTAAGAGGGAATTATTTCCCCTGTGTGTTTGAATATTCCTCCAAGTGCTGCTGGCTTTACTAGGATGCTTTGTTCTGTTTCCCAGCCGAGCTCCCATGCTCGCACACAGGAGCAGTAGCACAGCTGGAAGTGGATTAGAGCAATCTGGCGGCAGTAGTCCTGGGAGGAATTAAGCGCCTCGCTGCTGGAATGGGAGGCCTAAATTACATTATTATTTAGAATTGAGTTTTAACTTCGTTGCTCCATGGTTTTGCACTGGTGGGTAACTCCCCTCGTTGCAATATACTTGGTGCATCTTAAATATGTTCCCCACAGCAAGGACTTAGATGAAGTTATGGCCTTACTCAGTAAAGTGTCCAAATGTTATGTAAGCAAATGTCCAGATTTAAGCACCCAATTGGTCTTATTGTCCTGAGATGATTGTTCACAGCCTTATATTTAGCAATTGTAGAGCAAGCTATCACATGGTACAGAGCCCAGTGACTGGCTCTTGGAAGTCAGTTTGCAAAACTGTTGGTGACTTCAAAGGGAGAAGTATTGGCCCAGAATCTGTTTTTCCCAAAACATACTTTTTGTTTTATGCATGCAAATGTTCTTCATAAAATAACAGGGAAGAGAAGAATGAGACATAACTGAAAATCAGTGTTGCTAATTTTCTTTATTAGATCAGATCTTAAATAGTTGACCTTTAGCTTGAAAACAATGCTGGGAATAAGGTGACTGAATGGGAATTGGAGACATAATTCTTTTCTAAATATCCTGATTCTTCTGATTGCAAAAAAAAATAATCAGAATTTCATGGAGTTTGAGGCTAGAAGAAACTTTGGATTATTTACTATGATCTCCTGCAAATCACATCCCAGTTTTGCCCATTGAGCAAACGTTATTATTTTGGCCTTTAGAGTATAAGTTATTTTGCATCAGAGCAGAGAATAGGGGAAAGAAAGAGGTCTTCGATGCACAATGCCCCTCTAAGGGAGAGGGGTGGAATTTACTGGAAGATAGATGCCCAGCTGATGGCAATAGCTGGTCCATATTATGCACTGCAGAGGAAGGTGAATCCTGGTGACTCAGCTAGTCAAAGCCGAAAAACAAATATTTCCTGGACATTAACCTGGAATCAGGATGACTGTGAACATGTGAGGAAGGCATTTACTCAGCAGCTTTCTGCACCACTCCAAGGCATTGGTCCAACTGTTACCGTCTCTAGAAGAGAATGACCAGATGGCCATGGATAAGCCCCATAACACATCTGATTAATTGCCTATCAGGAGAAAAGATACTGTGATCTTTCCAAGCATCTTAAGACTTGAAGCATGAAATTAAATTACCGTCATTGTCTTAATGTTGAGTAGCAAATTCTCTGTGACATTGAGGGTGGTACAGGCAACCTATCTCGGTTCTTGTTCCAAGACCTAAAAGATGATATTAGGAACTTTAAGGTGCCATGACCTGCCTGTGCGACTCTGTCCCCATCCAGCCCAGTTTCTCCCATTTCTGCCAGAACTGGATTAAAGCCTGCCTTTTCTTAGTCTCTTTATAAATATCCCAAAAAGTAAGTCCACCTCCCCTCCCTCCTTGTTTGTTCCTTAAATTGCTTTGGCAATGTGGAAACTGAATTTGTCCAACTTCCAACCCTTAGACCTTTTCACACCTTTGTCAGCAAGGCTGAAGAGCTCCCTCACACTTCCCAGATGTTTTGTGCATGGGTGAGCACCTGTGCACGCTGGCCTCTCAGCCTTCTCTCCGATGAACTGAACAAATAGACTCTTTAAACCTGACATTTTGAGGCTTGTTTCCAGTCCTTGAGGGCCATATTATTGTTCTCCTTTGACTTCTTGCTCAAATTTTCAAAGCCTTTTTTAACTGGGGACACCAGAACTGGGAAAAATGTTCTTAATACTTGTCACAACAGTACAGTTGCAACAGAAGGAATATGACCTCTCTACTAATACTTGAAAATTTTTCATACATCCAGACATAATTATACTCTTTTTGCTTCTGCTCTTTTCAGAGAAGTTAAGTTGAAGCATAATCACGATGATCCCTAAGTCATTTCATGGGGCTTGAAAGAAAAAATCTCAAAAGCAGAGAAACAATGGAAAAGAATTAAGATGTGAGTCATTTGTAAATCTCAATGTCTCATGTTTTTTTGTATCTGAGTAACAATTTTTGAACACAAAGGGGAGAAAATACTGGAAACATTAAAATAAAACAATTTGAGACTGAGATTTGCTAAGTGAACTGAGGGATTTGGGAACCCAATAGGCTTTAAAACTTCATCCTCAGGTGCTGCTAGCTAGGCATTGCTATGTTTCCCTCTCACGTCTTCACTCCACCACTGCTGAAGTAAAATAATTTAGTTGAAATTGGTGGAGTGCAATTAGGATTATCCTGGTGTAAACAAAAGCAGACTTTATTCCTCTACATCCCTGGGACTGAAAGAAATTGATATTAAAGATGCAAGCACCATCAGCCTGTAGAGGAACAATCTTCTTTGCTTAAATATTAGAACACAAGGGGTCCCCACAGCACTGTCACTAAAGCCCATTTGCACTCTCTACCAGAAGCTAACTTTATTCTTATTTTAATACAGAAAGATGTAGTTAGTTTTTCTTTGTTAGTCCCAGAATCATCTTGTTTGCTCTTTGGTAGTAAAACAAAACTTTAAACTCTGAATAAACACACAGCATCCTAAAAATCAAGATATTGGCGTGATAATCTCATACTATAAATACGTGGGTTTATAATCTGCAGGGCTTGATGGTGGTTTTTTTTCAGGTTTCTGATGCAAATCAGCTGCTGCTTGTCTGCAGTTGGTTTAGGGACACCTGCACAAGACTAGCATCGCAGAGGTCAGGATTAGGCGCTCTAGGGACGTGCTCTAGAAATGATGCTTGTCACTTACATGCTGCTACAGAGTTACGATGATTTGTGAAATGCAAGTTAGGTACTGTTCTTCCTGGGGCACTTGTAGGCCAGTAGTTTTACATTCACTTGCTTCCTGCCCTCAGGGTTGCTTGGACTCCTAAGAGACTTGGAAATGAACCCTTCTTTTGGTGTCATTTGAACACCTGGGTTTTCTTCTTAAAAACAGCATTTGAAGGTGCTCCAATTGCATTCTTCATGATAAAGTTACAAGTATTACATTTATTTCTTGCATCCACTGTAAAACTGAATAAGAAAAGGGAAGGAAGAAACCTGAGTTTTTAGTCTAAAACTAGAAACAAGTCAAAACAAATTTCCTAGATGCTTGAAAATTATATGTCTAATTTTCTTTTTAAAGACATTATTGATTCACCTATTTCACTGGGTTTAATTTGAGAGTAGGACAGATGGTATCGCAAAAATAGGATGAAGCCTCTTTTTTTGTTATATTTACAGTTTATCCCCCTCAACCTGAAACATAAGTCCACGGCTGGTGCATTACTGCTTTTACCAATGTAAAGTTTGTGGCTGAAGAGTGCTATTATCCTTATTTTGTATATAGGAAGTTGGAAGGCAGAGAATTTAAATCTTTTATATAAGGCCATGTATAAAAGCTTGGGAAGAAGAGACTCAGGTCTCCTAAATCCAGGTAAACTCTTAACCCTTGGATCATTGTGCTCTGGTTTAGGAAAGGGTATCTGGGGAATCAAGGTCTCAGTCTCTCTGAGACTGAGACATACCTTCTGTGGAGTTTTTGAGACAGGTCTGTCAAAATATCCCAGACTTTTGGGATGAAGCTCTAATCAATCAATCCACACCATCAAGGCTTTGTAGATGGGGTGCAGAGGGAAGGGAAGAAGGGTGATAAGGGAGGGATCATGTCCCGTTAGTTTGTCTAAAAGTTACACATTAGTCATTCAAAAATCCTGGCTTCTTTTGTGATCAATGGAGAGGGGCATAAGTCCATTTCTAAAGGCAGTTTGATTTATCTTAAACTATGGATCTAAAGCTGGGTGAACTTCCTTTAGAGGTGCCTGTCTTTCATTGCTATCTATAAAGGAGACTTGGACAACTAGGTTGGGCTAATTACCTAACACTTAGATGGCTAAAGTTAGACAAGGTGAATCTTATCCATAAGTAAATCAATAGATTTTTGATGAATCTGGGTTTCTAAGGTTGCTTTGGGTATCTAATGTCTATATTTCAGCTCCACGTTCCTCTGACTCCTGGCTGAAGTGCTCCTGGAGTTTAGCACCTCTGTTTCTCTCACTGGACATACACAGAACATATGTGCCAACATATATGGAAAATATATACCTATTTATGCCTGACCATGTCTGAAAGGCAGCCTATGACCAAAGTTGTGTGGCTGTTTGGATGTGTACACCTGTGTCCGTGTGACTTCTCCCACTCCTGGTGTATGCTCACCTGAACGCTGACCAGGAGTAAAAATCCCTTCTCAAGTCCCAGGTCTGACTTAACTGGAGGATGAATATGAACCCCTGTCCCCTAAGAGAAACCCGTAACCAGGAAAGTAGAGTTGAGGAACAAGAGACACTAATCTATTTCTCTTCTGTGTACACAACTAGGTATTTGTTGATTCATTAAGTGAGTAGAAACAGGCAGATCACAACTTTTCAGCACGGGCATTTACCTTTATTGTGGGAACATGCTCAAGTCTCTGTTCCAGTGAACATTGAATTATTTATCTAGAGTGGAGCATCTTTAATAGAAGAGGTGACTCACCCCAGAAACTCCCTTTGGCCCAGAGTTAGGCATCTAAATGCCTTGGATGCATGGGAGCACACAACTTCCATCCTTCTCTGCATTTCCAATGGCTCTCTTAGTGACTGCCCACTCATTTGCCTCTCAATATAGACACTGCTCAGAGCTGGGGATTTTACAAGGCAGAAACATGCCTGGAAAGGAGGTTGCAATGCTCAAATTGGCAATGTACTTGCCCTTTGGGGAGTAAGCCCTAATATTTAAGTAACTTTAAAAAAAAAAAACGGGAGGTATTATCCTGCATCACTTAGGTGAACTGTGAAATTATATTCAAAGGGTAGGATTCATCTCGCCTAACTTCACCTCCCTGAGAGTTAGGTGTCTAGTCTGAGCTAGTCCTTTAGGCTTCATCTGTAATTCATGCAGTGAGAAGGGCATGTGTGGAGTGAGTCACGCCAGTTTAAATCAGATGTCTCAGGCAGTTGGAAGGAATTGCCCTCCGGAGATGCTTAGTACCTCTGAGCAGAGAGGGAACCTACATAACCAGCTTAGAGGAGACACCTGACTCTTAAATGGCTAAACAGAAGAAATCAAGGCAGCACTCAAATCTCAAGGGTTATATTGAAATCACAGGGGGGAAGATAAACTGTTCAATATGTAATACAGTGGCACGCATATTGCAGTCACAGCTCCTCCATGTGAGAAGGATTAATCTATACAGATTAAAGTTACAATACTCTCTTGAGCCTGCCTGGAAAAAAATGAGCAGGGTGGAGAAAAAAGAGAGTGAAAATACGAATCCTTGGTCTTTAATTGGACTGTCAGACTAGTAGAATGATCTTATTTTCTTACCTTAAATTGCTGTTTCTTACCTGGTTTCTCTCTCCTACCAGAAAACAGTATTGGGTCTCATATAATAGCAAACTCTGTGAATCTGGAAGTGATCAGGAAAGGTGGTTTGTTTTTTTAAAGGAAAAATAAATCTCAGATTGTTTGTGTGAGACTGTGAATATTTATGTACTGTTCCCCCTTTTCCCTCATTGCGTATTTCACCAAGTTCATTTGCGTGTGTTACAGGATAAATCTTACTGGAGGGCAGTGGAAGAAAGCACTAAAAAGGAAAAGCATCAATCAGTGATCCAGGGTAGCAGCAGGAATCGTTGTTCGTTTTTGTACGTGGATCATTGTTTGTTGAACTTGCCTGGGCTTGACAATTAAGAAACTTGCAGTTCTGCCGAGGTCAGTCTCAGGTAGTTTCAGATGACGGCTACAAAAGCCATTATGTTGCTGGGCTTCGATGACTTTGAAGCCTTGTTGTCACTGTGATTCAGTGGTATTCACTTATGAAGAGGGCCACATATATTTTACTTCAGCTTGGAGAAAATATTTTGTGACAAAACGTTTATTTGACAAAAAATGACATGGGGGGTGTGACTAACCTGAATTATTGACAAATGTGGGTTGAATTTGGTGAATAGTGACTTGTTTTGAAGAGTAAAAATATTTTCTCTTAAACTTTTTGAAACAAAAGGTTATTCGCTTTTTAATTTGAAAATGACATGTTAATTTTGAAGATTACCAACTTTTTAAAAGTAATGTGAAAATGATTGAATGTCTATGCACGACTTACTTAACCAACCATCCCAAAACACGGCTTTCTTTTTGTTTGCATGTTTGTTTGGAAATCTTGAACTAGTTTTTCTCGCTTTTAATGTAAATTAAATAGTTTTTATGTTAGATTTGGCCAAAGAATCGATTGTTCTTAGTGTTTTTATTGTGCCCTCTATGCTTTGCATCTCTTCCCATAATAACTATCAAGTAAAATCCTCATCCTGCAAATGGTTCCACTCAGACACATAAAATCGGAGTCATCTCACCTAATTTTAGCTGTTTTAAATTTAGGTAGCCAGTCTGCCTATTCTCGAAAGAGGGAGAGAGAGGCTCCTCTGGTGGTAATTCAGCTTTTCCTAGGCTACTATTTTAGGATGGAATGATTTGCCTTCCAGTGGCTCCTTTAGGCCACAGAGATTGGCGTTTATGTGCTTTGTCTGCTTTGCTATTTCTTCTCATCCCAGCATTAAACAAGGAAGGAAATATTTGGAGTTCAAGGAAGGGGAAGAAGAGTCCTCATCTGACCTCTGCAAATGCTGTGGGTGTGGGCAGTCTGAATCAGTTTTACTTTTTCCGAACCATTTGTCTTTTACTACTTTCTAGTTACTTTCCATTTTGCTTCAGCCTTATTTGACTCACAGAAAATAGAGATGGAAATGACTGATGACGCTGGAAGTTTTATGGCCGATATTATTTAGGAGGTCAGATTAACTGATTATAATAGTCCCTTTTGGCTTTAAAAACTGCTGGAGAAATCCTAACCTCACTGAATTCAACAGCAAAACTTCCACGGGCTTTGATATAGCCAGAATTTCACCCTGAGTACCTAGTAATGAATCTTTGTCATCTGGCCCTCCCTTTGACTTGCAGGATTGCTCCATGCATTACATTTTCCAATGTTTTGTTCAGTTGTGGTATAAATACTTCAAGACACAAAGATTTCTCTTTGTCCCCTGGAAATAGTTGCACAGGCTAATAGTTTAAGGAAGTTGTTGCTTGAAGAGTTGAGTAACAGAGCCAAAGTCTGTTCTTGGTTGAACTGGAGTAAATATGGAATAGGTTGTTGACAATGCGAAGTTACTCCTCTTTTATGTCAGTGTAACCAAGAGCACAATTTTGCCAATTATTAACTTTTGTTACATTATTTGTATTTCTGTGCATGTCAGGATTTGTTAATCTCATTGTTCAACATCAAGTAACCTTTTGCTGAAAACAGAGCGTCATTGAGAATTAGGTATCATCAGCTAAATTGAACCTCACCCTGTGCATTTGACAGATGGTAATACATTCATTAAATGTTCTGTGGTTGCTTTGAGGTTGGAAAGTGCTATTTTTCTGGCTTCTAACTCAGGATTCTTAAGTAAAGTTGTATAAAAGCATAGTTTTGAAGGGAGAAGGAAAATCACAAAGAGCTTGTGAGGGTTTTTTTATTAATATTGTTGTTTACTACTGGGGGGATGACACGGCAAGACTGTGATTGCTGTAAGTTGTCTTTGGCTGCATAAGTAGCCCAGAGCAGAGTAGCGAAGGGTGAGAGAGATGGTTCCACCATGGATTTTGTATATACACAGGTAGAACTTCCTGGAATTTGAAGTTATATTAAATGCATCACTGTGGAGGCAACGTGATGCTGGTGCCTTTGTGCTTAGTGATTTCACTGTCCAGAAGAATGGTTTCCATGAGTTCAGACATTGCAGCTGTTGCAAGGGTAACCTGATGACAGGGCTCCTCTCGCAGAGCTGATCCCATTTGGGATCTCTGAATTCATACTGAAAGTCTGCAGGGTGGGGAAGCAATTGGAGGTAGAAATTTCAAAAGCAGCAGAGAGCCACATTCTCAGGCATAGTTCCACTTGGTGTTGTAATATTGAATCCTCCACCCTGACGTTACCAAGACAATGCAAGGCTGAGATTAGACACTTCAGGAGAAGTTCTCCACACAGCTGATTTAGGGGCCACCTAAACCAAGTGTAGAAGAGAAGACTCCACTGACTACAGAGGAAGCTCAAGGTGTTTAATTCAAATGTACTCCTTAATTTCCTCACTTCAAGGAAGATTAATCCCACCCATTGACTTGCAATGGAGCCTCAGCTGTTATCAGCAAACCTATTTAGTTATTTCATGATGTTTCCAAGAGGATAAGTTGCCAAGGGAATTAGCTGCTTAGCCACTTCTGAAATTCATTGTGGATAGTATGTTCACAAATGGGGAATTAGTAACTTTTTAGTTAGTCACATCTTTTTAAATGTCTTCATTTAGTCTGGTGCTGTGACTGGTATTCACAAGACCCCTGCCCTGGTGAGTGCGCACATTCCCCTATGTTCTCAGTGGAGACAATGTATAGAGTTATCCAGATTTTCACAAAATAGCCATAGTATGGGAGGTTTAGAATTAAATCTTTCTTCTGCTGGATTTGCTCAGTAATATGAACCCAGACAACTCTTTCCTCAGCAAGAGTCCCAAAACCTTTGGAGCCATAGGATTTTCTGAGAAGGTTATTTCTTGGTCTCTATTCATGTTTTTTCACCTTTCACATAATGCTTAAATATCAACCAGATAAGAGAGAAAATGAGAGGTAGTTTTTCTGACTTTTAGCTGTGGTGTCAGCCTTCAGTCGTGATCCACTGAATGTTGAGTCATTTGTGGAAAGTGAAACAGTTCAACCCTGAAAGGGTTGTCAAGCATTGGAACAGGCTGCCCAGGGAAGTGGTTGAGTCGCCATCCCTGGAGGTATTTACAAGACGTTTGGATGAGGTGCTTAGGGACATGGTGTAGTGGTGGTCTTGGTAGTGTTAGGTTTACGGTTGGACTCTATGATCTTAAAGGTCTTTTCCAACCTATACGATTCTGTGATTCTGTGAACAAGAGAACCATACAAATTCCCTGGTACTCCACTGGTGGAGTGTAATCTGGCAGATCGGGGCTGACATCACATTGAAAAGGCGTTTGAAACTCAGTCTTCCACTTTCCAGGAAAATGCTCTCCCTATACCACTGGTAAAATCACAGCACTTCCCCCAGAATTTTTTGTAAGAAAGAAAACACTGACCTGCTTTTGATACCTCTCTCTTCTGGGGGGTCACTGGTGAATTCAAACATAAGGTGGGTTCTTCCACCCATGCCAGCATTAGACACTTGTCTCTCTCTGAGCTGTGGGGCTTAGAAGCCTCTTGCTTCAATATTTTTGAGATTCTTTTACACATCGTCCTACTTTGAGTGGGGATTTCCCTGAGCACCTTCTCAAGGAACCTAAGACTTCAGATCATATAGATGAATCTGAATATGTCAGGGCACCTAGGAATTAGGATTTGCAACATGGATATTTGTGGATAGATTTTAAAAAATTACTTAAAAAACATTGACAGGCTTTAAAAATCTGACCCTATGTACCTAAACTCCATTTGAAATGGCAATTTTAGGATCTTAATTCTCTTAGCTTTTCAAAATGTTGTTACTCTTCAGTTGGAAGAAAGACAGTTCTCCGTTGTTCACTACTCTTCTATTTTCATGGCTGTTATGAGAGACTTACCAGGATCAGAAGAGTTTTGATTAATTAAATGGGGTCATTGGAGTCACAAATAGCGGTCCAGTTCTTGACCATCAGGATATGAGATGGTCCTGACCTTGTGGCGATTTCACCGGGAAATCTCAGGATCCTGTGGGTTCCAGCAGACCCTGTGAAGTAGATCACAGATGCGTTGAACCCTGAACATATGCTTATTTCTGGCCTAAAGCTGTCGTATGCAAGCGCCAAGTATGAATTCAGATAGATGTTTTTCCCACTGTCACAAATAGGCTTCACTCCAGGCATTGTTTTTGAGACAGCCATGACGCACTTTGATATATCAATAAGAGCAAAAAAAACCCCAACCCTAATAAGTTCCAGAAAAGTTACATAAACACATCTCACCTGATGCTCCTGTCTTCGTACACACACTTAACTGTGGGCCATGGGGCCCATGGGGCCAGCACAAAGCATCTCATTTAGTACTGATACTGGAAATATTGCACAGATGACTCAGAGAACTGACGATCCTACTGGGTGAAAGGGATACTGGAAAACGCTCAGCGTTAAGCCAGTTCTCTAAAATCTGAATGCGCAAAATTGAATTAAATCGCAGTAATTCAATTCCATTGTCTCTAAATGAATTCATTGTAAGAGGACATAGTCTGAGGCTTACCAAGAGAAGGGGAACTGTCTATTCAACAGGTGTTATGGGTCAAACCAAAAAGAGATTGCTAAATCTTTTGAGTGTTGCCACATGAGGGTATATTACAAGCTATGCAGTTATTACCCTTCAGTAGAAGTTGTGTGGCGGAGCACAGCTGCAGACGATTAAAGACACCACTGCCAGGATTTGACAGCAGAATGTCAGTGTCAAAATTCAATTTGAATTGATTAAATAAGGGATGGCAACACTTTTGTTTTATGGATGGCAGCACTTCAGTCGCTTTAGATACTCTGCTTTCAGAAATAAAGTTCTTTCCCTCCCTGCTATGTTTGTTGGGGTGTTTTCAGTTGGATCGCAGTCATTTCTCCAGTCAATCAATTAAGCCAGGATTTGCCACTGTGTCTAAGAGTCAGCCACAAAAGAGCTGGTGTGGTTCCCTGGTGCTTGGCCAAGAGGCTTCAGTGGGAGCAAGACATCAGGCAGCTTAATCTGACTTCCACCACTGGCACAAGGTTTAATGGATGTTAGGGCAGCAGAGAAATCATGTTCTGTGGTGTTTGGCTCCTGCTCTCTCAATGACCCTGTACGCACCGCCTTTCTCTCCGTGCCAAAAACACAGGGGCGGCTGACAGCAGAGCCAGCGGAGCTACCTGTGCCAGCAAGCTGCTCTATGCAGGGTGATCGCTGCAGTCTTTTGAAGCTTGCGTTGTGCTCCAGAAAAATTTTTATCTCCACAGGCCTTGTAGTGCTACACCGCCTGAGTAACTTGACACATTGAGTAGTCTCCCCTAAGTTAAATGGCAGTAAGTTACTCAGAGATGTAAGATTTTACAGGATTAGGCCTCAAATGCTGACTCCAGGCCAGATCTGCAGCAGGTATAAATCACTGCAGGTAATTTTCACCAGCTGAAATTCTGGCCCTAAGCCCATGAGTCATGTTGTTATTTTTTCACATTGTAAATTCTTGCTGTTTCTTATTTATATTGCTTTAGCACTTTGGGGCACTTGTCAGGGGCCAGGACCCCATCATGCTTGTCACCCTTCGAACAGAGATGCAAAAGACCCTTCTTGCCCCAGAGTGTTTGCAGTTTAAATAACATGCAAACCTGCATACAGTCATTCAGCTTTCTGTAAGTGCATTATTGCAATCAAGTTTTTCTATTATCCTGCCAGTAAAGCATAAGAACACAAATTCTGTGCCCAGGTTGATATTTTAAAGTAACAAATTTGCACTCTGCTGTATATTATGTCTAATTGGCATTTTAAGCCTAGAATTTGTTGGAGCCAGCAGTAGTGTGGGACATGGTCTTTAGTAATGGCAGTGAGAGGTCCAAAGTCTCCTCGCCGTTGTGACAACCCATTTGAGACATAAGTGCACCTAAGTTGAACCTGAAGTGAGGGGAATCTTAACAGTGGCTGAATATCTCATCTCTTTTATGTAGTGTTGTATTTAATTATTGTTATATTACTTTCATTTCAGTTGTAGTGTATCTTCCAGCTCCGTAGAGCTGTGGTTAGCATCTCTGGAATTATTGCTATTGCCTTTAATTACTCTGGAAGGGGTTTAAAAGTAGTAAAACTACAACTTTTTAGAGGTGAAGTCACGCTAGAAAATTCCCCTTCATTACAGTCCTACCCGGCTGCTTAGGAAAATAATATAGTGGCGTACAGATCTCCAATTTACAGTGTGATGGCCTCAACAGACTAGAAGAATATCATAGGGTGTATATGTTTTATTGGTGCATCATACTGACAAGCTGTTCTTTCCTTCCATGATCTCTTTCACTGTTTTTCTTTTTTTTTTTTGTGCTAGTCAGGAGAAGACATGGCACAACAGTTTTCTGTGTCCCCTTTTTCCATCGCAGGATGAGCTTTACCCTCAGGCAGACCTTGCTGGGCTACTTTGTCATCAGATTGTGTAGGCATTGGAGCACAAATTAACAACAAAGAAATGGTTCTTGGCTTTTTTTGTGGTTATTACCATAGCCATTGACGATGAGTGTTTCTGAATAATTCTTACTCTGCCCTAATCACTTGTTTGTTGCTTTTTGGCAAAGCCCTTGAAAGAGGTTTGGTGAAAGCTCTGAAGAAGCTGGATGACTATCTGAGAACCCCTCTGCCAGAGGAGATTGATGCAGACAGCACTGAAGAGGAGAAAGTGTCTAAACGCAAGTTTCTGGATGGAGATGACCTGACTCTTGCTGACTGCAACCTTCTGCCCAAACTCCATGTTGTCAAGGTAAAGATATCATGCGATGGTCAAAGACGCCTTATCTGACAGTGAAGTGCCCTGCTCCAACAGCCGAGTGCCAAAGCCAACATGTATTTCAGCACAGATATCTTAAATCCTTGAAGAGCAGAGTTTGAAACACACTTTTGCTCCTCAGTATTTCCTATAGGTTAACTTAAGTAACTTTGTATTTAGTACACGGGGAAATTGTCCCATCACTAGTTAGTTGCAAAGACAATATTAAGATCTAGGTATCCCGACTCTTTATTTTTACCCTGCTGCAAGTAACAGCAGTCTTTCATATTAATTAGTTCCCATTATTCTTAAGAGAGATGTCAAAACTTTAGTCAGTTCCCACCCATTTGTAATTTAAGAGCCGCAGTCCATCTTTTTGGGGAATATTTGTTCCAGCTGGTATTTCACACAGAGAAGTTAACAAATCAAAGTCACTGCTGAGGTCTGGACCTCAGCAATGGTCATACAATGGTCGCTGGTATAGTGCAAAAGGTGTACATCATCTTGACTTCTAAATGTTGCATTTATTTAATTTATCAGATTACATGTTTCTTTAGAATAAAGCAAGTACCTGGCAGACCTTGGCAAGCAAGAAAGCTAAGAATTAAAGCCAAGTCATGCATTTAATATGACTCCATGAGCCAAAACATAAACTGAGCCTGGGAGCTGACTACACACATGCAAAAAAAAAAAAAAAAGGGTGCATAAGAAATATCCTCACAGGTTTAGCTTTCTTTGGCTCGTCTTCATTGGTGATGTTGGAGTCAGACAATGCAAAATGAATGTGTGGCCCCTTACTGGTTCCTGTCTCCTTGGGATGAAATGAAAGAAGTCAAAAGAGAATTAAAATCTTTCTCAGACAAGCATAGCCATAGGATAGTGCCTGAAAAGCATTATACAGATGGAAGAAAAGGGTAAATTATTTTTTCATTTGATGGAAGATGTGTGCTGGAAATTGTGAAAATCTTGACTTAAGTTGCCCAGCAGGTTTTGTCTTCCCCCTGTGTGTGTGAAGCATCATTGAAGGCAAGAATGCTTAATTAAATGCAGTTTAGGACAGGATTTGGACATGCATATACCAAGTGGATCCTGGCAATAAAAACAAATCACAGTCATTTCAGAGAATATGACTGTCCTAAGAAATCTGAGATGGAAAACAGCTCTACCATGTGCTTGAAAAATAAAGGGGAGCTCTATGGCACATATGTATGTAATTTATGCCCAGGAACGATTTTATACTGTCAGAAAAATTAGAGATTGGAAGCACTCATTA
Organism: Ciconia boyciana; assembly: GCF_034638445.1. Taxonomy (NCBI): domain Eukaryota; kingdom Metazoa; phylum Chordata; class Aves; order Ciconiiformes; family Ciconiidae; genus Ciconia; species Ciconia boyciana. Next base: position 6,715,244 of record NC_132936.1, on the reverse strand, counting down.
AATCAGCTAATCCATCCCTTCCTATCAGCTAGTTCATTCTGTCACCACAGGATTATTCTATATGGTATATTCTTACAGGAAAACTGAAATATCCCAATCCAGCAAGCTACTTAACCAACCAACTAGCTTTAAGCACAGATTAGTCCCATTGACTTCAATGGGACTATACAGGTGCTTAAAATTAAGTATGCACTTAACTATTTTCCTGAATAAGGGTCTGAGTGTTTTTAGACATCGAAAATTTCCCTTGATAGACAATTTCCTAGTCTAACAAGTCGTGAAATAACCATTTTATCCCCCAGTTTATCCTAATACTCCTGTTTCTAATGTCTGCTAAATCATCTTGGTTTCTCAATCATGGTACCCATACCACCCTGAATATTTCCTTTGCGTGAACATGGATACAGCCTTCCAACAGCTGTAGGTGGTTACATCCTCTGACATCATTGGCCAGGCAAAATATATTACATATATTAAAAATATAGTATATATAAAATATGTTAAATATATATTACGTTAAATATAAATATAATAATTAAATATGTTAAACATAAATATAATAATTAATATTAAAAAGATGTTATGTATTTATTGTTACTAATGACTTTCCCTTCAACCTATCTTCCTTTTTATGATTCAGCTAATCAGCTCTTTCTTATTTGGCAGCTCAGCTTTAAGAAGTGATGTACATAAGACTGGTAAAAACCACCAAACACCAATATGGTAAAATTAATGAACTTCAGGTTCATTATGGTGAACCTTCAGGTTCAATATGGTGATAGTTGCCAGGCCATTGCAGTAGAGTGTCCTTAGGCCAAGTAGCATCCTTGCAAGATGGGGCACAACCAATGGTCACTTTTCAGGCTTTTATAGTATAAGACCCTGATTCTCCAAGCGTTTCTCTCCTTTGCTATTAATTATATGACAAGAAAGAGTAAGAAGCTCTCTAAAAAGGAATCTGGAGATATATGACCAGCAGAATGCTTTTTTTCCCTCTTTTATCTTTGGTTTAGATTGTTGCAAAGAAATACCGCAACTTTGAGTTCCCAACAGAGATGACGGGGCTGTGGCGGTACCTGAATAATGCGTATGCCAGGGATGAATTCACCAACACCTGTGCGGCAGACAAAGAAATCGAGCAAGCCTACGCAGACGTGGCCAAGCGGCTCAGCAAGTCCTAACTGACCTCAGCAGTGGCTCAGTATTCCCTTTTACAGACTCTTCTCCTTGTTGCCTTAAGATATACTTTATCATTATGCTATCTGGTTGGCATCCCTATGACTTCACCTGTTCAAGTGTATTGGCCAGGGACAAATCTGCTTCTCCCTGGAGAAAAGAGGAGGCAGCTATAGTGTGGGGGTTGGAGACCCTTTGAAATCCGAACCTAAGATCTAGCTCAACTAGTATTATTCGCAATCAGTATTGGAAATAAGTCCACTTTACTAGTTTCTTGTTTCATTTTGGGGTATATCACCACCTGTATTCTTTGGAGTTTTGAAAATAGGATATTAGCTGAAACGTCAAGTAAGAGAGGAACACATAGAACTGGTTCTTCTGTAGGTTATTTCAAGGACGCTTTTTTCCCCAGTGCTATTGTGATCCTTGAGGCAGGAGCAAAATATGAGGGGGGGAGATGGGGGGGAAGGAGTTTGACCCTAAAGGAGAAATGCTCTTAGGAGTTATATTTAAAAAAACTCTCTGAATGCATATTCTGTCGTAGCAGCCCCAAGAGTTTATAGGGTATTTATTTTTAACTTGGTGCAAGAGGGGGAAGCCTGAGTGAATATGTCAGACTTGCAGATGATACTTTGCATAAAATTTGCATGATGTTGTTGGATCTGAATGTTTAAAGAGAAAGAGAGTGAATGAGCAATTGAGCAGGCAGCCCTTGGAAGAGCGGGGCTGGTGCCAAAATGCCCAGTGGATCTGCTAGTTGGTAGAGACACTCAGACAGAGCAATAACGGGGGCAGCATCTTGGCTCCAGCAAATAGAGGGAATTGGCACAGCTAACCAAACCACGTAGGATATTGTCGTCCTGACTGTATGGTTGCCAGTTCCTTTATAATTGCTATCTTGGGAAACTTGGATAGGCAGGAGAAAGCTGTCGCTGCACACGAATTCCAAGCAGGGGAAGTGCTTTCTTCACGTTGGGCTCCAGATGGGTCACTTTCAAGCACTCATCATCTCACCCCAGGAGAAGTTTGCTCTGAGAGCCTCAAAGAGGGCATGCTAAAACAGAGAGAGGCACATTTCCAGCCAGAAATTCGGCAAGTATGCTAGCAGAAATCTATGCGTGATGCCTTAGTCCCGCTCCTTCAGGGTTTACTGATCCAGGTTACATGATTCTGAATTAGGATTGTTTTCTAAAACTGAATATTTTGTTCTACCGGTAGCGTCTGCCTGACACAATCTGCTTTATACTAGTGATTATTTGCACATTACTTTAGCAAATTCAGAATGACAGCTCTTTTGCATGAAACTCATGTGCCCTGATATGTACAACAGTGCACATGGCTCTTGATTTTCAGTTTGGGACGATTTATCATTGTTTTCAAAGATAAAATAAAGCTGAGCTGTAACCCGATGTAGCCGTCCTTCTAATCAGAGCTGCAGAGAGCTGCAGTGATTTGAGAGGAACCCCAAGCTGGTGAGCTGTGACCGAGGGGAACCTTGCAGCAGGCTTGTTTGCAGCCAGAGAGCTGGAGGACTGGAGACAGCATCGAAAGCCAGCCTCTGCCATGTGATGCTGATGACAATCTGAAGCCATCTTGTTGCTTTGGTGGGATTATTCCACTTTTCACACTAACCCAGCTGGGAGCAGAATGTTGCTCGTTGACTGTGAAGATAGTTTGTGGTTGCCTATTGTTTCACATGCAATGGTCAATTTGTTCTGAACTTTCCAAAGCCTTGGAAGAAAATCCAGAACTCCCAAGTCTTCCCCTAGAACGGGCTATTTTAACAACGGCTAGGCTGGAGGGCAAAGGCTCGCACTCTTTAAAATATTGCTGAGAAATCAGCTGGCTCAGAGAACACTAATAGCAGCCAGAAAAATCTAATGAGATTAGAAGTGTCTGCGCAAGCACATGTGGCTTGTTAAAAACATTTCTTCATGAGATTGGAGTTATTTGTGTTTGGTTTTTGTTTTTTTTTTTTTTTTTAAATTAAGGCAATTATTTATTTATTTCTTTTAATTGACTCAGTCCTTTCCATCTGTCTTTCTGGTTTTGTTTTCACTCAGCACGCTGGTCAAGATGGCTCTGTCTGTTTAGAAAAGTGTTATTAGCAATGCTCTGCAAATTCATTTCTAGTGAAAAGTCTTCTGTTTGATTAATGGTCACTGGGATTTTTTTACTTTCAGTATGATTTGGACTTTCAGTACGATTTGGCTAGGAGCATGCCGATCAACAGAATCTACATTTTTCTCAGTTGTCTTTTTCCAGGTTTGTACTTCAATTAGTGCCTTTGCTTAATCACAGTTGCAGTGAATCTTTGAATGAAGACGCAGAGGCTGATGCAGATTCTTGCTCTGTGCTTATTATATTTAGCTCCTTAAAGAAGATTGTCCAAACATGCAGCAGATCTCAGGCAGGGTGGGTGAACCAGTTCAGGGTCTGTCATGATTTCTTCTGTCTCTGTGAATCTTCACCAATTTGCTGAATCCCGTGGTTCTGAAATGTTCTAATATGTCTTCAGTTTTGCTAGAAGAGGGCCAAAACAGAGCTGATCTCAATGACTTCAAATTTCATCTGTTTTTAAAAAATTATGTTTAAAAACAGTTGGGCTTATACCAAAAAGAAAACGAGCTTTTTGTAAGATGATTTGCATGTTCTTAAAATCTTTTTAGGATTTCATTATAAAACCTGAAAATCCCCAAGGTACCTTCCTTTTAATTAATAATAAAAAAATCCTTGAATGTCTTCATTTTTTCTAATAACACTGCCAAAAAATCTAGATATATTGTATTGATGGATATGAGAAAAAATAAGAGGAAAATTAAACAGTTTTCAGCTACCATGCCCATTCTGTCTGAATTAAAGTCTCACTCTGCATCCTAACTTTGCATCTTACTCATAGCTCTATTATAGGCTGATCCAAGATTATGGACAGGTTCAGGCATTCCCTGACCTTTGTCTGGGTTTGAAATCCAAGCTCATGTTTTCAGATCTGTAACTTTTGCTCACCTTTGTGCTTTTTGGCTTTAGCCATAGTCAGAAGCAGGAAATACTGGAAATCCTACATAGAAAAGTGTTTTGCTAAAATTTTTGAGCTCAGTTCTCAAGACTGAGGATCCATGACCAGTGAGATTTTAAAGGGCTCCAGACTCCTTTAGGCAGGGTATTTTTGGTGACCTTCCATTGTATTATGAATTAGAAGTAATAAATATTAATCATACAGGATTGTATATCTACATTGGCAAGGCAGCATTTCTGAAAAGAATCTAAGTGACAAGACAGACATTGCAGATTTACAATAACTTTGTTCATAAATTTTTTGCAAGATGTAAAGAAAGACATAGTGCAGAGGGGGAAGAAGCCAACAATGTGGATTTAATCATCTACATTTCAGAAATGCAGACCAAATGTCTGTAAAGATGTCCATTTCATCCAAACATTTCTTAGATATTTATTTCAAAGCTCCCTGTTCAGTCAATCCAACACTCCATTCATATTGGAACTAATATTGATTTTTCTTCTATTAGCAGTGGTATGGGAGTGTTAGAGGATCCCGTATATTAGTTACTGTTATTTTCTGTTAGACTATTTGAATTGCCAAGGGGTCATCTCGCTGTGCAGGTAAGACTAAAGAAGTATCTGTGTCAAGACTATTTAAACGAGGGCTTCTGACAAACATTTTTTCCAATAGAAAGAATCACATAATGATATTGCTTTCCCAGGAGTAGCGTGGAATATAGAGGTACAGGTTACAAGCTCTTCTCCTATGTTTGCATCAGCTAAAAAGCCACTGCCAGGGAGGAATGACAGTCTATATCACAAAGAAGCTAGACATTTTTTTTCCTACAAGAAAAGTTCAGCTGAATTGTATTTATTGCTGTTGCATAGCATTTATTTTGAATATGTATTTATTTTTTTTGAACCCCTAGCCACCTTTCCTCCTCTCTCGTCCCTGCTGAAAGTCAACTCCAAGCTAACCATAACCATTCTGCCATGTCCTCAGTGCTAACTAGCAGGCTACTCATGGATGGGCACACGGGGGAGCGTGTTGTAGCATAACCCCTCAGTCTTGTGGGATGAAGCAAAGAGAGCCCCCTTTCTGCATTGGCCGAGTTTCCTGATTAGCTGAGTTTAAGGTATTGCAAACATTTAAGCAGTGGAAATCCCACTTATGTAAAGCCCCAGAAGCACATGGAAACATTCACTTTTTAAAATGACTTGATGTTTTAAAGAAAAAAAATGCCCCCCAAGTCTTGTGCCCTCCTTCACGTATATTCTTTTAAGCATCAGGAAGTTTGCATTTGTTTATTATTCTGCTAGATATATTCATGATTCTTGAATTGCTTTTGATATTAAGAAATATTTTTTCAGTAAGATTTTGCCTTTCTGCTGGATCTTTCATCTCTTCATTAATTTTGATGTCTGCAATGACCTAGTAATTCCAGAGGAGGCAGGAAAGCTGTGAGGCTTATACTTGTTGAGAAGTTGAAGGAGGTAATGGTTTTTTTGGAGAAAACAGTATTAAAAGCATTTCCAAAAAATGTGTCTTTTCATCTGGGATACTTTAACCAAGAGTGATAGACTGTTTAGTCTGGACTGTGATTTTCAGGACAGACCTGAGCAACCCACCATGTTTAAGGAGGCTTTGCCTAGGGGTTTCCCCAGGATACATAGAGGTGTTCCCTCTGAGTCACAGAATTTCCCATTTCCTTGGTCAGGAAGGATCTGCTGGTTTGTATTGGCACTGAACTATGACAGCCCACTAACTCAGTGCTAGGCAGCGCAAATAGGGGTCCCGTTCCCTTCTCTTCCCTTCTAGCTCATGTGCAGGGAAAGCAGAAAGCATTAATCTGTTTTATTTCCTTGCCCCACATCCCAAGCAACACTCCAGCCCTAGGAAAGCACAGGAACCCCATCCAATGCTGGTTTTCAAAGCTTGATCAGTTCGTGTTTTAATGTTTGACCTAAAGGTCTGAAGAGCCTTGTGTAACTCCTCAGGCAATCACCACACAGTATTACAGGACTCCGCAGCATCTCAGAGACCGCAGCAATCATGTTATTCCCCTGTTGCCCCAAATCATTCCCCTTTCACCATTTATTGGAGAGATGCTAAAGCTGAAAATACTCCAGAGGATGCACTTGAATGTGATGTATTTTGAGCTGTGCTCATCAACTAACGAGCTCTGAATGATGACATTGTCGCAGCTCAGCAGGTTGTGCCTCTGCTGCCAAACGGACAACCCATCGCCTGTTGGAGTAGCAGCGCTCGGGTGGGAAACGCCGAAGCTGCTCAGCCGGCGATGGTGCAACCACGATGAAAGGTTTCAGTGCCACCTTTTCTCCAGCCCGGCTCTCTAGCTGAAGTGTGTTAGCAGCTCAGCTGGAGCCATGATCCAGCGCTAATGAGCATTTCTAGCTTGCAGCATGTGAATAGAGACTACTCATGTGTTTAATGTTAAACATGTGCTTGCCTGCTTGCCTGGATAGGGGCCTAAAAGTCATGACAGAAAAGCCTGTATTAATGAAGAGCATTATTATTCTCTTTCCTTTGAAATCCGGTGGCAGAATTCCCAGTGGGGGAATTCCCAATAGGAATTCCCAGTAGAGCCCAAGGCTACATAAGCACGAAGGCGTTTCAAGCGTGAAGATGTCCTTAGAGAAGAGAAAACACTCAAGGGGAAAAGGAAGCAGCAGTGATATACAGGGTCTTATTACAGAAGAAGGACACCAGCTCTGTCCCGGTGGTAACTGGAGGGACACCACCAGTGCTGTCAGGCTTCCTTCTGGTTTATCATGGGGAGGTTCAGAGCAGAGCTGGGACCAGGCCATGCTGGCAGTGTAATGCCAAGGCATGTTCGGTATCTCCAACCACACTCCCTGTGGTGGTATCCCATAGTGTAATGAAGCCTCTGTTGTGTCTGCCTCACTCTTATTATGAAGTGGCTTGTCTAAAGAAAACTAAGAAGGGTGGGGGAATTTTTTTTATATATACATGGAGCAAAAACAATTCAAATATGCTTTAATGGTTCTCAACATGATACTGTCAATTCTCACCACAGGGTGGAATTTGTTGGTGGAAATTAAATTAAATTAAATTTAAACAGAAAAGCTTGGCTATTGCTAATGGGTACTACTGGGAGCCCTAAAAGCAGTTTGCAGTGTAGAACCATAGCAGGAGTGAACATCCTTTAATTCCCAGAATCACTTGGGTTTCACAGGGTCATTTCAGCCTATTCTGCTGCACTGCTGAGAAGTCGCTCTTTCCCTGTCTCCCTAGGTCTATAAACTCTGAATAATTTGGGAAATGGCTACGGGCACCACATTAATCTTTTTCTTTTTCACTTTTTTTCCCCCCCCTTCATTAAATTAACTACTTTAGTTTGGAAGTAAGCGACAAGTAAATAGCATTTGCAAACAGCAGATTTCTCTACTTTTTCATTAAGGAAGTTTTTAAGAGTTTTCAGGAAATGAGAGGTTATCCCCAGCTTTGGGAATAAACTGTGGTATAAAATATATATAGAAGTGTGATTCTGATTAAATAATTTAAGCAGGAAGATTACATGTTTTAAGGATCATGCTTAGGACTAAACGAACAGAATAATCCAGATACTGCAATAGGGATTTAAGATTCAGTTCCAATCTCTGTTTTGTTTTGTTTTGTTTTGTTTTTTAATTACTATTGTACAACATAGAAACTATGTATATATTCACTTTATTTAACTGCATATTTAATTCAATAATGCTGTAAAGTGTGTTGGAATGGAGGGTGGCACAAAGAGGAAAACTTATACTCTTGAAACAGCACTATTATTACTGTGTCTTTGATTTTGTTCCCACTGGAACAAACAAGAGCCGCACCATTTAGTTGTGTAGAAGCAGGATCTCAACTTCACAGATCCAGATAGTTTGGCAGTCTCTGTGGAGGGCAGGGTAATTTGCTGTTTAGCAATCTGAGTCTTGCAGCGGGCACAGCGCATTTCAGAAGGCATTCAGGACCGTCCTTGGGTGAACGGGTAGCGTTGCTTGCGAAGGACCACAGTGAATCCCCTGCTGTTATAAAATGAGATTAAGCCATCATGAGATGTGGACTGGCTAACCCTGAACCAGCCACATTTGCCTGCAGCACAGCCGCTAAATTGGTCTGACATCAGGAACCGCAGCGTAAGAGCTTGGCCTCAGAAGTGAGTCAAAGCAGCATCTTTGTCACCAGTCGTTTTCTATTTAAAATGACACAGATCTATTTTATAATCACGGGGAGGCACAACAGGAGTGTGCTTTGTTCTGCCTAAATCGCATTTCTCGTGCGGGTGCGTTTAAACACAGCCTTTGGCCCCTTGCCGCACACCACACACACCCAAGGCAGGCAATTCTGGCACAACAATGCACACCCTGTCGTGCTTGAACGCTCAAAGACTCCTGTGCTGAAGCAATAAACTCCTGCTAAATGGCTTAAAAATGTTCCCTTAAGTGCGCTGAGCTGCCACGCTGCCTCACTTCTCATTTCCAATGCCGTTTTGTGTCTAAGCCTTGGGTTTCAAATAAACCAGGAGTATATTGCGTTGTTTAGTGCTGGAAATTACTGGGCTTATTAACCATAAGAAATTGGGGTGAAATACCCCAAATCCCAACTCAACCCTCTTTCCCAGTGCAAAACTTACTGCTTGTGCATGTGACTGTATTTTCAGAGGCTGTGAATCAATTCCCAATAGCTGCTTGGTTTGGTTTCTGGAGAACAGGTCCTCATCTCTACAAATCCTCGTAGCTATGATGGTACCCCCTCCCCTCCCCTTTTCTTTTTCTTTTTTTTTTGTTAAATTAAGGGTCCTGCTCTCTATTACCTAGAAATTTATGATCTAGAGATAGATAGATTTATTTTTGTAATCTGACTGTTTCCAATTCTAAAGCCTGAAGATCAAAACCAAGTTGCATAGTGAGATTTGGGGGTGAACAGAAATGCTTTTTTTCCTCAAAAACCACTCATTTTCCAATCCCAAACCCTCATTTGGGGCACAATCCTGATTACTTTGAGGGGGGTTGAAAGAGAGGAAGGGGAACCCACTGTACATGCTACTGTCCTTCCACTGAGAGAGGATAGCAGGAACCAATCTGGAAGTCCTAAGAGATATAAAGACATGTTTTCCATCTTCAGAGTGAAAGCAACCTGTGCAGAGACCTGAATGGCCCTAAACTGACCCACAGTCGCTTAAAAATTGCAATGACATGAAAAAGCAAAATTTGGGATATGAACAATGACATGATGATAAGGCACAGTACTTCTTCAGGGCATTCTATGGGCAAAAACATCTCATTTGAAGGGACGCTCAAATTTTTAGGTACTGGCCCAGACCCAAGTCCAGGGCTGGATTTTCTCCACCAAAATGTCATTAATCTGAGAAACACCTAATGGCTGTTGGGATTGTCATCACCTGGTCTGCTGGGGTAAAAGCAAAATTGGTAACTCTTAAGGAGAAATCAGGAATGATCTTTAAACTTGGACCTGGTAAGCTTCAAAGAAAAGTAATTTACTTGTAAACAACTATTTTATAGTGACTGGCAGTGAAAAGTAACTGTGCATCTAGGGGTCTCCATCAGATAAGAAAGACAGACAGGATAAATCCCTTCGCATACTTGCGATTTTCAGTTGAGGCACATCCTCTGTTAATGAGTAGTTTTAGATTAGACTGTAATCTTTTGGGCTAGGAACTATGTATTTCTTCTCTGTATGTGCATCTCCTAACACAACAGGAGCCTGCTTAGAGCCTTTGTGTACTGCTCTAACCCTCATAATATATAATAATAGGAATAACATAATTAAAGTCATTGCAGTTCACCTTTAATATTATAATTGTGCAGCTGTACTCTGTCAATTGTGAACAAAATTAATGTCCTTTTTGTATAATAGGTAGTATATTTTATTATTGAAGAAAGAGTTAAATTTAATTTTTAAAAGCAAAAAAGTATCTGCTCATTGTTTCATTTTAAGCTTTTGGATAAATAAGCAAACATTTCTTTTGTATCCTCCAAATGAGTATGTGTTAAATGAAGAAATCCACCTTCCTGAATTGGAGCCGTTTATAATCTTATATTCCAAGAGTGATTAACACCTGATAATTTGAATAAAAGTGGTTTATTTTCTCATTGGGTTATTCCTGAACTTTTGTTTAATTTGTTAATTGTTTTTTTTTAAATAGGCAACATTCCCTTGGCTGCAAGACAAAACGTGTGCTCACAGCTTGAATACAGCTATACTCAACACGATCTAAAAATCAATATGATAGAAATAAAGGGAAAGACAGCACGGACAAGTAAGCTACCTCTGTGCTAGAAGAAGAAGCATGGCCAGGGTATAATTCATGCACTGTCCCCCAGATGTACGTGCCATATAGTTAGTGCAGCTGGTGGTACCGCGTTGGCCTGGGCCAGAGAGCACCCTCCAAGGCAGTGTCCAAGCACAGCAGATTGGATATGAGAACCGGTGGGGTTATAATACAGGTCTGTAAAATAATGGATGGGGTGAAATGGGGAATGATTATTCAGTATTTCTCATATCACAGGTTACGTGTTCCTAATGCAATTATCAAGCAGCAAGTTTAAAGCAAACAAACAGAAAGAAGTGCCTTTTTACACAGTGTGTAATTAAACTTTGGAGACCTTTACCGGAGGATGCTGTGCAGATCAAAATGAATATGGGGTTCAAATATGGATACGACAACTTCATGAAGAACAGATCCATTAATGTTGTTAAACATGAAAGTTTGGATGCAATTTCCAGGTCAAGAAGTCCCTAAATGCCAGGGCTGGGAGAGGGTCCAGGGAGAAGGAGGTTTCCACTTGCCTTATTTCTGGTATTGCTTCTGCTGTGAGAGATTAGACACAGCTGAGGTAGGGCTGGGTGGCTTGGCTCCGGGATGGTCTTTCTGATATTATGATACACAAATGTGAATTATTGTAAATTTTATTGCAGCACAAAACTTTGAATTTAGCTTCCCCAAAGCAAACCACTTCCAGAGAGGCATTGGAGACAGAGGCTCAGAGTCCCGCTCACAGCAGATGGCAGGGAATCACCACCCATCTGAAATAACAAGAGTTCATCATCCAAGAGCTGCAAACAGAGAAGAACAAATAGGATTCCTCCCGGTTTACATTCAACTTTTCTTCTGGTCACCAAAGACTGTACCCTTTGGGCCACATCTCTCTAGTACCACATCTTTCTTGATGTGATGTGTGATATAAAAATGAGAATTTGTTTCAGAGTTTTCAAACCCAAGCTGGTAAGTGTCAGCCTAATGTTTTTGCTTTAGCTGGTGCTGAAATAGCTATTCAGTTGTGCAGAACTGTAGAAGCCCAGGGCCTCAGCTCGTTGCTTTTGGACTAAGCCCTCAATGTGCAAGAACTGAGGTGTGCCTTCATAGCAGATGTGGTCTTTCCCTTCTCTCTGATCATGGCAGCATGGAGGAAAACCAGAACACCTGCAAAACTCACCGTCAGGCATATCAGAGACTGAATAAATAACGTAGTACAATCCCCTTTTTGCCTAATTTGTAACCAGTCCTGAATGGAGGTACAGCTTTGCTGGTCGGTCACTCAACTGCATGAGGGTTGACCATGTCCAGCACTGCTATGGGTGATTGGTAACACTGACATGCATTTTCTCATAGGAACCCACACCTTGCACAGCTCCATCATGTCACTGCATTGCCAGAACCACACGCATGAGACTACCCCATCCAGATGAGCATCTCTGAGAGTGGCCGGTACTGAATGCTTCAAAGGGTGGTGCCAGAAGCCCCAGCACTTGGGGTTTATCATACTGACCAGACATAAAACGTGTTCCACACTGGTTGTGGTTTTAGTGTTTATTTTATTAAAAATAGTTACCTATAGCTCTGGCTGCTCTCATTGTACAAACAAACCTGACACTGGTCTCAGGACCTCCAGACACTGGTCTAGGTGATATTTTAGGGTAGTGAGTGCATCAGATCCATTAGGCACTGCATAAAATAAGAAGTTCTGTGCGTGAGCGATTGTGATTGCAGACCTGAATGATGAAAAATGGGGTGAGTAACAGCGTGGATCACTCATCATTTTTCCTGTCTTTATTTTATCATTCCTTATGCATCTGCTCTGAACAAGCCAAAGCTTTCCCCTTTCCACAGCCGTGTCCCTATGCTGCTGGTCATTTTTTTGGTCATTCGGTCTCTGAAGGGTCGCTTCTACCCAGCTAATCGCTCTATTTGATGGGGATTTGTACTGCTGTCTCTCCCTGCTTGCCACGTGAAAAATAGTCCTTAGTGGGCTCCACGGAGCTGCTGGCACCTCTTCCTTCAGGGATGGGGTGGGGGGAGCTTTGTCAAGGAGGGCTTAGTTTGGTTTTTCTTTTTTATCTCTATACCTGCTGTAACACTCTACACATCCTGCTAGACACGCTGCAATCAGTCCCGTCTGCGCCAGGCAAGAGTTTAGACGTTTCAGGTGTCATCCATCCTTCATATCTCATGCATGCCTTTCTTTTCATGAGCCCAGCAGATGCCTTTAATTGCCAGCCACTGCTCTTGGCTTTCCAAGCAGTAGCAGAGCAACTATGGAGTCCCTCTGGCGAAGGATGAAACAAAGGGGCCCAGCAGTGTTATGACATTTTCTTGCACTGAATTGGCTTTGGGAAGAATGGGCTCTTTCCTCCCGTTAGATAAGCACAGAAATCTTAAGCAGATGCTTGCAAAACATCAAACAAATATATACTTAAAAAAAATAAATACAGGCTATACCCACATGCCCCATAATCTGGCCAATATTCAGCCACCGCTAACAGTATCTATCCTTTCTCTGGTGAAGCCTGGAGGAAAAGGAAAAACCCACAGTCTAGTCACTCCGCAGCAGGACTGCAACTGGCTCCTCCAGCACCATCATCCCAGGGCTGAACGTGGCAATGCCAGGAGCTGGTGGCCAGTCTCCAAGGTGCCCTGTTGTTCAGCAACTGGGGGGAAACACAGGGGGCTTTAAGCTGTTTAAGTTTCTCTTTAAATCAGCATTGCGGAATGTGAAGGGGAATTTCATGCCATAGGGAAGAAGGTGCAGCAGTCTAGAAAGACTAAATTGCCAAAAACAAAAAGAAAGGGTGTTTTCTTTAGTGCTTAAGTAACCCTTATGCTCCTGATTTCTAGGGCAGAGATAATAGGGGGTCTTTCTTCTAGTTTCCTTGCATAGGAAAGCCACAGGTTTTGGGAAAAGCTGAATGGAAGTATATTCATTGAGAAGCGTGAGAAAGAATTTATTGCAAGAAGTCCCCCTTCCCTCAACCCTTTGTTAAAACAACGTTAAAGAACATTACTGGTACCAAGAGAAGGACTTTAAAAAACCCACTGGAGTTCAGGTCAGCCGTGTAATCCTCATTCACCGCCTTGTGCAGATGGGTTGTGGTACCAGCTTTCATCTGCTCGTGTACCACATCCTGCGCAGGTCCTGCCCTGCTCAGTGCCCTGAATGGGTGATGAAATTTGTTTTCTTGGCCATGTGTGGTACTGGGCCTTCTTTATTCCTTATTACTCACCCTGTTAGAAAGCTCTTTAAAATAGTCACGGTATCATGTGCTTTCTACAGCAGCGTTGTTTGTAACTCCTTCATAAACATTCATTAGATCACTTCATGTATCCCTAAGGGGGAAAGGGTGATGTTTCACAGCGTGGGAACCAAGACTGAGAACTTCAGATATAAGTTTTCTCTTCATTCCGGATGCTCCATTTCACCTATTTATTTAAGACATGATTTTTTGCAGTACGTTGCACTCAACAGCAATTTCAGGGTACTGCTGTACCAATAAATTCAATGTGTTGCGAAAACTCCCAATCTCTGGGACAAACTGGCACAAAATGGCTCTTGTCTATACTGGTTTTACCCTTCTAAACTGGATGGCTGCCTGCAAACTGGTTATTAGAAACAGGCCCTGGACAAATGAACTTCCAAACGATGCTGGGCACAGATTAGTTTGGGAAGATGCTAGGTGGCCTGAGCCAAGAGAGGTCTCACAGTCTAGACATACATACATATAGATGTATCGTGTATATATACGCATATACACTAAGCAGTAAAGGCAGGTATTTGGCTTACATTCCCTCTGCTTTCAAGTGCAGCTGTGAGTGCTCAGAGCTCCTGCACCTCAAGTGTTGCCACCTGTCCTGGTTTCAGCTGAGATAGAGTTAATTTTCTTTATAGTGGCTGGTGTGGAGCTATGTTTTGGATTTGTGCTGAAAACAGCATTGATAATACAGAGATATTTTAGTTGTTGCTGCACTGGTCAAGGACTTTTCAGCTTCCTATGCTCTGCCAGGTGCAGAAGAAGCTGGGAGGGGACACAGCCAGGATAGTTGATCCAAACTGACCAAAGGGCTATTCCATACCTTATGACGTCATGCTCAGCATATAAAGCTGGGGAAGAAGAAGGAAGGGGGGGACATTGGGAGTGATAGCGTTTGTCTTCCCAAGTAACCGTTACGCGTGATGGAGCCCTGCTTTCCTGGAGATGGCTGAACACCTGCCTGCCCGTGGGAAGGAGTGAATGAATTCCTTGCTTTGCTTTGCTTGCGTGCGCGGCTTTTGCTTTCCCTATTAAACTGGCTTTATCTCAACCCTCGAGTTTTCTTACTTTTGCTCTTCTGATTCTCTCCCCCATCCCACCAGGGGGGAGTGAGTGAGCGGCTGCGTGGTGCTTAGTTGCCAGCTGGGGCTAAACCACGACACCATCTCAGGTCTCAGTGCCACCATAAAAAGTAGCAGATTTGGCTCAGATGAACAGTATTTGGTCTTTCCTAAGTTTGGAGTATTTGACTTTGCAAGTATAGTAATGTTTTAGTGTAGTTTTTCTTTGTATAAAGTTTTGTGTGTGTGTGTGTGTGTGTGCATATGTATGCATACACACATACATACACCTATTTGTACATGTGTGTGTATACATCTATGGTGGCATCCTTCCCTCAGAGCAGCGTTGTCATTCTGGGTATCTGTAATGATCATGGAAAATCGGTGCAGTTGGTTTTTGAGCTGCCACAGGGGACCGGCTCACTTTTGCACTGCATCTCTGCTGAAGCCCACGTCCTAGGTTATTTATCACACCGCAGTGAGAGTCATGCTGCCATGCCTGTTCGTCCGGGAAAATTCAGTACCCCTTGCCACGGGGCATGATTCCCCAGGGAAAGCCCCGCGGCTGTCAGAGCCAGTTGGATGCTTTGCTCTGCATCCAGCCAGAGTAGCACTCATATTTATGGCGTATGGGCTTAAATCTTTATTCATAAACCAGCAGCTTTAGCTTTTCATTGTCAACGTGGATGTTGAACTAATCAGAAAGGGGAGCAGGGGAAGGGTGGGGACCGGAAAAGAGGAGTTTGTGGGAACATAACAATGTTAAAGAAAAAACTCTGCTTGCTGTCAGTTAAGTCTCTCCATTAGTTACCTCTACCATTATGGATTCATTTTAAGATCCAGACTTCAATATACATAACTTTAAATCACTAACATCCTTCATGGCTCTGTGATTTGCTGGTTCCATATGTAGCCTCTTGGCCCATTGCATTGGCACAGGTTCAATTCTTGTTCTTCCTTTGGGTTACAGTTTCCTTGCTTTGATGGGGGGATCAGGAGGGGAAGAAGAGGGAAAGAGCAAAAAAGGGACGGTGAGATAGAAGGCAAGTGATAGGGGAGAGGGAAAGAATGGGAGGAAAAGAGAGGAGCAAAAGGAAAAGTAGAAATAATACAAATGGAGAGAAACAGCTTAAAATAAATAGGAAGAAGTAAAGAAACAATGTTAAAAAAGCAGAAGGAGAAAAACAATGAGAAATATTGTCACGAGGAGCCGTCCCCATGCTGCTGCTTGCCGCAGCACTGAGATACTGAGGAGCAGGAGGAGAGGGCTGATACAGCCTTTTCTCAGTGCCTGAAATGGCAGTGCCATGCTGCTGCTCGTCCCCTTGCGAACAGGCTCAGTCCCTGCCTGAACTTTATAATTAAGCTCACTGAGATTTTGCTTGGGGTCTGGGCTGACAGCTGTATTGAATTTTGGTTTATCGTGTGATTTATCAGGGCCGTCAATGGGCATTTGGATGATTTAGTGCTGCAAAAATACCTTGGAATGCAATGCACAGCAATATCTGCATTATTAATAACAATAATAATAAAGATAAATGTCCCTCCCCAGAGCTTTCGATGGCCGTGCCACTCAATTTAACATTTTAACAGTGGCATGTGGCCTCTCCATGGCACCTGGTAACGTCTGATGGATTTGAGCAGGCAAAGAAAAGGTTATTTGTCAAACGCTCAGCCTCAACTGTATGGTATTTTGAAAGCTCCAGGTCAGAGCAGCCTGAGCCGCATTCCTGTCCCTGACATCCAGCGAGACTGAACTTTGTCATGTTATTAAGCTGTCAGCAGCGCTGGGGCGTTATTTAGATTTCTGGTGGGAACTCCTTGCACATGCTTGGGGTGCTCTAGTGGGATTATATCAACACCATTGTAAAACACACACAAATGAGCTGTGCTCTAATTACCACATGAAGACCTCGCTTGGCTGGGTTAATCAGCAGAGAATGGAAATACCAGATAAATACAAATGGGCCACCAGGATGTTTATTCCAGTGGCAACAATGCCATTGTTTCCTACGGAGACCAGCCTGGTTCTGGGGCTCCTCTGGCAGCCAAACCACGGGCTGCCTAGCATCTGTGCCATGCATGGAGGAGCAACATGGGGCTCTGCTTCCTCCCCTCCACCAGGGTCCTACAGGCATGACTGGCAGGACTGGGGCTGGGAAGATGCAGAGGGACCAAAGGATTTAGATGATGTGATATTTGCTGTTGTAAAGAAAAAAAAAAAAAAAAGAAAATGTTTTCTCTATATCCCTGCACACGAGACTCTTGTGCCCATCAGGTAGGACAGAGGCTGCTTTCTGTGCACCCCTCCCCTGATGCTCTCTGAAGTGGAAGGAGCAATTACGGCTTTATCAGTTCCAGCTGCCTGTCAGAAAGGGCACACTGGGGAAAAGCAGCTGTCTGGGGAGTTTTGTTCTGTTGGTTGCCATTCAACAAATCACATTTTAACGTGCTTTTATGGTTCGCTTTTTGGGGAGAGACACAACCTGATTTAAATTGACTGCACAGCCCAGTAGCCACAAGCCACGGTGGCCAAGAGGGACCATGGTGGCACCAACCACCCCGGGCAGTCCAGAGGGCTGAGATCCTCCTTCATGAATCCTCCCTTCTCTGCCCAATACATCAGACCTGTTTTATCTACATAGGACCTGGGTGCTGTAACTGACACCATGGATGGCGGTTTGCTAAGCAGACAACTGAGCCCCTGGAAGATGTCCTTGTCTCAGATGTTTGCTACAACCTCCACAACTCTGCCCATGGGCAAGAGGTTGCCTGAGCACTCCTTAAGTCAATGACAGTGGTCGTCTGGAGTAGTTTGAATGAGCAGTGAGGATGGTTGTGCACAAGCCTGCCTGGCTCTGTCAGGAGCTGATGGCAGAGCACTTGGTTAATCCCTTCCTCTGGAAAAACTACAGGAAAGCATGAGGGATGGTGACAAATAGTGAATGGGTAACACCAGCATCGTTTGGCACAGGAAGCTTTGAAAGAGGTTTTCCACACATCCTGACATCCTATTATAGTAATGTAGCAATATAATAATGAAAACATACAACACTCTATGTCAATAATAGAATAAGTGCTTGAAGTGACGGTGCTATCTCCACAAATTTGCAATCCAAATGGATAAAGATGTCTTACTGGAGCCTCCATTTGCAGAGAGCGGATTGTCCAAAGATGTTCACTCATCACTCAAACGGCCAGGTTAGTAGTTCCGCGCTCATCTCCTGGACAGTAATGTATGAAGCACAGGATCATCAGTGCCTTCCCATTCCTGGCATAAATAGGGGGGCTTGCAGGAGGGTTTTCTCCTCCATAGAAAGGAAGGGGAGAGGAAAAGGATGGTGGTGAGTTACAAGAGAAACCTAGAGACAGTGGGTTGGGGAGAGAAAGCCAGAGCCAAGAAGGAATGGTGTTTCCTTACGGGCTTTTTGCCATCTGCTGAATGATGGGTCTACAGAAAAGTATAACCAGACCATGCTCTGAAAAGCTCCTCTCTGAATCCCCAAGTGTCCTTGTCTTCACTTATTTCTGGGACCATTTAGGACACCAGAGACTGAATAACCATGACAGTCTCATTGCTATTTCTTCCTTCCTGCTCTGTTTGCCACATCTATCTGTGCCATGCCCCATGTTAGCTTTTGATCTCCCATCTCATGTAGCGGGTTGAGGTCCACCATGCTCGGCATTCGGGCTAAAGATGCAATTGATAAATAATACTGACCAAAAAAATCCCTTATTTCCTCAATACCACCACCGCTATAGCAGACAATGGAATGGACATCACAGATCTGCTCCTCTCCTGCCTTTATCCACTCCCTAGAGAGATCAGGGAAATCCTGATGTCTCCCAGGATCACCCTGAGAGCCGTGAGGGTGGCTCATCACCTGCAGGGACCCAACCAGGTACCTCTTGCTGCGCTGGTGACTTGGGGTCCCAGGGGCACACTCATTTTCATCATCAGTTTGGGAAAATCTGAATGCATAGCTCATAGATCTTCTGCGTGTGACTCCTCAGTTAGGGGCTCTTCTGAGCAATGTCTATCCCAGATGAAAAATATTTTTCAGCCACAAGGAAATTCTCATTAAAAAACATAATCTAGTAAAAATTTTCCATATAAAATTGCTGGTTTGGACACATGCTCAAATCCCCACCAAAACATTTACTAACCAGGATACCAAAGTTAAATATCTCATCTAAAGTATTTGGAAAAGAAATTACATTTTTAAGTAAGATGGCAGCTCGAAGGGAATTGTCCCTTCCAGTGCACTGAAATGGACAATTTTTGTCTGACAGTCATTGTCACCTTGTGTTCCCCCTGCCTGCTTTACTCATTTGCTGTCCTCTGACGCATGGGCTGGGTGAACATCTTCATTTGTGTGTACCGTGGCACATAACACAGGTGACCCACAATTTATTACTGATGTAATATGAATGAAGAGGATGAAGAAATTATTTCTGCCTCAGTCTCAGAGGGGTAGGCGCAGGCAGCCCCCGGTTTCTTTTCGTGGGTGCTCAAAGCTGGACAGATGCAGCTTGGATGGGATCTTTTGTTTCTTTGACTCCCACTTGAAAAAATGCATGGTCACATACTTATCCTTAAATCCAGGGTTGAAGTCAAGGGGATTATATGGTCTGTTGATCTGGGATAGAGTTTAGCATGTGCTTAAAGACATGCTCATTTGGTTTACTGAATGGAAGCATTTCCACCAAGTTTAAAGAGAGAGTGATTGATTAAAAAAAAAAAGCCAAGATAAGGGAGAAGGTCAATGTCACTGGATGGGGGTGATACAGCAAAAGAAGCACCTTCAAATAGCTCCAGCCTCTGAACAACATTGATCAGCACCTTTAAAAGTCAGGTCTTCTTTAAAATGTCCACAGCCAGGCACTAAAAACTAGTGAAACATAAATCACTAGGGTTATCTGAAACATAAAGATATGTAGACAATAGAATTTGGAGGAGTTATGCAGTGACAAATTATTCACTGTGTAACCCATGTTTTCTATACGGTATTATGCGGTCTTGAGCAGGAAAATAAGAAAATAAACAACTGTGCTCCCAGTATGCTTGAGCATTGCTTGTTTCATATTCTGCAGAACCAAGATTTCTTGCCTTGGTACTTGCTTTCTCTTTGCCCTCAGTCAAGATCTTCTGCAGCTTCAGAAGAAAATGCATCGTATATTATTTTCCTCATAGCTGCAAAACTACTAACGTATAAAAGAGAAAATGTAGAGTTCACTTGAAAAAGAGGGTTAAAAGTGTTCTCCTGCAAAAGGGAAAGTATTGTGACATTTGAAAGATTTTTCTTCCTGGGACTTAAGGTTTTCACCAGTGATCTGCATCTGTAGCCTTTCCCAAAACACTCTATCATCAAATGATTCAATGTCATCATCAAAGAATTTTTGGCTACTGATTTTCCTTTAATAATAGTTGAGAAGTTTAATGAAAGGAAAGGTCTGCATAGATTTCTTCCTAAATTGGATTAAATCCTGCCTTTTTACTTTTTTTTTTTTTTTTTTTTTTTGTAATACTTCTGCTCAGAGAAAATTATAGCCTCTGGTGCCAGTGATGTGCTCTGTATGTTTTGTTTATTACAGCGGTTTTAAGTGGAACCATGGGTGAGGGAGTATCATTATAAAATTCTTGATACCCCTGATATATTTGTGCAAACATAGTTGTGGGCACCAAAGGCAGTGGAGGAGATGACATTTTTCAAAGCATTTTCTCCTTATTTTAAGCATCTGCTCAGTCACTCAAATGTGGTACATGCCCACATGCTCTCTAGGCAGAGAGGGACCAAGGTCCTGGCTCAGCCCAGACATCTGACCTCGCTTGTCATACCCCACCTGAGTTGAAGCTGGTCTTCTGCAGCTGCCTCTCCAGCCAAGCCATGGCTCAGTGATGGTACTCAGGTGGCCAACCCCTTCCTGGTGTTTGCCGTCACCGCGGCAGGAGCATTGGGAGAAGATGTCTGGCTTCTCAGCCTGGAGTTGTACAAACCAGGAGTGATTGCAGTTTGTATTAAAAACCTCCCGGGCTCCCATGTAGGTTACACACTGGCAGTGGTTGGGGGGATCAAGTGGTTGTCCCACATTTGTGAATAGCAAGTGTTGGGTCCCAGAGAGCTGCAAATTCATGCCATGTCTGCAGTACCTGTGAAGATGAGCTCTGGAAATCAGGCCTGCTGGTGCTGTCTTCGCAATTATGTATATTTATTTATTTACTGTTTTCTAGCACTGAATTGCTTCTGTCTCCTTGTAGGACTGCAAGAGGTGACAGCTGTGGAGGAGATAAACAAGGAACCGTTCGAAATGCAAGGGGTCAGGTTTTCTATAAAGAGCCAGGAGATGGATTTCTTCCATTTGGTGTCTATAGGCTGGGCCAGCTTTTCCAATGAATTCAGCCAGCAGCACTGGGTGACTCCCACTGGGACACTGTTACCCCACTCTGCAAAAAGCTTCACTCACAAAGATGTTAAACCCTCTTAGAAACCTGGCTGCTGCGAATCACAGGTCTGCTTATTTATTTATATTACTCTGAACCACGAGGATCAATTAGCTAATGGCGATGCAGAGGGGGAGGGAGCTGAGATTTTTACTTATCTTCAGGAACTGCTGTATCAGTAAGGGCTGCGTGTTGCCTCTGCAGAGCCCAGTGCACCTTGGTGTGACCCTGCAAAGTCAGGGGCTCACACCAAACCCTTCAGTGGGCTTGTCCTCATCTAACTTTGGCCACATCAGGCCAAGGTGCCTCTGCCACCAGCGACGTGAGATGAACACCTCCGCGAAGCTGTTTACCTTGCTGGCTGTAGGCACCTCTCTTAGGATGGGAGGAACCACATTCTCTTCCAGAGGACCATCTCAGACTACACATTTAGCTTCAGAATGGCTGAAGATAGGTGAGAATAATATCATGGGGAGATGAATGGGACTACAGGTGGCCAGAACTGAAGCATTGGGCTTGCACACTTCGCTGGATTGGGCAATCAGCAGCTGCTATAACCAACCCTCAAGATCGTCTGTGGTTACGTTCACTGAACCACACCTCTGAAAGGGACAAATTCTGCTCCAGTCCAAGAAAGGCTCCTCTCATTGCAGTGCCATAGGTCAGTGATTAGGAGATATATAACTGAGAACACATTTGTCCTTCCAACGGTAGAGGTAGCTGCCAGCAAAATGTGATGAGTAGGAAGCAAAACAGGCAAGAGCCGTGGGCATCCACCACCGGAGCAAGGGGAAAAGCTCTTCTTGACATCTCTGCAAATCAGGGCTGAGCCAGATGAGGGCTGTGAAGAGAGAGCCCTGTGCACCGTAAGGTTGTGTTGGTCTACAACCAAGGAGGGGAATATTCTGTAGCCTACAAGATCCCTGCTGGGCAGCACAAAGACAAATTTCTCTTTCATCAGCACAACTGGAATTAATCTGGATTTGTTCTAGTGCAAAAAAAGAACTAAATTCACTCTGTACGTTTCCCCTCCTCTCTCCTTTCCCTGCCCGCT
Source organism: Ciconia boyciana (assembly GCF_034638445.1). NCBI lineage: Eukaryota > Metazoa > Chordata > Aves > Ciconiiformes > Ciconiidae > Ciconia > Ciconia boyciana. The sequence goes on along the minus strand of NC_132936.1, from coordinate 6,692,943 downwards.
GAATATGCATTAAGAATGAGTCCTGACTCCTGCTCTGAAGAAGTGACAACTTGAGGTCCACATGCTGGGAGTGTTTGGGAAATGTTTATATGACAGGGTCATCATCTGAGATAGAGAAGAGGAGGCAGGGGGAAGGAACAAAACTCTCAAGAAAGGAAGGAAATCAATAAAAGACTAGTTACTCAACCCTGGGATAAATTTAGAATAAATAAGTAAGTAAATACCTTGTTGACTCAAGGCATCTTGTTAGGAGGGGCTCTGAAAGTGAAATGTGAATGGAGAATGCAGTGACTTGGGAGAGCCATAGTGGTTTTGACTACTTCAGCTGAACCGTGTCTTTATGTTGCTGCTGCTGCTGCTGCTGGTTTTTTTTTTTTGACCAGAGACACCATGTCTTCGCCTATGCTGATAGATTAAACAGTGTCAAGGAGCACTTTTCAGGTGCAGCCCCTTGGCTGTCTCTGCTGTTAAATTGCCTGAATTTTCCCCAGCATGCTCTGGCCTGATCCCAGCAGGGCCCAGTTGCGAGCTGGGAGCTAGCAGAGAATGGGGACTGTTCCCAGTAGCAGTTTGGATGCAGCTGCCCAGTTTTGGGAGAGTAGTTAGCAGTGTGGACATGGACATTCAGCGAAGGGTTGCTCCCATGTTTAATGTACTGGTATAGATACAGTGTGTGTGTTTATGGTTTAAATAAAGTAAAATATTTAAATATATATCCATCATAAACAACTAGAGGCAGATTTCTGGAAGGTGTTGGGGTGGGAATTCATTGGACAGCTGAGCACCAGGGTCCTGCAGTCCTGCCCCTCCGCTGGGCTGGCTCTACTGCGTGTGACCTCTATGTGAGCCGAGTCACCTCTGTAAAATGGCAGCAAATGGTGCACTTCCACACTTTTTTTTGTTGGATAAATCTTTTGTCACTTTAATGAGCTGAATTAACTCAGCAAAGGGTCAACGAAGAAGGCCTAGGGCAAGAGCTGCAAGGCTGGGACAGAAAGAGAGGAACTGGGGATCCAGCACCACAAAAGGTAACAGGAGGGATCTCCAAGGGTCTCAGTGGGACTCAAGCCTGGTCCACGAATATCCCATTGGTGCTGGTGGGATCCTGCAAACAAGCTTACACACCTTCCTCACCTGGGACTCCCCATTCAGCAGGTCCATTTGTTGTGTATTGCCTTTTCTCTTTCCTCTCACAGTCTATAAAGTATTCTCGTCTCCCCTTTCTCTTCCCTATTGTATCTTGGCCTGTGTTTTCATAGGGAACACGTGTATTTCATGAATGCTCAGTCTTGCACATATGTTGCTCATGCCAAGTATGAGCCCATTCTGTATCAGAAACAGTCATTTATGGGGTAGGGAGTAGTCAAAAGCTTAGTATTAATAGTAACTCCTGGCATTTGGCAGTGAGCGTTCAAAATCTTTGGATGCTGGGAACATATAATTCATTGCAACAGACTCAGACTAGCCCACATGAAGAAATCAAGCTTTAGTACGATACAAAAAAACCTATTCTGAGGTTGCATCCTACTTATCTAAAGGCATTTTTCTGTTCTGAAAGTCCAGTTATGAAAAAAGATAGGAAAAATGCCTATTTTCAGTAGTTTCATAGCCATTTCTTATCACAATGAGGATAGTGCAAGATCAGTGCTTCCCATGAGAAGTAACCAATTCAACAAAAAAATACTAGAGAGGGAAAACCAAACCAAAACAAAAAAAGTCAACCCAATATGTGAGCAATATTCAATACAAAAAAATAGGAATGAAAAAAACAGGAAAATTACTAGGAAATTATAAAAGGTCGGAAAAAGAAGATTAAAAATCAAAGGGAAAAGAAGAAAATAATTTTCTTTAATTCCTTTTTGAGCAACCCCCAGCCAACAATTTTGCAGAACTTTACTCTTTCAGGGCAGTCTTGAAAATTAAATTAAACTTATAAGCATATTTACTAATATTGTATATCACTTCTGTTTCAGAATGTCCTAAATAAACAAGACTGGTTAGTTTTACTGTACTACCTTGCATCTATAGTACTTCAGGATATATTAACGGTCTTTTAAGGGTAAGGGAGCTGAGGCAGAGGGAGACATTAATAAGACAAGCACTGGAATACAGAATATCTAGAGTATATCTCCAGCTTCTTCACTAATGAGTTATCTATGGGACAATACCACCTACTTAAATTTAGACTGTGTTTAAAGATACATCATGGAAATGGAAGTAGATTGAAGGTCACTGGTCTCCTGTTGTGCACTGGTGTTAAGGATCTGACTACTGGCAGAAGCTGAACAAGTTTAAATAAACTAGTACAACTGTGCACAGCGGGTACAGCAAAGCAGTGCATTTGTTTCCATAAGCCATGCAGTGCTGTCACTTATGGATTCAGTTGAAAAAGAGGTATTTTTCTTTGTCCCAGATTTAATGGAAAATGAATAGTCTTCTAGAAATTTTTTAAGAATTTGAAATGTGGACAACGTCAAACCTGTCAGCCAGTCCAAATGTGGAGAAACAGTTTAGAAGGACTTGGTGGCTTAGGAAGCCCAAAATGTCATTCAGTCTTTCACTGTCACTTGGTAGATCTTACTCTACCCCAGGCTGATAGTTTCTACCACACCAGGCATGTTTGCCTGATTTTTATTAAATAAATGCTTTTAAGGAACCTAATGCCTTTACACCATGAACCCTCCAAAAGAAGGTTGTACATCTTGGTTTTCTCTGTGTGTTTTGAAGAAACAAGAACCATGAATTGATGTTCATGCTGGGAACAAATGCCCTGGCCCCATACATTACTTCATCTCCCCCCCCCTCTGCTCCTGCTGCTGTTCCCAAGTGTGGTCACTTTGGCAGGTATGGTAATGCTCCTTGGATTGCTTTGGGTAAAATAAACCCTCATTTTTAATAGCCCTTTAGAAACCCCTTCTTGATATACAATTTCAAGGGCTTTCAATTTCTTCTGGGTGTCGTATCTGTAAAAGTTTCTCTTCAGGGTGCATCTTTGCTAGGAGCAGTTCTTTCAAGGACTGCTTTTTTTTTTGTAGAAAGAAAACATTTCATTGGCAAGGTCTGAGTTAAAAGGGATATTTTTTTCACCCTCCTGGTATCAGGGAATTGATTTGAATAAACATGTTCTGCCTTGAAAGCCAAACCACATGAAAAAGAGGGCAGCATGGGGAAGCAGGAGTTCCACAAACAGCACTGGTGGAACTGGCAGTGATGGGGCCAGGCACGATCGTTCCCAGCTGCCACCCTGCCTCTCTGTTGTGGGTCACTGCCCTGTGCCCTTCTACTCACAGTCTGGTGTCTTCATGCAAACACCAGCAGGATCAGTTCATACACGGGGACGTGATAGAGCTGAGGAGGCAGAAAGTTCATTGGACAATAGCTGTTAGGTGGAGGCTAAGGTGGAAGTGATACAGACCACAGGAGGCGGCATTCCCACTAGCATGTCTCTTTGAGCCCTAGTTTTCCAGCTCTTTCTACCTGCCTTGCTCACTTGCACCAGTGAAAAGAGTCAAAACACGCCTGAATCATTCAGTCAGCTCAGGAGGACATAGCCACACGACATGCGTGTCGATTGCCTCTTGGACATTAAATGTGGTGTTAAAGCTATCTATGAATATGTCATAACAATTTGGCTCAGATCCTTGATGGTCCACTCTCCTCTCAGCGGCTTTATATTCACACCCCTCAAAAATGTGGGGAACTAAAAAATTAGGGAGGTGCGTTGCCTCCAGAGAGAAAGTGTAATGCTCTAGCAATGCACAGCGCTTGTGGTTCTGGCACCAGCAGAGCTGACTGCCGCACTTTCACCAGCGGATCACTCAAGGCAATGGAGAACTCAATTCAGGGAGAATTCAGGGAAATTGCTTTTTTAATAACAGGGCAGGAGTTTTCACCCACCTCTTTCACCCTAGCCTGAATGCTACAGAGAGTAGTTATCTGTATGAATTGGCTTCCTCAGCCAGTCTGAGTCATTTTTCTGAGTCTTAAGTTTTAAGGGATTTTTTGTGGCTACACATTGACTCTGGTTTTGTCCCTGGCATCCCTACAGGAAATTCAGCTCCACAGTTTTGGTGTCAGACTCAGCAAAACAGCCCTAGACTGAGTGGGAAGAGTTAGACCCTCTGGGAGAACAGAGACAGCATGAAGAAGCAGGGTGAGGAGAGGTTGCCCCGTTGCCCTTGTTATTCTAGTTTTGTGGATAACCAGAAGGTTACAGCCTTCAGCACTTCTGCCAGTCAGAGCTATTTTTAATTAAAAATAAAACTAGGAAGTTTTTAATATGGACAAACCAATAACGGGTTGTGTCACTGGCAAGTTCTAAAAATTATACTGCTGAGTCTTTATTAAAAGACAAGACCATTTTGCTTACTTTCTTTTTCTTTTTTTTTTCTTTTTTAAATTTTTACATGTTCAGCCATGGGCCCAAATGTTAAAAAGAACTTTTCTTGCTAAAGACATTACCTATAAACTTGGGCAGAAGCTGACAACCCAGTCTGGGACACTGATACAATACAAACTTTAACTGAGAAGCATATGGTCAGCAGAATGTTCTACACTAAATGACATTGCCCTGTTATTATAGTGTATTTTTATCTTGCTCTACCCTCCAAAAGCCTCACAAGATATCAGAATATATGTGGTAGCCCATCAGTGATCAAATATGAATTAACTGGAAGTTGTGTAAAGAAACAGCTCAATAGAAAGCAAAAATGCATGTGATAAAAGAAATTATGTATGTGGCTGGAAGGAGGTACTAGATAAGTTTTTTTCAAGAATTATGCTTGTCATTAACCATTTCTTAAGAATGAGCATATTTAATATGGTCATTAGTCACTCTAGCACAAAAGGCTGTTGAGATTTGCTGATGACACAAAGAGAAGGACTGGGGTATCGTGCAGGGAAAACTGATGTCCTGAGGGTGAGAAAAGCAGAAATAGGATGATGTTGACTAGATACTGAATAGAGAAAATACAAGGATTTCACTTTAGAATTAATAATGGGAATTTTTGCTGGAGTATCAGAGCCATCAACTGGAAGCAACTGAGGTGGGAAGGGCATTAGTTTATTAGCTGGTAATACATTTATTCGGTGCCACCAATGTAATGGAACCAGAATAACACAAAAATCTTCCCAGGATGGAAGATGTTCGCAGCAAGGAAGATGTTTTAACACTGTTGTAAAAGATCTGCAATATTGCCTACTTTCTGGGTACCCATTGTCATGTGGACAAGCCTGAGCAAATCAGCCCTGTAAGAGCAGACTAAGGGGTACCACTAAATGGGCTAGATTAGGGTGCAGAAACAGCCTCACCATGTTTGCAGAAAATTTTCCTGAAGACAAATTAGCTTTCACCTGGAAGATGACTGGATCTGAAGTACCTCCTGCAGAACTGTGAAAACAAATCTCTTTGTAGGCTCCTCTCCATTAACACCTTTTGCTGGAAACACAGCAGCACCTTTCCAGTGCTGCTGCCCTGCAGTTGTCCACTTCAATGTGCCAGCAACCTCTTCTGAAGCATCTAATACCAGTCACGCTCAGAGACGTGACCATGGTAAGATGAGCAGCTATTTCCAGTTTGGCAGCCTGGCAATTTTTGTTTCCCTGGGAACTGGCAACTGCCCACATACACTCAGCCACTGTGTAGGAATCCATAATTAATGTCACATTTGCTCTACCATCAGTCTAGACACATTTGTCTAAACTATTGTTTTTAAAAAAGAAATAAAAATATAAAAAATGTCAATCCCCAACAGTCAGGGAGTAGAGAGTAAATAAAGCCTGGCAGGCTCTTTTGCCTTTGATCACTTTTGCTACATTCCTAGTTGTCTTTTGAAAGGGTCTGGCACAGATTTGCAAAAAGTTATTTCCTTTACCCTCTTTGGCTTTAGAGTTGCCCTGCATTAGCTGGCATCACACAACTGAAATGCTGTTAGAGTTAAATAAAGTAGCCACCACGTTTAGGGTTTAGCAGGGCTATGTTGTATGTTACTTGGGCACCTTTTGCTGTTGTGTTATTCTGATGCGATTTTCCTCAGCCTGCAAATGTCCAGAAGGTTCAGAAATAGCTTCACTTACCTTTGAAGTTTAGTCATTTGTGAAGTGTCCTACCGAAGGAATATGAGAGAGACTTTTGGATGAGAAGTATATAATCAGATGTATATTAAACATCCAGATGAAAGTACAGGGAAAATTTCAGTTGGTAGGATCCTGATTTGATATCTTGCTTTACAGCAAGTCAGGATTTGTTCTTTAAAAATGCCAGTAAAGAGGACCATATAGTTTCTCAATAAATGATGCTATTTTCTAACAAAAAAGAGAAATCATTCTTCTTTCTCTTTTGTTCTTTCCTTCTTTCCTTCTTATTTCCTTCTTTCCTTCTTTTTCTTTCTTTCTCTCTCTACCCCCCACCCTTCTCCCCTCTCTCTTTCTTTCTCCTTCTCTTTCTCTCATCTTATTGAATTTCAGTCCTCTAAAGCTCTGTGGGTAGCTTAAATCACTCATCTAGGGTTCCTTAGAAGGTAATGGAGTATGACATCCCACCCATTATTTTACAGTTGTCTCTTAGGATGGAATAAGGAACATTGTGAGGGTTCCCACTCCTCTCTATCATTTATACAGGGAACCTAGGCAAGTAACTTAGATGTCACCTTAATTCATAACTTCAAGTGTGTATGGATGTAGATATCTACCTGTGAACTAGTTATCTTGACTCCCATTATAGTTAAAATCGTATTGGTACAGTTAGTGGAGCCTGGGGCACAGATCATCTGACCAGATGTAGGTGTCTACAGCAAGATGAACCTCAGTCTAAATGTCACTAGCTGTTTGGATTAAATCTCCACTGACTATAACATGGGTCTGGATGCCCAGCACACATGTAGACGTGTCCTGAAAGCACTTTGGGCATGATTCATCCCAGCCTTCATGTCTAACTTATAAATAAACCATTTAGGTGAGGACTCCCAACTGTAATATGGATCTGTAAGCTCCCAAGTCACTCTGGAGAAATGACCAACTCTCACTGTTATAACTGTCTATCACACTTTATGTAATCTGTAAAAGTTGCCTGCAGTGAAGTTTTCCTTGAGATGGATGAGTTAGAATGACCTCAAACACATTCTTTAGAGATCATATCTACCTATTTATAACATTTCAAAGTTATTATCAACATATCACCACAAAAGCCTTTTAACTGGAGACAGAGAAGAGCTGGCTTTTGGTTTTAATGCATCCAAGCATTTATGCCACCCTCATTCACATAGCTTCTGAGCATTAGCAAAGGATGCAAACAGTGAACTATGATAGTCTGTGGCTTTACTTTCTCCACTTTTTACTTTCTCTGATAAGAAATATAGCTCTAGAAAGCTACTCTTCTAACTATACTCTTATAAATAAATGGTAAAATTGTTATTAGATTTAAGGAGAAAGATAAACCAACATCAAGTGTCTTGCAAAAACTTGTCTTGAAGTGACTCTAATGCAAATAATGTAAAATTAGGGGGAAATCTATCATAAGCAAAGCTTGTGCACAGTTCGTGTGAGCCATTTTTTTTATTTATTTTGTTGTGTGGTGACAGCCTTTATATATTTCTGTCTGAGTGCATGGGATTTTAGAAAATAAGTGAGCGTAAGAGAAATTTTAATGAATGGAGAGGTGAAGGAAGAAAGTCAGAAGAGTGAGTGAATGGCGAGAAGCACAGTGTATAGAGATAGCATTTTCCCAATGCAAGTAGCCTAGATCATACTAAAAATGAGGCTCAGTTGGAATAAATTAAGTTTTCCCTATTAAAGTAGACATTTTAATAAAAGTAGTGATTCAGTTCTGTTCAAAATTTATATTTTGACTGAAGAGCTCAGAATATTTCTTTAAGGACTGTTTGTAGACTTTGGGGGCATTTTGGGGGAAAAAAGCACCTTCAGTGTGGGCTCAGTTTTGTATAACTGTTGCAAGCAAGTGTTTGGCATCCCTTTCATACCATCTGTCCAAGAGCAAAGCTCAGGGAGTGTACTGAAAGGCCAGGGTCTATCTTCTAAAGTTCAGTACAACACAGGCCTACAAATGTACACAACTTTCATCCAGGCATTTAAATATCTCCCCACTCTTCTACCTTGTGCACACACATGTGCGCTGGACTCCCATTCCCTTTCCCTGAGTGAACATCAGCAAGGAAACAATGACCTGCAAGTCAGTTGAGGAATGAGACATACAATTAGCAGCGAAATAAAAAACAGCTGGTGCAACTGAATAGCTGTTATTCTGAGCACATGAACCTGAAAAGATACTGTTTATTTTATAAGACAAACAAAATTTCCTTTCTGTTTGATCTAGGAGAGCATCTACTATTGGGAGCTGTCCATTTTCATTTTAGTCTTCCTGGTTCCAGGGCCAACTGTGCAGAGTTATAAACAAAGAGCAGAAAGTATCACTTTCCTTGTTAATTTGACAGTAAACAGTACTAATTTGACTGTGCAGCTGTTTATTGATATCACCCCCCCAACAACTTAATATACAAAACAGTAGCCAGTGTACTGGGACGGCACCATTTATAAAATGCCAGGAGCCAGAGTGGCCACAATCTCTTGCTGTAAAGCAAATATCAGTAGGTACTGCGATTTGTGCCTTTTGCCTCGCACCAGGGCTAGCTATGGAAATGCATTACTGAGATCAAGATGAGCAACTTTTTCTTCATAGGTCTCTCAACCATTTCTTATTAGACTTTCTCTGATTTCTGTGAGGTCAATGAGAGCATTACCATCTACTTCCGTAGCGTCTGCTCAACTAGCTTGCAATATCTCGACACTGAAAATAAATAGGTCTTATGTGTTTAATTATAACACATTCTTAGTACTAAAATAGATGAAATGCTGTATTGTATAAAACAGTGACTGGCAATATTTGTGCTGAAAAAAATGAAGCTGACTTTGAAGTTGTTCCAATGTTGTTGTGAGATAAAAATGGAGGAGAGGAATCATGCAGAGGCACATTGATTTGCTTAAATAAACACGTACATCTGGGTTGGTAGGGGCCAGACTGCAGTCTTCACCATCAGCTCCTAAGATGAATGTCCTTAGACCATCCATCATTGAGGGACCATGAAGGCAATCCCTTCACTCATCAGTTGTTTTCTTGCTAAATACCTTCTGTGTAACAAACTCCTTTTGGTAGGATTTTAATCTTGTGCTGAGATGCTGAATCTTCTACTCCATACAATACTCCCAGGTTTCTCATCTGAAGTCTAATAAAATGGTGGCATTAGGCTTGCAGTCAGCAAAAACCTTCTCTTTAGTTTTTCAACATTTCTCCAAGGTTTTATTACTTTACACTTCACACCTGCTGAGTCCAAAGGGTTGTCTGAAAGGTGCTGAGAGATGGATTTGGGAGCCAGCACTATACTAACTACTACGACTCTATGATACTTTATCTGCATTACAGTACCACTTCCCTGAGCCTATCAATTTATAAACAACTCTACATGCTCTTATGTACTAGTAAAAGCTGAGTGCTCTTTGCAGCCTCTCTTCTGTATTTTTAAGGGTAAAAATAAGAGAATCACAGAAAGATTTGTAGTTCCACAGAGAACAAATAGAGGTGAATGATTGTACTGTCTCCCCTTGGTCCAGACCGGTGAGGGACATTGGTCATTATTCCCAGTGCGCTTGCAATTTGCGGACTTAGTTGGAACATATGGATCATGTAGGAGTAACAGATAGTTACTCTTATAAATTTCAAGAGGTCAAGCTCTGCAGGTTTAATTCAGATGACAGAGACAGTGAATGGGGCAGAGAAGTCCTAAAGCAGCAGTTGTCCTTTAATTCTGTGCCTCACTTTCTGGTTTTGAAGATACGAGTGGATCGAGCTGGACTCACAGGGCAATCCTGGATGTAATGCTTTGACTTTAGTAATCAACAGCAATGGTTCTGGGGCCCGTAGTTCACTCCAGCCATCTCTCTTTCCTAGTAAAGTAAACAAGATGTTTATGTGCATAAACCCACAAAACCTTTTTTTTTAATAGGTAGGTGGGCATTTGCCGTTGGTTAATTGGCAACCTTTCTGAAGCAGAAATACTCCAACAGGCTGACTATGTTATAATGTCTTCTTGATAGAGAATGTTTTGTTCCTTGAAGACTGTGGAGAGAGGACAGGAGGATCATAGTGCATTGAGCCAGGGTTGGACTGCCATGACAGACTGGTGGGGCAGAAGAAGTGTGTCTTGGAGAAAGCAAGGAGCCTGCAAGTGTCTATTTGTGTTCCAGGAGAAGACTCAGGCGGCTGGCTCTTCTTGGGGTGTGTCAGTAGGTTGAGGCTCACTTTTCCGTCGGCAGCAGTGGCCATATTAACCACAGGGCCAGGCTGCCACCAAAGGGCATGATGGCAAGGTGGTTGGTCTTGCAGAAAGGCATGTTGGGAGGGTGGGGCTGGCACCAAGGATGCCTTTCCCTCATAGTGGTGGAGGCTGTAGAGGCTCTCCCCAGCCAAGGATAACTTCCACCTTTTCTTCATTTGTGCTTGTGGTTTTGGCCTAGAGCTACCAGATGCTGGCAGAGATCTTCAGCCTCCCCAGGGCAGTAAGGGAGAAATTCCACAGAGATGCCATCTTGCTGGTCTTATTTTCTTAAAAATAATGTAGACATGGCCTTTTTTTTGTGTGGCCATAGCCCTGTGACACACCGCTAGGCTGTAAAGTATTCTGGAGAAAAGTTGATGTCCCCATCCAGAGAATACCCAACCTACATAGATGACGTGCAAAAGTAGACAACATGGGCTGTCATATTTGAGAAGCGAGTGTAATAAAAACAAAGTTAAGACATTCCTTGCCCAATTTGCATGATTTTTAATAAGAGCTTTTTGCTTTTGCCTTTTCTTTTCTCTTACTTACTTTGTTAATGCTTCCTTGGAGTGATGACTGATGCTGTATCAGCCTTTTGGACAAAGGATTGTTTTAAAGATTGTAATGAATGCTTGGAAGAATTCGTACCACTTGATTATGCCAAGTTTTGATTGGAACACTCTCACTTGGCAGAGATGGTGATATCAGCTTTGATTTTTTTTTAAATCACTGTTGCCCAATATTCAAAGTCAACAGTTTGATAATTAAAAATATGTGTATGGTTTTCATTGGGCTGAAAGGGAATTTAAGTGTACACATAATACCCTTATGTGCATTGATGATTTAAGGTGTAGCAGAGAGAGCGAGCTGAAAACTGCTTGCCACCAAATACACAGAATTCAGAAGAACAGTATGGGTGTACCAGCAGAAATACTATGACTCCATTTGCTTCGAGATTTTTCAAAGAAATTGAAATAAAAAAGTATTTAACATCCATATTTTCCCCCCAAAAAAATAAATAAAGAGCCAAATACTTGAAATAACACCCTGACACTCTTCTTGATTCTCACTGCATGCAAAATCAAGAACTGCTCAAATCTGATCTGTGGTGCTCATGGTTGCCTCATGACAGGTAGCTGCTAAGATGGTGCTGAGTTCTGGCAGGTCAGGATATTAAAATGTCACCCCTTGTTGTACAGCTGAGGAGCACTGCCAGTTCTCAGGATGGTGGTATGTTTGCAAACAGGTAGGGATGTACCTCGTATTATACACACCCTGGATATGGTTGAAATAGTGGTTTAAAATCTACAAGCTTTACTGAGAATTGTTCTTCCAAGTGAGCCTGAAAGATGTCTTCTCCTTGCTAAGCTCGGCCAAGCTTATCTTAGCTGGAAAATGTACTTTCCCTCCTCTTCTGGGGTTTGTATTTGGGTGGCACCAATAATGTCCAGTGACAAATCCCATGTCCAGATGGATCCTGAAGTGGCATCACTGAGTTAATTTTGTGGTTTTGTGTTTTCCCTACATGATACCACAACTTCAACAAGGGAGCTTATGTCTGAAAGGCAGAAAGTTGCCTACAGCCAAAAGCTTGCTCCATACTGCTTATTTGCTCTTTTATACCACTTTGCATATTGTTTTGTATCTGCTGGACTGAGATAAGGAGCAGTACCAGGAAAGCCAATGAGTGGTTGTAGCAGTGGTCTGGTAGCGTATCTAACTAAATCACTTGTGGAGCCCAATTAATAACAGTAGGCCAGAAAGAGCAGTCTAGCCCTTCTCTTCAGCAGTCACAGAGCACCCCTTGCACATCACTTTCCACTCATTTTTCTTCTGTGTACATTGGCCTGACTGTTGGCTCCAGATATGAAGACCAGTGCTTGGACTTGGTGAACCTGGCTTTGGTTTCGCTCTCTTTCCAAGCTTTCACAGGAGCCAAGGCCTGTTGAACATTTACATGACCAGGCTCTTAAAGATCTTTGCAAATGATAAATTACATACTTTTCAATACTTTTCTTTTGTTGTTTTGGCCTCAGAACCCAGTTTGCAGGTTTCTTGAGTTCCTGCAGATGGCAACTGCAGGAGAGTTGTCCCTAACTCTAAATTAACATCTAAACTGTGAGATTTAAGCTTCAGGGAGCCAAAAACAGGAAGGGTCCTCCCAGTTGAAACTAATTGGATCCATGCTCTGATATCCGTGCCTGTTTCCAAAAGGGTATAATGATTCCAACCAGACTGTTTGCTCAATGTCAGCCTGAATTTAACTTCATGCTACTTTGCTTTATTTTAATTTGACATTATTTTCATGTTTATTTTACCTAATAAGTGAATCATTTAACTATAAAAGACTCATTTTGGAGGGTTAAGGGTGGAATCTGGAATGGGTGAAGCTTGGAATAACTACTGACCTGCTCGATTATGCTGGAGCAGGCCATGAGCAATGATGTCACGTCAGGGAGGCAAGCCAGACACGTAGGGGTGAACAGGCCTGCCATTCTCCCTTCCTCATCATTGGAAATGTCAGTAGACTTGCTTGAAGGACAGATGCGGTTGAGTTTGTGATAAAGACACCCTGAAGTCTCCACCAATCAGAATGCATTGATATTATTGTTGAATTTCACTTTGAAGAATGGATTTTAAGAGAAAAATAATGGCATTAATACCACAAAAACAGCGTTTCACTCATTCTGTAATATCATGATATAAATGAAATATGAGACTTTGAAGGTCCTACTGATTAAGTAAACCTCACCTGAGGGGCACACAGTCTGTGATTCAAAAATTGCACTGTGAAATGAGGACAAACTGTTTCTGAAAACTGGGCCCTTTCATCATTTCTCAGACTATCTTCCAAAATAAGATGTCAGTTGAATCTGAGATTCTTTAACAGTGAATTGAGTTATTCCTGATATATGCTGTTCTGAAGGTATAATTTAGTAAGAGATATGTTAATGTCTCCTGACTTAAGGGAATTTGTTTCCTTTGTTGTCACTTGAGGTGGGATTCATCTTGTATAACTTTAGAAAGCTACAGTGAGGATATCTACATCTAGGATAGTCACCCCAGGCATCTTCTATAAGTAAAGGAAAGAAATAGGATCTCTTGGGGATTGCTTCATCTAGCTTATTTTTGTTATCTGTATTTGGAAGCGATATATCATGACTTTAAAATGCATTTCTCCTTATTGACTATTGAGAGAGTTGGGGTTGTTCAGCCAGGAGAAGAGAAGGCTCCAGGGAGACCTTATTGTGGCCTTTCAATATATAAAAAGGGCTTATAAGAAAGGTGGAGAAAGACTTTTCACCAGTGCCTGTAGTGACAGGACAAGGGTCAATGGTTTTAAACTGAAAGAGGGTAGATTTAGATTGGACATAAAGAAGAAATTCTTTACTGTGAGGGTGGTGAGACACTGGAACAGGTTGCCCAGAGAAGTTGTGGATGCCCCATCATTGGAAGCATGAAGGATCAGGTTGGACGGGGCTCCGAGCAACCTGATCTTAGTGAAAGATGTCCCTGCCCATGGCAGGGGGATTGGATGGGATGATCATTGAAAGTCACTTCCAACCCAAACCATTCCATGATTCTATGATTCTGTGACTATAAAGAGAGTCCAGAGTGACCATTTCTATGCAGAGGTCTGTATTTTAAGTGTATACCTGTGGTCAGGGGAACTTGGTCCATGTGGTCTAAAACTGAAAACTTTGAAATAATGTGATCTTACCCACTGTACATAACAGACTGCTACAGTTTACTTCACTACCCCTGTCCTGGGTCATGTCTTGCCTGGCCAAAGCATAACTTTCATGTAACTACCCATATTTTCCAGAAAAGCATCTTTTGCTGGTCTGAAGATCTTGTGCACAGTCTGCATTACTTATTTCTAGAGCTATACTTACATCTGTATCTGCTAAAACATCTTTTGTTTGACTGGGATGAGGTTACTGAATGATCCAAATCACTCACTATTGAGGTTCTGTCTTCATTTATTATTTAGCCACCTGGAAAACTTTGTGTAATCTGAAAATTTTATGAGCAGTAATTTTTATACTTGTTTTCAGAACAATGATCAAAGCACTGAATGACATGACACATTACACCAATCCCTGTAGGGGCCCAGTGGATGCATCATATTCAAAACTAATTTCCTGTTGACATTCCTATTTCTGAGATCTGTTAGCTAATAATTTCTTAATCCATTTCACATATGTGCTGTTGAGACTGCAGTGCTCATGGTTGAAGGAGAATGGTGGCACAGTCAACTGACCTTACAAAAACCTATATACCTCATGTATCTCAGAAGATATTATTATAGACCAAATGTGTTGTTTCAAAAGAGAATCAGGTTAATTTGAACTTACCGAGTGGCCCCAATTACACCTTATTTCTAAATTGTTTACTTATTGAATCACTTTTCTGCATTCCTTTAATTTTTTAACTGAAATCATATCAGTCTTAGCAATGTGGTTAGCTATCTGCATCATCTCACTTTTCTGCCTTGAAAACTTGCACATCAGTTTTGATCTTACTTCTGGTATTCTCCTGAGCTTCTATGGTTATTAAAAATGGTTATCAACTCACCAAAATCTCTTTCAGGTAGTTCTTAGGTACAAATTACCAAGATTTGTTGAATTAAAAATTGTTCATTCCTCACAGATTACCAGAGCATGTTTCCTGAAGGCAGTGAGGCTGGAAGCCAAACAGTGTCCCCACCTACAGACCACAGCCACCTGAGTTCAAGGAGAACCTCTTTATATGGGCTTCATACAAGCCTTGACTGAAACATCAGACTACACATGAATTGCTGTTAACAATATGCAGCACTTGTTATCCTGAAAAAAGTTGATGCAAGACCAATATATTTGAGAAACGGCTGACCATGAGATTGTACTACCTGAAAAAAACCTGAAAAAAAAGACCAAGTAGCTGACTTGCACAAATCCATACATTGACCATCTTTCTCCCCTTATCCATACCTCTCAAGCATTGCATACTGAAATCCTTTTGCAGGTCAAGTAATAGAAGGGCAAATCCTGCCTCATTAATACCAATTCAAGCTCACAGAAGCCATTAGCATTGGAATAGTCCAGTTGACTGCTACTTTTAGTCCAACGCTGGTGCTTTTCTGCTTATGCAAAACCTCGTCAATGAGATTTTGGATAACCAAAACCAAATGTGACTAATTTAAGAGAAGGATGGTGTTGTGGTCAAAGCACTGGAGTTGGGTATAGGATACATAAACTCAGTTTCTGGTCATCTCACAGTCTTCCTGTTTGACCATGGGTAAATAGCACTGTAAGGGTAATATACTAATGGATGCTACACATGGGTTTTGGCTAGCTCTGGATCATATTTTACTTGAGCCAATGAGGATCTAAGCGAGCTAATTTTCATTGCACAACCATAACAGACCTGGAAGAGTCTTTCTTTCCACAGAAAGGGAGTTACTCAAAGGACAAAGAGGTTAAAGAGGTAAAGGATAAAAAGCATTAGAGCACAAGCCATGATGTCTTGTCAGTACATGATATCTGAGTAATAAATAGTTGATGGACATTTAGTCATTCATAAAGCATCATTCAAGATTTTTTTACACTGTACCTTCATATCAATAGAAAATTACTATCTCAAGGGAACAAAAGGATTTTGCTACAAGGTCCATTCTGTTGAGCTGGAATACAGCCATATAATTGTCTTGCTATTAAGCGGCAATATTTTCTTATTGACAGGGAAATAAGGCTTTGCGCAATCAGACAACCTGTATCAAATAAACTGAGTTAGACAGATTTGTCTAAAGTTGTCTTGGACTCTCACCCTCTCTCCACCACAGTAATCTGATCCTGCAAAATTTCATAACGAGTTTTTGGCAGTTGTTCCCCTAAGGTCCATGACTCTTCCGATAAAATCCTAGACACTGATCGGAAAAAAAACTTCAAAGCTAGAGAGAGAGCACATTATTACAGTGGTTGACATAATGACATCTGGAGGAAGACATTACCACTCAAAAATTGACCATGGCGGTGTGGTGAGCACTGTGGCTTCTCCTAACTTCAAAGCTCAACATGGTAGTTAACAGATGACAATACCCACTTCCTTGGGCCTTACTGAATTTACTTACTGTGCTTCTTGAAAATTATCTTCTCCACCACATGAGTGACCAAAAAGAAAACCTCTACAGAAAAAAAAGTCATTAGCATCTGTACTATGGAGTCAAATGTGCCCATGTTTATATGGGGCTTTGATGTGTGTGAACAAGTGCTGACTCTAGATTTTGCAAATTTAGTATAACGTGTCCCTAAATGTTTTTAATGTAGTTTTTGAACATCATGAAAATATGAAATCTGTTATCAGATATTTAGCAGGTGAAAGAGAAGCATACCTCTGCTTGTGCTGGTCCACCTATTTAGGAGCTTTTATCTATCTGTCTGTCTTGTTCTTCAGTCTGTCCATCCAGGGAAGCATTAAATGCCCACATGCATAATTTGACACCAGATTTTTTTCTGCTGTGTGTTGAGCAGCTGTATTCGAGACTGTCTAGGGGAGAAGGATGGGATTAGGTAAAGTGTCAGAAGTAGGAAAAAAGACTGGGAGAAGTCAGAGAGGAAGGGGAAGAAGGAATGAGCCCTGGTTTTGTGCCCATTGCAGTCTGGATGACTCCCAGCATTTCTATTGCTCATTATTCCTTTGAAGTTAGTAAATGTCTGTGAAAATTCCTGGTGAAGTTTTCTCACCTCTACCTAGCTCCAGTAGAAGATGACAGTTTACTCCCACTGCTGCTTTCTCTTTTAGCTTTAATAGTGGTTGGTCCATAGTCCGCATCAATAGAGTCCAGTCCTTCCCCTGACCCAGGTGAATGTCAGCATGATGGCACCTGATGAACCATGGAGGGGGTAGGGAGAGTGGGGTGGTTTTTTTGACCTAAGATATTACATTTAAAAATAAATAAATAAATAATCCATCCAACCTGAAAGAACATTTTATAGTTGTAGAATCAAGCATTTAAAAGCTGATAAATGCCAGAGTTAAGGATGTCAATCAACTTCAAAACATTGCCTTCTGGCACTGTAAATTATTATACAGTCTTTAGTTATCTCATCACATACAGTTTTTTCCTCAAGGCTCCTGTCTCTATTAATGCACATGTAACGATGAGGAGCAGAAAAAGAAATGGAAGAGTTGCCTATTAAGTTTGCATCAAATGAAGCAGAGCTGAGTGTAAAAATGAAGCTGCAAAAAAGGAGCTAATAGCTGCAAAATGGGAGTTAAACCACTAATTTTGAGATCATAAATTTTTGACAATTATTGTAGTGTCTTCTTCATCTCTGTATCTGGGGAATTGTTGAATCAGATTATAACCAATCATCTAAGCAGTCATCACTTTGACAAAGTGGTTCCTCTGAGACGTTGCAGATTCTATCTGGTTGTGAAACCATAGATACAGTCTTCACACCCATACAAATTTAGAAAATGTATAGAGACGTACCAGAATTGCTATTGCATCTTTAGTGTTTTGACTGAAACAATACTGATACATGATTAAATCTTTCAAAGATCTTGCCCAGCAAACTGAGCAGTCCTTCTAGTTTCCGTAATCTCATTCATTCCTCTGTTGCTGGTAGAAAAGGCAATTAAAAGTTCTTCTATTTCAGAGGTAATTTTTGTTACAGACAATCAAGCAAAGCTGTGTACTTACACATACAAGTCATGGACATATGCGGTCTTCTTGATCTGTCACAAGGCAAGCACATCCATGGTAGAACTGATGGTCTTCATGCAAGCTCTGCAGAAGGAGACCCAAATCAAAGATCACTTCAGCAAAAGGTCTACAGCCTCTCTTCAATCTCTTTGTATCATTCAAACGCCTTTACTTTCACCATTAGCAGCAAGGAGGTGAAACATGATTACATTTGTATCTACTCCAAAACTGGTCTTAAATCCATCCCACTGTAACAGCTAGCAGAACAAACCTGAGACTGATAGACAAATTAATCTGTTTTGGTAGCAGATCCAGACCAGTCATTGAAAATGCATTGCAAAGGTCAGTTTACCCTTTGATCATCACTCAGGTCTGGAGTAGAAAGAGAGCTGGTATTTAGCTCCCATGTCTGTACACTGTGCTATTATTGCATTATATGTTGCATACAGACAACACCATGCCTGTATCCTGTGTGGATCTGAATTTCAGACACTCACGTATTATCAAAGACAGACAGCTTGGATAGTCCCACCACTGTTACCTACACCAGATTCTGGGTGTGAATTTGTAGTTCTGTATAGAAAAGCTCAGGCTGTATCCTGCAGCAGCCTCCCCAACTCCAAAGTCCTCCTGATAGTTCTCCTCTGTGGACACACTGCTGGGATGGGTGATGCTGGGATGTCTAAGCAGACCTGCTTGCCACAGGAGAATGTCTAAGCCCGAAATATGGACATTCAGGACAAGCTGAGTGCCTCCTTGTAAGACCGTCTGATGAATATTAGTAAAGGACAGAAAAAAGACAAACCAGCCCTGATGCTACTGCTACTACTGAAAATGGCAGACAGGCAATAATAATACTGGCTGTCTCATCATGCACATGTGCAGGGGGCTAAAGACAGGAAAATTACACAGAGAAGCGTAAAGTCTGTTTTTTACGAACATTTTGAAGCCTATAATCTTACTGATGCCTTTCTGACGTAGTTTTATGTGTGTGTGTGACATCTCAGAATTAGAGGAATGTAAGTCTGGAAGTCTGGAAAAGACTTAAAGAAGATATTGAAGACAAGGCTGAACGTCATCTGTGTTGTTCTTGAGATGTTTGCCTGTTCTAAAAAACACCTCGCGATGACAAACTCAAATTCCCAAGCAATATGTTGTCTTAGCTTTAAAAAATTTGTCCTCTTGTCAAACCAAAATTGTTCTTGTTGAATTTTAAGCTCATTACTTCTTGTTTATCTTCCCTTGCTCTTTGTGTGCACCTTGTGTGTCTAAGCCCATAAAAATTCTGCTGTCCAAAGCAGAGTTTTGAATCCCTCTGTCTCCCAAAGGAAGTTTTAACTTCAGTTATGTATTACTGTCTACGAAGACATGGTTAAAGGAATAGAATTTTCAGTTTGATCTTTGAGTGGTTTTTTTTAACCCTGGTTTTCTTGGTTTGAGGCAGCTCTAGGGGAAACTCTGGTATTCTCCGGCTCTGGAGAAGCTTGTCCTCACCAGCATCTCAAAGAGCAGCCACCCACAGCACAGTGAAGAGTTGCTCTTGTGGTGAGGGAGCTGTGCTTTAGTCCTCTCCCATTTACCAGGAGTAATTTCTGAACACCTTTTTTCACCAAGGATCTCAACAGGCAAGTCTTTCTCACACAGTGTCCAAAATAAAAGCTTTTGTCTTTACAATTAGAAAGTACTTCAGACATTGACTGCTTCTTGTGGTGAGAGATACTTGCCTAGAAAACTGCTGTAGTGGAATTCAAAGTGAATATCCAGCACCTACCCCCCTCTGTCACAACTACATTTAATAATTGTGTTCCCTTCCATATTCACTGAGAAATTTCAAGTATGTCCTTATCAAATTTAATGCCATCTCAGAGACAGCTATTTTTGATTCTGTCTGCTGTCTCCATTTCTAAAAATGCTTTTCTATTGCTTGATGGATTTTCATTTTTTTTTATTTTCCATCTAATAACATTACTGAAAAGTGATGTGAAATAGATAAATCTGTCAGTTTCCTCTTTCATTCTCAGACTCGCACACATACAAACCAGAAGGTGTGCATGAAGTGCAGGAAAGAGAAAAAAAATCAGAAAATTCAGGCACATGCCTTTTTACTTCTGCAGTGAATGAAAACTGAATGTCCTGAAGTACCAGAGTCCTACAAGACTTGCAAAGCCGGCATGCTGCTGCCAAGAACATGCTGTCATTTGTGGCTCCTCACACTTCCTTGACCACAAGAGAGCCTGGAGACAGGAATCCACCACTGAGGCTTTGAAAAAGCTGCATTAGGTTATTGAGCAACTGGATTCATGAAACTCTCCTTGTTATCCTATTTGTGGTGTCTCTCAACTTTGCAACCCATAGCAAAATGGTAGTTTCTGAATGCATTTTTACCTAGTATATTGTATATTTTCACACTAGACAGTCTGATGTCTGTGTTAACCCAGACACAAATTAGCTGGGGAAAAAATGTATATTACATACATATGCATGCACACACCCCTCTATGCTTCAAGAACTTTAGGTCACAAAGTCAAGCAAGAAATTAGGAAAAGCCACAGTTTAGGTAGCCTTTGCAACCTCAGTTTTCTTTCCATGTGCAGAAGGTCCATGATAACGTCTCAAATGAAACAATCAGATCCTATCTCTTCCATACATTCTTATCCAATGCTCAGGATCATTAGTCCTGAGGGTGAACGAGAAGTGTAGAGACTGAGGATCTGCTGTATGACAGTACCATACCTGATGTGAGGATGTGGGAACATGGATTAGGGGACTACAGGGGGAGAAAAGAGTGGTGTAAGAGACCCCATCTGCCTTCTTGCTGTGATTCCCACTCTTGGTGCTGCGAACACTTGTGCTCCCCTGGTAATTAGAATTACTTCTTTTCTTCACACTGACAGCACGTAAAACTTGCACAGAAAGTTCATTTTTCATTTAAAAACTATATCAATTACCAACTCCAGTAATTGTGGGAAAAGCCTTAACAGACAGCCCCAGCAGCAACGACCGTCAAAACCCATATTCGAGGGGCTGACTTTTCCCTTGCCCTGCTTATACCCGTCTCCCACCTGCCTGCCGGGTTGCCCATCTCCCTCATGCTGCTCGACTCCAGCAGGAGGAGCAATGGGAGCACACGAGAGGCGTCCCCATCTCCCAGCTCCCCCAGCATTACCAGCACCCCTTCCACAGCCAAGAGCAGCAAATTAGCTGGAAACTCGTATTTGGCTCAGGGCTGGAGGAAACTCCAAAGCTGTTAAACTTGAAAAAAAGTCTCTATGGATTGTGTGCGACCTCAGAGTTCCCAAAGGCTCATTTCATAGGATAATTTCACCGGGTAATTTCAGCGGAGAAGGTTTTCGCAGGAAAAGGCATGTCTCTGACATTAGGGTAAGCCCCTTGCTGAATTCCAAAAACCTGCTCCAGAGAAGAGGGATAGTAGAATTTTTTAATGAAACACCTATTTGGGTTTTGTTGTGTTTTATACTGTAAAACAATGGATTTTTTTTTTCTTGGGCTCTGTTTTGGAAACAAGTGAACCACTTTTGTAAAATTTCAGCCCAAATGTTTAAATTTACAAAGTTATGAAGACCTATAAAAAGAGTGTCATAGTGGGAGGAAGTACAGGCTTCCTTTACTATAGGCCAGGATATGAAAGCCAAGTATATGCTGTAGGACAATGTCCTATAAATAATGGTATAGAGCTAAGGGCTCGTGCATTTCTTCTGCAGGTTAGGATCTGTGCTGCTGCCAGCTTCTTCCCAGTGCTGTCACAGAGAGTATGTGCCACACCAAGCGGTGTTAAAGGAGAGCTAGAGTTTCCTTAACCTCTTCTCCTCCCCACTGGTACGTGTATTCCTGGGTGGATACAGGCGTACACTTAAAAGAGGATTGGAAGGATTTAGAGATGTAGCATGGGTTAAGCTCTTCGCTCTTTAGCAGTGTCAGGAGCAAGGATTTGTGGCAAACTTAGGGAATACAGCTGGTGATGCCTTGGAGGCATCGCCAAGGTTATGTGGGAGGTAAGGCAGGGATTTGGATTTCATAGGAGCTTAGAGGGATAGTGAGGACAAGCTAAGCACCCAAGACCTTTGGTGGCTCTTGCCCTTCCTGTCTGATCACTAATCCCCCAACAGCTGTGCAATGAAGGATATTGTTAAAAATGGGACGTTTGAGCTGGAAACCACTTTTAACAAAGCCAAGAGTAAGGTCTCAAAAAACTCTAGAGAAAGCCAAGCTGTCAGAAAGGAAGAACAAACACTGGTGTAGTCCTCCTGGATTTCTAGCGGTGTGTTTCAAAGATGGAGCAGTGCCATGCAGACGACACGTCCACCTGCAAACTCGGCACCAAGCACTCCAAGAGATCTGTGCATCCGTGATGGAGGGTGATCCGAAGTGCACAGCTCTGACCCTGTAGCAAGTCCTCTCCGGTACACTGCTAATTACCTAGGTGGCCGCAGAGGCGGAGGGCAGCTGGTCATAAATTACCCTGAGATTCCTGAGGCTGGAAAGGGCTGACGGGGCTGAGGTCAAAGTGCAGCACGCTGTGACTCTTCTGGTCTGCTCCACTGGGACAACAGGGAGACCAGCTTGGTACAAGCCACTGTGAAATGGCAGGACATTCTTGTGGTTGGCTCCATTATAATTTGCTTTGGAAATATTTTGGACATCTCTCTTCTTTGTTGGGCAAGGGAGGAGGAAGTGTTTGAACCTTTAAACCCAAGATGTCTGTCTCTGTTCCTACTTACTGCTATGTGAGAGGGTGAAAGCAACATTTGAGCTTAGAGGAAGAGCAGAGCTGGTTGAGTGTTTCATACCTACTAACTGCTTTTGTTAATTTATCTAAGGGGTTTATACCAATGTGTTGTGTTTTCCTGTTTCACTATCTCTGAAGAACAACAGTTCTTGGGACAGCTGGACAGTTTAGAAAAGGTAAATTGACCTCACAAGTGATATTGCTGCATTCAAAATGCTATCCTGCTTTCTTTTCACCTTCTTTCTTTTCTCACAGGGCGTTGGAAGTAAAACAATATTCCAATAACAACAAATTGGTTTTTTTAGCAACCAGCCTAAGTCCTTTATAGACAGATATCATACATACAATATTGAAAGGGCACTGGGGTAGAAAAAGACATGAATTCAGAACCTGATGGTCCAAAATGTGGATTTAACATCATCGGAAAAGCAGTCTGGTGTGCAGGGCATGCAAAACTCAGACTGTGAGTCCTAATACCAGAAATTTCACTTCTCTGTGCCTTGAATTATTAACCTATAAACTAGAGTTAATTATACTTGTCAGCTTTGTAAAATACTTTGAGGATTATTGGCAAAAATGACCATCTAGGAAAAAAGTGTTATTAATATTATTAGGACTGATGACACAAAGTTAAGCTGTTCCAATTTTATCCAACAGCCAAACATGCGCTCCAGTTTTACAAATTATAGTGTGGGCTATCCAATTTCACGAGCACACTTGCCACTCGGTGCCACAGCTTTATACCTCTGGCTCCACAGTTAAGGTGAACAGAGTATAATCACCACAGAATTTATGTCAATTTTGTGGAAATGTTATGATTATTCACAGCTGAGACTTCAAAGACATCTTAAAGCACTTGATAGCCATAGTTTCCTGTCATGAGTCTCATGAGATCTACCTGCTGCACTCGCCACTGAGCCTGGAAATCTGTCCACCGAGCTGAAACCTGCGCCCACACAGGGAGCCCAGCTCCTGTGTTTATGGCAGTGAGCCTGGGACAGCAATATTCACCTTTGTTTCCATTAATTGGCTCAAAATTGATATTTTCTGGGTCTGTGCAGAGGTGAACAGGGGATCGTCCATAGTCAAAGTATAAAAAAGGAGGCTCTCCGGATTATCTCTCTAGGATTATATTTTATTCAATAATATAAACAAGCACAAATCTTCAAAAGCTGGAAAGCTAACCTCTGCTAAACCTCTGCACTCAAGCTCAGCCTGCGTCAGGTATATGTTACTGCAAATATTAGATCAGATTGGTCATTTTTTTAAAAAAAAAGATAAGCACAGCTTAGTGGAAGTATGATGGAGCAACTCTTCCTTAAAATTCCGTCCATAAAAAATATTATTAAGATGAGAAAACAAGGTCATTAACATCATGGGGCTGATTTAAACTCCACCCCATCAGGCATAGGATCGTATCATTAAAAGTGCTCTCCGGCACGCTTTTGATGGATGCCAGTAAGCACTCATCTGGTCTGTACTGGCCAGCTACTGCATGGTGTTCCTGGTAAGCAGTGCAGACAAGGTCACATCGGGGTTTCGGGGAATGAGGGAAAAGAAAACATGGACATGATCTATGCTGTGCCATTTGCCCTCAGGACCAGAGAAAGGGGCCTGACCCCATTTAATTTATTTTTATAAATGTTGCTGTTCTGAGCGGGATCCTTTGGCCCCTCTGGTAGTGTACATCTTTAAAGAGCCATTTCCAGGATGGGAAAATTAGCAAATAGTTTAAAATTAACTAAATAACTGAAAATGATACAGAAAATTGTCTCTCATGGATGTAAGCCATGCTTTTAGAACCAGAAGTATTACAGTTAAAATCTAGTGAAATCACCTTCCCTATAGTAACCAAAATTTCTGCACACAGTCTTGAAATTGAGTGTGTTTTTGTGAAATGTTTTTGTTAATTTGTCTGCAGAAGTGAGAGTTTTCATAATTATTTCTATTAAAAGCTAAGAAAAAATATTTTTGCTGATTTCAATGGGTATCCACAGGGTTAGTAAAAGGGGCTGAGAACCACTAGGACATTTGACAAAATATTTCAAAACAGAGGCAATGCACATAAAACAATGAACCATGTAACTCATATAATTTAGGTAAAACACTTTATGTTTGAGCAGTAACTATCTGCTTTTGATACCATTTTAATACCTATAAGAGAAAAAAAAGTTGTGAAGTTCTGTAGCGTGGGAACTTAATTAAAGTCTCAAAATAATGTGGTTTTTTTCTTTTCTACGGTGAGGAAATGAGAAGTCTGAGTCAAAAATCAAGGTCTTCTTACACTACGTGTTGTACAGAAAGAGAGGAAGAAGCAGGCTCTGGTGCTAAAAGATAACTGTCTGGAGAGATGAGATTACGGGCATTAAAATGCAAGTACTGTTTTCCTTATGTTATAAAAGAGGAACTAAAAACTACATGCATCACGCAGAGGATTGAATATCAACTTTATCTGAGATGAGAAACTTGCAGCTTGGAAAAAAACCTGTTCCAAAGAGTATTAGTCTCTGTAGCCTCTCCAGCAGGGTGTGATCTTGCATTGCAAGGTAGAGGGATCTAGATGGCCTTGCGATTGTATCTGGTCACTGTAGCTCGGACAGTTTGATGCAAAAATGGACACTGGCAGGGATGTCATCTTGTGGCTTTGAGGATGACAGCCAGTTCTGGTTCGGCACTCTGCTTGAGTCTTTCGGTGATGCAGAGGGAAGCAAGCAAGGTGCTGGGCTCCATTTCCTTTTTTTCTTCCAAATGGTTTGCTCAGTGCTCTCTGCTTTCAGCAGCTGCCCTCTGGGGCTTGCAAAACGGAGGGTGCTGCTCCATAAACGAAATGGAACAACCACCTTCTGCTCTGAAATTTGTCTGAAAATGCAAGCTCCAAGCCACCGGGGGATTGCACTCCTCCTCCACCCAGAGGAAGCTCATCTGCAGCACCGAGGTCTGACAGCCTTGCAAGTGGTAGACAAGTCCTGCTTACCTGACACGTCATGGTGCAACTCAGGAACCTCTAGACCGGAAAGCCAAGCTAGAAGTTGTAATAACTCATATCCGCTGCGGGTCGGTAAAAGAGGACCTGAAACTCAGGCGCACCAGTGGCTTGCACAAGCCACACGCTATTCTCAGGGCCAAATTTTGGTCCTTATGCATTATTGGGAGTTTTGTGTTAGAATTAAGGTTTGGTGTTAAGTAAATAAAATGCCTACCTTGTGTCAGGTCTTCAGCTGCATTTTTTTTTTTCTTTTTGGAGCAGTGAAGTGGTGTCTTATGCATTTGCAGCTAAATATGGCTACGAGATTAGGTAAGCATGATAATAAAGGGTTATGGAAATGCACTGACCACAACTCAAAGCGCAAGTCACAGTGTATGAGAATACACATGTTTGGGGGTTAGGTTTATGAGAAATAAAGATCTGAATGATGCTGTGCTTGCGAGTCATGGGCCTCGTGTTTTCTTAATGCCAGGAGTGATTTATTTCTTGTAAACAGTTTTGCTCAATTGGGGCATCCAGTTACTACAGACCTTGTTTGGTATAAAAACTAACAGCATAGAAAAATATTGCTCTAGCAAGGTTTAACTGGTTGTCAGCCCAAGCATGTGGCTGAACATGAATTCCACTGCTTGAAATATCCTCTAGTCGCTCAGCAACATCTTAATGTCAAAAGGAGATTACAGTCAGCATTCCCATTGAGCCATGACTCAGAGGTACTGTATGGAAAGAGGACATTTCCAGCAAAGGCATGATATGGAAACTAAACACAGAAGTGCTGGAAATCTTCCCTTCTGTAGAAAAAAAGAAATGTGAAAGGCTAGCTCTTCTGAAGTGGAAGTTCAGCTGCTGCTGGGAATGTTATGAAAATACACATTACATGCATGGTTCCTCATATATAACTATGTTTCACAGCACGTTTCATCACCCACCTTTGCCCTCCCTTTTTTAATTCAGAAAAGACACAGGAAGAGACCTTGTTTCTCAACAAAAATAAGTGCAAAACCTTGGGAAGGTGACATTTTTGCAAAGCAGGAACTCTGATAACTTGAAACGGTGTAGTTTTGCTTGCGTTGCATAAAAACTGGCTATTAACATACCTTAGATACTTTGAGAGGTATGGAAATGTTTAAAAAAAACATGGACTGAAGAGATTGGCCTCAGTGAAATTTACATTAAAAAAACCCAAGGAGACACTTAAATATTCATAGTTTCCATTTCTAATCTTTCTCCCCATAAGTTTCCTGACATACATAATTCTCAGCTATGTTTGTGAGATGCCCGGCATTCTGAGGTCAGATGCATATTTCTTGTTTGGATCCACATAGGTTATTTTAAAAGTTCTGATCCTGTACAGGCTTGAAAACAAGAGTAACTCTAAAATGATCAGGACTATATGTGGTTTTAAAGCCAGCCACATACTCACATATATATATATATCTAGATAGATATAAACTGTTTGCAGCATCATGTGATATAGAATCTAGGTGAGAAAATAATAATGTGTATGTAATATGTCAGACTTAAAGGGTTGTGATCAGTGGCATGAATACATCTGGAGGCCCGTCACTAGTGGTTTGCACCAGGGGTTTATACTGAAGCCAACAGTGTTTATCATCTCCGCTAGTGACCTGGTTGATGGAACAAAGCAGACCATCAGCAAGTCTGCAGATGATACAAAACTAGGACCAGGGGCTGGTAGACCAGATGGATGTGCTGCTATTCAGAGGGACCTCAACAGGCTGGAGAAATAGGCCAACAGTGACCTCATGAAGTTCAGCAAAGGGAAATGCCGAGTCCTGCCCCTGGGGAGGAACAACCCCATGTACCAGTACAGGCTGGGGGCCACCTGGGTGGAAAGCAGCTTTGCAGATCTGGGGGTCCTGGTGGACACCAAGTTGAACATGAGTCAGAAATGTGCCTTTGCAGCACCCTGGGCTGCATTAGGGAAAGCATTGCCAGCAGGTCGAGGGAGGTGATCCTTCCTCTGTGCACTGGTGAGGCCACACTTGGAATGCTGTGTCCCAGTGCTGGGCATGGCCATGCTGCAGCATCTGTCCCAGAAGGAGAGGCTGAGAGACCTGGGATTGTTCAGCCTGAGGAGGAGAAGGCTTAGGGGGATCTTACCGCTGTGTGTAAATACTTGGTTGGAGGGGGCAGGGGGAAAGAAGATGGAGCCAGACTCATCTCACTGGAGCCCAGTAAAAGAAGAAAAGGCCATGGGCGCAAACTGAAATACAGCAAATTCCACTTATAAGAAAAAGCTTTTTCGCTGGGCGAGTGGTCAGGCACTGGAACAGGTTGTGCAGGGAGGTTGTGGAGTGTCCGTCCTTGGACATATTCAAAACCCAACTGGACACAGTCCTGGGCAACCTGCTCTGGGTGACCCTGCTCTGAGCATGGGCTTGGATTAGGCGATCTCCAGAGGTGCCTTCCAGACTCAGAAGTTCTGTGATTTTGCAATTCTGTTGAAGAGAATACAATTATTTGGATTTATCTGATGAATGATTTCCTCATTTTGCTTAACTTCATAAAAACCCATAAAAGTTTATAAAGAAATGAAATTATGGTCTTTGTTCCAAAAATTAAAAACCTGCTCTGCTCATACATAAGGTTGCTTTCAAATCAAAACTTATTTGGTTAGGTCCTCAGGTATATTTGGTAATCTTATCTAAAAGTAATGAATTTCACAGGTTCGCTATCCAGTGTGTTAAAAGGTTCTTTCCTCTCATGTGTTTGAAAGAGCTTCCTTTCCATTTTCTTTATTCTTTTAGTTCTTACACTATGAGGGAGATGAAATAGGAAAACTTGTTTTTGCCTTTTATCTCAAATATCTTCTCATGAAATAATACTTATGCAAACCCAGCGTGTGATAAATTTTGCTAGCATTGGAATAAAAGTGTGAAAAAATAGGGTGAAGCAGCCTTAAGTGCTGTGAATGGAGTACCCAGGTAATAGTCTTTTGCTGAAAGGGTTGTCTATTAACCTTTTTTTTTGCAGTATTTTTCTTTCACTTGAATATTTTCCAGTTTTCTATGTGCAGTGATTCAGTTCCTAGCAGGGAATGGCCTGGGTCCAGTTATGACACTGACCTTAGAAATCATTTGTAATGAGAATCTGAGCTGAATTTCATAACCAGGAACAAAATTTATGGGTGTTTGAATCCTGAACTGGATATTAATTTTGTGATTGGGGTTGTCTGAAATATTTGTTGTTGTTTTTGCGGGAGACCTGGACCTCACTGTGCTCTCTGCACAAACTCCATTAAAAGTGGCTTCTTCCATTAAAAAGCCAACAGTCTAAAAACCCTGACTTTTCTGCATTCAAAAGCCAACCATTCATCAGAGTAGTCTGAGACTGTCCAGCTCTTAGGTGTACCGATGCAGTGGGAGGTGTCTGGTGTCTGAGGGCTGGAATAAATCATCCAGCGGGATAGAGCTGACCGTGAGCCACCAGCTGCATGAGAATAAGCCAAGAGATAGCCCCAAAGTAAAAGCCACTGAGCCACTTCTGGTCAGTATGATAGGGACTGGGGTAAGATTTTTTTTTTTTCAAGCTGGTCATCTTTAGATAATATGTCAAAGGAGATGTTTAAGAAGGGAACCAAAGTAATGAAAATAGGGTAGGTTTACAGATATTTATGGGAAACTTCTTCCAATCTCAAGGGGCAGCTTGTAAAAATGCATGAAGGTGTGTGTCAGAAGAAATTAGCAAATAGACAACAACGATTAGCTTCATAGGCAGCTCAGAGCCTCTAGTTCCTATTAGGCAAAGGGATACGTCAAAATGATGCTGACTCTTGGAGACCTGTAATTTGATTTCTTCAGCTGGAGTTTGGAAGAGAATCCAGGCTCTGATTACTGTAGCACTAAAGATACCATTACTGCTGGCATCAATGGGAACCTCTTCCAAATACAGATAAGCAGTAAAGGATGCAATAATGAATTATTCTGCCAGTCTAGAATGAAACAGGCTTGAGGCCCACATGTGCATGGCAATGCAGTGAGGTATATCCCACTACTGCTTTCACTATATCTTTTCTGTGGCTAGGAGAGGGCTTCAGTCCTCAGGGCTGTCAGCTGGGCATCTTTCCTGAGCACTAAATTTATTTTAAAAAGTAAATATTGCTGGGCTGATGTGTGCACTTAGCCTTGATGAAGTCATTAATGTGGTTTCCAGCAAACTGTTCATAAAATTCATGGCTGCACTTAATTGCTACCATGTTCTTCCTCCTCACATATTCTTATATTAATAAGAAAAAATGCTGAAAGCCCTAATAAACTGCACACAGAAGAGGAATGCTTGAACTGCTGGTCACATCACCACAGATATGCAGGCCAGTTGTCAAACGGGGGATTATGTGTCACTTAAGGCACTGAATAACGGCACAGCCAGTGAGGTGGCTCAAGCCCAGTTCTCCTGACCCAAATGCCACCAGCAGACGCACATCGCTGGGTGCGATGGGTGGGTGGGGAGCGGAGGGGGGGTGCAGCTTATTTACTCTTAGAGTCGTGTCACCTTTTTGGTTGGCACTCTACTCCTGCATCACTGAGCCATGGATGGGCTCACTGAAGAAGACAACTCACCAATATTCTTCTAGGAAAAGGTAGGGTTGTCCCACCAGGGACAGATTTTTCTTCCTGAGAACTCCTATGTGGTGTTTCTGAACTTACACCTCTACAAAGGGCCAGGACAATGCCTGAGTGCTTCCCAAGCTGCTTACTTTGGGGCTTTTTCTTGGAAAAAGGGGAGCACAAGGCTAATTAATAGCTGATGGGAGTATCAGACCATTTCAGGTACGTGAACTTATTTTTTACCTCTAGCTTTGTGCAGATTTAAAGCGTCAGGTTAATCTCACCTAACTTTAGCTCTTTAAAAGCTAAGCATCTTGTCTAAACGAATTGTTTAGACTCTCTGTATGGTTAACACCTTCAGAGGGCATTGATTCCTCCCTATTTAAGGATATTTTAGCCCTTGGTAATCTCTCCCTACTCCTGATCTTAATCCCTCCCTGATCTTTTCCTCCTGACTGCAGAGGGAATCTCAGTGACTAGCCTAGGTTAGGTCACTAATTTTTGGAGAGCCAGAAGCAGGTGAGATAAGTCCCACTATCTGTGATTGAAGCTCAGACCCCCCCAGCTGCTATCAGACTTCAGCTAGCACATGCCAAGGGGAGCCGTGATGCATGGGGTGGCAGTGCCTTATGCTTGCATTGCTGTTTCTCTAGCTTGAGTCTCCAGGGAAAGTTTGAGCAGCGACTCTGCACTGAGATCAGCATTTCCAGGGCATCACCTTGATACAGATATCCTGTGAGAACAAGATATTTTACTTTGTAGGCATATCACAATGCAGTGAGATCAGTGGAGTTATGCCAAGCAGGCATCCAGCCTGGCGTATCTAATTTATGCCAACGCACAGGTTGTTGGAGGACATTGTCAGAGAGCCAGGATCCTCCTCCAGCCAGGTTAGATGGCTTGTGCTGCAGAGTGGACTGACGTGTGCACTATTCAAACAACTGTGGTGGCTTTCCTTTTAGCAAGTCTTTTGTACTGGCCTGGGGTTTTGGCTTTGTGGACAGCCTAATGACTTGGGTCTTGCCACTCTCTGCTGCAGAAATTATTTGGTCCACTACTGAAATTTGGCTTGGAAAGCATCTGGCTGTACATAATGCTACATACCACCTCTACACAAGACTGAAAATATGTTTTCCCACTAGCCACTGTGGGTGAAACAAGCTGTAAGCAGAGCATAACTATCCTGGGCAGGATTTAGCCAGAAGATGGGGAATGAGGCCTTCAATTTGAAGTCACCCAGCTGTAGCAGAATCAGGACCCCCCTTTGTTCCCATCTCCCTCCAGAAGCTGACATTCAAAGCTTAGCAAGAGGCATCTACAAAATGTTTGAGTGCTAAACGTATCACCATCTGGAATGAGATCGCCAGAAAGAGAGTGAGAGAAAGACTCCTTTTTTGCAAGTAACTTGTTTAATAAAAATAAAATTCCTCTTGCATTTCTGACATGGGACTGTAACCACTCCACCCTAACTCGCTTTGTCATGCTCAGATCTATGAAGTAAGAGGAAATTATAGAAATTTATCATGTCTGGGTTCTCAGGATTGATTATGACTCGCTGCTTTTATCTTCCAAACAGTCACTAAATCTAATTGCCTTGTTGTAATGGATTAACCCCTGTGGTCCACAGTAGCATTTATATTCTGTTCAAAGAGACTGTTACAGAGTTAGGGTACTTTTTTCAGCAATATACTTTCATAACATGTAGGCGCTCTTTGGGCATAACTCACCCTTTGGGGTGAGTCTTGGGGGTCTAATTGGCTCATTGCACTGCCTTTCTGCAGGGGATGAATTTCACATCACTTTGGGAACAAGTATAGATGGGTCAAAGGGCCTTCCACAGCATAACGATTTCTTTTAAATTACAATGCAAGCAGATTTTGAAACCCTGTGTTCAAACATCAGCATCTGTATTGTAATCAAAACCATTCCCTTGCTGATATTCGTGGGATTAGTATTATTATTAGTCATAGTATCTTAGCCCCTGGGAGACCTGAACTTTAGGGTCAGGTCCCCAACAAGGAGCTGTATAAATACAGGCCCTGTGTTAATAAAGTTACCACCTAAGCTGTCTTAACATTGTGTTTGCCGAGGGTTAATGGCTTACACACGGGCCCTCCTGGTGACTCAGCGGGTCCCGGTCACTCTCCAAGCATTGGTAACGAGATCTTGTACTGCAGTGGTAGGTGTGAGGCAAGAAACAACAGATGGCTGTGGACAGCAGTGGCAAGGGAAGGAGACAACTGCTACTCCATGTGACAATCAGTAGTCAAAGTATGCTGACACCCCAAATCCTGACCAGTATCTTTGGAGGCGCAATGGGAGAACAATGTTTTAAGGAGGGATGTGGAAGAGGAAAATGCAGTAAGAATGAGAAGAAAGTGAAAAATTCAGAGGAACGAGGGACAGGATCTGTGAAGACATCATGTGGAGTAGGGCCACCAATGTTAAAGGAGGAACACAAATGTCCCTGTTTGTGTCAGGAGGAAGGAAGGAGAGTGCTGTGAGATAGAAAACAAGCAAAAGAAGTGGCACCAAAGAAATGAGGAAGGTTGTGTTGCACCTTTGAAAGCACTGGTGAGATCTGACTTGGAGAAAGTTCAAGAAGAAAGGGAGATGAAAGGGATGATGGCGAGTCAAATGTGAGGTGGGGGAAAACTGCACTGAAGGGTTGGGTAATATTAGGACGTAAAGTTGTCTGGAAATAGCTAAAAAATATTTAGCTAGAAGGTCAGCAAAGTTACAGGAAGTTGTACTGGGTTAGAGGGAAATCAGCCAAGTCTTGGGCTTGCCACAAGAGTCTCTGCAAGAGTCTTGGGTGAGTGAGAAGCAGCTGAGGGTGACCCCCATACGTGGGAGGCAGGAGAGACCTGACAAGGGGGAGGAGACACAAAAGGGAAGGATAGGAGGGAGGAAGTAGGGACAGAACCCACCACCAAAGCAAAGACCAGCAACAGAGATGCTAGAAAGAGTATGGGTCATGCTTGATGAAACCAAGTCTAATGGGCAACCAGTTGGTAGAGCAGGAGGGGTGGTAAGCCATGAATCTGAGAAGGGATATCAGGACTGCAGGTAGATATGGAGATACGCCTTTGTAAAAAGCCTTATAAACGAGACTTGAATCAGGTTTGAAGTTCATAAAGGGATTTTTAATGGAATTATTTCAGATTCCTTCTAGAGTGAATAGGAAGCAGTTGTGATGCAGGCTCCACAGTCAGAGTAAAGCTAATCTAATACATTTTCTTCTTTCATCACAGAAGACACGATCGCAATCTCAAATCAGTGTAAATGAATGTTAAATAGCTTCAAGCAAAAGAATAGAGCAGGTGAACAAATTTTTTTAAACTGCTTACTTTAAAGAAGAGCAAATTGTCTGATACGTTTTTGTGGGTGCACAATTGCCAATATTATTAGTTTTATTTCACTTTTCACAATGTACTTTTAATTAAAATTATTAGGGAAAAATCTTGTCTTAACCATTAGCAAAATAATTGCTTTTAAAGATCTCATTCACTCCCAAGTTGGTTTTATATCCTAACTGTCATACTGATAAGTGTTTAAATCAGGTGCTCCACAAAAATTGTCATTGGAAAATGGAATCTGTTTAAAGTCTGTTAAATGAAAATACCTTTTAATTGCAGAAATTGCTATGAAATGCTTTCCCACTGTCTGTACAGCTTGAACAGCACAGTTTAGGTTGTGTTGAAATGGCTCAAGCTGAACTTTTGTTTCACCTCTGAGTTTGGTACAATGGTTTTCAGAGGTTAGTTCAGGAGACTGCATTGCTGATCACTAACTCAACATCTTCTGACCCATCTTTAATTCTGATATTTTCCCACTGTAGCAAGTCACGAGGATTCACACGAGCAGGCTGAGATTCCTGTGTCTAGGAATACATTATTACTGTGGGTATAACCATGACATCTTTGCAAACAACAAACCTTTCTTATCTGAGATGAGCTTAACTGTACTACTCAGAATCTGTATTGCAGAATAATTTATAGCAGTTCATTGGGACACAAGCTGATACAGAGAAAGAAAACAACATTTTTACATTTTTATGCACAGTTTCTGCAAGGAGCTGTAGCCTGGGTTAACTGTTTCACTGCCTGTTAAGGAAATTTGTTAATGAGTGTAGACCACAGAAATTTGCCTGTTAAGAATGTAAATTCAGTGCTGCTTTCCCTATGCACGTATTTTTATGCAAGCTAAGGTACTTCTGGATGTTTCTGTGGTGTGCTTCAGCGTCCGTATTTTGAATATTAGTATAACCTTGGTTTCAATTCTATCTAGTGGTGATGAGTTCCCCAAGTTAATTGTGCATAAAGGCTTTTGAGAAGGTATTAGCAATGCTTGAGAAATCTGCTTTCGTTTCAAAGCCCAAGCAATGCTGGGGTTGTGGCTTCTCCGTGGCAGCCCTGGTGAGAGCCCAGAGCCCTGTTATAGCACTTTCGGGTGTGCTCCCACAGTGAACGTGTTCACATCATAGGCAAGTGCATTTATGCAAACCCACCAGCTCGTGTCCTGAGGACCTGACCTTTTCCTTTGCAAGTGGCCATGATGTTGTTTCGTGAACATGTGTGGTGTATGTGTGTGTTTCTGCATGTCAAATGTAGAAGGATGATTCTGGTGAACAGAATAAGAATTAAAAAAAACGAACAGCAAAACAAAACAAAAAAAAATCCAAAGCAAAATAAATGGTTAGACTCAAAATGAATTTGGCACCAGAAGGCTTCTCCCATGTTCAGACATCTGCAGAAGGCCCAGGCACTGGCAAGAGGAGGATTTAAACAACAAACTAAACAGTAGAGTACTGTATTTATGTGGGACCAACATGACAAACTCTATTTAGGTTTTATACCAAAAGCTTAACCTTTTGCAGTCTGTGGGTTTGAGCTGCACTAACAAGAAGCAATTACTGCGGTAGATTTTTTTTTTTTTTTTTTTGCTTACGGTGTAAGGCCCCAGGCTTCTCAGTGTGGCTTCTCTCATAGCTGGCACACAATAACAGGGGTATATGCCAAAGCTGCTCTTACTTCTCCAAGGCAATGAATCAGAAAGAGCTGTGGTGTTCTAAGCCGAACGCTTTCTTTTGCTAAGCTGGAAGTCCATTGCTTTCTTAGAAACCAGACAGACATTGCAATCCCTCCTGCTCTCTCATGTATTCCACCATAGATAGCTCACTGGAGGCATATATACACACATTTTGACTAAGCAGCATGACGGATGAGGAGTCAGGTGACATACAAAGTGCGATTTGCTTTATTTAGATGTCTGCACCTCTCCTGCACCTCTCCACTCTCTTGTAGAGAGTGGATTATAAGGATGGGCAGAGCAATCCTTCCTTTCATGCTGGTTGTTGGCTCCCAAGGTGTCTCAACGTGGAAAACAGCTCCAATCACAGATTCAGGGAAAGGATAAAGGCCAGAGTTGACAAAAGTTCAGATTCAATAAGTTATTAAGAACTCCTAAGTGTGTCTAGGCTCTTCACTTTCCCTTGCAGTCTCAGGGTTGACGTGGGGCCCTGAGATTTCATGATCTTCTGTCAACAATTAGCCAGAAAATTAAAACTCATAACAGCCCAACAGTGTGTCTTTACATGGCAGAAATACCTGCTTGCATGCCAAGAAAGAACATTGGAGATTCTGTGGGAAACACTGCCATTTGAAGACACCTGCATAAAAATATTTATATGCATGTAGATGTGTGTGTGCATGTACCTGTCTCTGTGTATGCATGCATGCGTGTGTGTAGATGCACACATCTACCCATAAAGTGGATTGATGAATATGCTTGATACATTTGAGACAAGACAATGTATTTTCTTCTCCAGATGTCACCTTTATTCAGTTTTTGCAATGCCCTCAGATGATTCATTCAACATATTTTTAAAAATGATTCCTTTGGGTTTGGCTTCATTGCATGGATTGATCATGACCACAACAAACTGAAGGTCTGATCTAATATTCATTCACCTCAAAGGGAAGTTTTCCATTGGAGGTATTGCCTAAATACTAAGGGGACTGGAATGTCAATAATCTGATTGTTGAATGGGTACACATACATGACACCTGGAGTCACAGCTCTTTCATTCAGTAGTAACTGAGTATAACTGAAAAAATAAATAAACAGAGGTTTACATTGTTTTCATGGCGATATAATCAGTTTGAACAGCTGGAAGATTCACTGTAGTTCAAGTCTATCCTGAGACTTCTTTTGTAGGAAAATTAGTTTATTTTATAAGATGTATGTGCTATGTGCAGACTGCAGGCCAATAATTCACAAAAAACATAACCAATAAGTCCTATCTCATTTTTTTTATCCCATGATTCTCTTGAATTTTTTCCATATTCCACATTCATGATTAATTATTAAATCATTTTTGCAAATGATTCTGAACTCAGTGGTCAGTCATGGCCAAGCTTTTAAATGGGAGTGTCCACAATTTACCCAGTTCAGAGTATCTGTTCACATGACATGTTTGTACACTCACTGCTTTAAACAAAGTTATTTGCACAATGGATGCAGTTACAAATACTCATAGCTGATGACGCACGTTATTTTCTTTGAAAACTCTTAGAAGACTTCCTTGTAATTCATGGCACTGGAGAAAATCCCCAGCAATGATTTTTTTTGCTAAAATGTTTTGGATTAATAAAAAATAAACAGAACACAAGCAAACAAAATTTTCATCTGTAGATGAATTGTGTACATGCACGAATATTGTCAGAATATAAATTCAGAATATAAATTCTGTTTGCTCAAGTCTTATTCATGTGACGTGTGCATTCCTCTGTGTGTGCGTGTGTCTTTTTCTGTGTGTTTTATTTAATGCCTCAATCAAATATTTTTACAGCCTATGACACTCCTGCTTTGTCAGAGATCTGACTGAGGCTTCAGAAGCCACCTTTTTGCTACATCAAATATTTTGCTATGAAAATGCAATTTTATTTTTTTTTTTAGCTTTTATTATTAGTGCTAAGGCACTAAGGCTCAGCACAACAGTACGTGGTGCAATGTCAGTGCACATGGTCCTGCAAGCTTCACCTGTTTTACCCTGTTTGGATTTCAAGTTTCGGTGTGGGCAATTTACCTAGTGGCTCACTTTGAACAATGCCGATCGCAATGCACAGTGCAGAGGAAATTCTGTAAATCACAGATACTAATCATAGCCAGTGAACATCAACGACCAATCTAGTTCAAATGTTACACCTGCGGCAGAGACTGGATCCCAGTACCTGTGCTTTTGTGTATTCAGACAGATGCTATTTCAGCTCTGCTACCTACGCAGACCCTTTTAGGAAAGTATATCTTTTATTATAGTTGATTTTACGGCCCTGAAGATGAGCAGTTGCCATTTCCTGGAGATAAATAGTCAATGGATATGCATTTATAGCTCATAGCTGACTACTTTACTGCGATCTTAGTTAAAGGCAAGTAAGAGCTCTTGTAATTTAGCTGGGAAGACACTGCTCCACAGAGGGAAGAAATCATCTACATGATGCCTAAACCCAGACTATTTTGTACACACAGCCAGGGACTAGCCAACTCCTCATCCAGAAGCTGTAAGGCCGTTGGCTGTGGAGAGCCCCGACCTGCTGGCTGACAGGTTTGGAGCTGTCTAAAGGCTTGAGATGAAGAGGTCGATCCCAAATTTGGAGAAGTCCAAGCGAGGAGACCCAGGACTCTTCATGGATGCCTTGGAGTCATCCCTGACAGGGGGCAGGGGGACATGTATTTGCATGTGTTTGCTAAAGAAATAGAGTGAACATGTTTCATGGACACTCATGCAAACAGGAATATATAGAAGATACCTTCAGCAGCTGTTGCAGGTTTATTGTCTTCTTAAAAATTGTTCTTTCAGGTTTTCCTCCCAGGTCAAGATTTCTAGCTGTTCTCCCATCCTTGTGCAAGTTTCACTGCTGTCCTCTGGCTTCTCCCTGATTAGCGTATACTCTTCCTTAAGAGACGTGCCAGAACTGGATGCTGTCTCTCAGCTAGGGACATACTGATACTGAAGACAGCAGGAGGGGTGCTTCATGATCTTGTGGACTACCCTGCTCTTTCTCATGCTCAACTTTTTTTCCCGACAGCATGACAGTGTTGACGTACATTCACTCAATTTCCGATCCACTGTAACACCTTGACCTTTTTCAACAAAACTGCCAGTCATCCTCATCTTGTATTTGTGCAGTTGATTATTCCTACTTCAATCTGGAGTTTTGCATGTGCTGTTATTAGATTACACCCTGTTCTTTCAGACCATTTCTCCACTTTTTTCATCTTGTCCTGATGCCAATCCATTCTTCCAGCATGCATGTAGCCTCTCCCATGCTGTTGCTATCTTTACATTTATGCTGTCCATCATGCAAGTCATTTGTGAAAGTACTGAACAGTGCCAGGCCAGGGCACACCCCTCTGTATGTTTTATTTGCCGAAACCTGAGCTTGATTTTCAGGGAGGAGGTAGAAGAACTTCTGAGTTCAATAGCATTGAACGACCGTCGTGATCTCCTTAAAGAAACACAGCAAGTTTAGCTGAGGACTGGAGTGGGTGTTCAGGGTACAGAATAACTGACAACTGTACGTGCTGGTAGACTGACAAGTACTGCAAAAGAAGGCACACGAGCAAGATAGCGCTGGGCAACTTCTCTTGTTTCTCTCTCTACGTACGCATACTGCCATTAAGTGACCAGATGGGTCCAGAACTTCATCTTGTGCAAGTCTCTACTAGAGTACAGCAGCTGAGCCTCCAGCTTCTTGTCTCCAGAGCTGCAAATCCAAAGCCTTTCACACATACAAAGTTAAGCTGGAAAGCGAGTTTCTTCACTAAAACCCACAGAGGTGTCAATGTGCCCTGGCACTCCGGAGGATTTTGTTCTTTTTGTGTTAGAAAGGTTTAGCTGGATTAAAGAGATTGCTTTGCATAATAAAGTAGAACATTTTCATCTGTGATATTCTTCCTGGGCTGATACTAATATACATTGTACGGTCCAATAAAAAAAATAATTAAAAATCAGGCCGCTAAAAATGATGATGGGAGTATTTGGGGGGTGGGGGGGGAAGCTCCATTTTGGAATTGAAATGAAAGTTTCAAGTAAATGCTGAAGAGTATGTTACATGTAATCCTGAAACACTGTCTATGAAATCTCAGGAATTTTTAGAAATCTATTGATTCGTTATGTCAAGTGATTTATGTAAAGTTATGAACATTACTGTAATTAGGGTCTTTTACTGGTAAAAAAACCCCAACTACAAGAAAACATAGTATAATATATTTATATACATATTTGTGTATTTCATAACCGGTTCATTGTAACATGCAAATTCCTTGGCTCTCAACACAGGTCTACACAGATGGTGAACTTTAGTCAGTTAAATAAGTGCAACATTTCACTTCAAACTTTTCCTTTTATCTTCCACCTTTCTCTGCTGTTTCCCTCCCATCTTTCTGCCAGCTACTCCACAAAGAAGCCTGGGAACGACTATAAGGCAGTCTCCTCAGATTGCTTAATATTACCTCTATGAAGACAGCATGAATTCAAAGGCTCCATGTGAGAGACTGGGAAGATCTTCACTTCTCCCTTGGCAGTGCTTTTATGCTGATAAATAGCAGTTTGCTCTGCATGTTTCAGTTGGAGAGAAGATCTGCACAGGCTGACAGCTTTAACAGCCTCTTCCTAGACTAGTCAAAACCCCCTTTAGCTCATTTAGGGCACCACGTACACAAGCTATACATAGCCTGCATCAGCTTTTAAACTAGATCCATGCAACTCATTTCCAGTATTAACACCATAATCCCTTGACTGCGCCAAAGCACCGCAACCATGTGCTGATTGTGCAAAGATTTGATCAGTGGCTTCATAGATGCTTGAGGCTGGAATGGGGACACTATAGCAGATTAATTGATTCAGCTAATTTAAGGCCAGAAAGGCAATGAAAAGACTTAAAGTGGTGGTGCATCTATCAGATTATCAACAGTAACCTCGCTATAGACTCCAATAATTTTTGTTTGGTAAAGCCATAATTTTATATTGGCTAAAATATACCTTTGACATTTTTATAGCCCCTTGAAAAGATCCACAGGTGAATGTTTCATTGCTTTCTTTGTAGTCTGTGATAATGATTAATCATTTCCATTGTCATATTTCTATTTGTAATTTTTAAGGCTTCCACTCCCATTATCCCTTTCTCTGATTGATTAAAGAGACATTATATGCTGGGTCTTCCCTCCTTGAGAAATGTTCACAGACTCTAATTGCATCACTGTTCAATTATCTTCCTGATAAAGTCCATGGACAGAAAAATTTTGACTCAGATGATTGAGTTTCTCATTGAAAGCCATTTCCAGTAATTTGAGATTTGCCTTCCAATTTTTCAAAATTTCTTTAAATATGGAGTCACTGGGAATGTACGTATGAAATATTCCAGCATTGGTCTCACCAATACTTATCTAAAATTGCCTTGCTGCTTACCACCTTTCTATTCATATTTCAAGTTTGTACTTATCCAATAGTGTCTTCTTGGGAGTCGATGTGAAGTAGCTCCTTTTCTGAGTCATTGCTTTCAAGAAGAGAGTGCCTGACTCTGATCCTAGGTCAGACCTTTGATCCTAGGGAGCCATTTTTGCCTTTACATGTATTAAATCTGAAGCATGAAGTTAATATTTCTGTGAAAGGTCTGTGGAAAAAGGGGGACTGACTTAATGAGAGTTTTGTTGATCTAATCCCACACAGAAGCCATTCACTTCACCTGTCAGACAAAACTGGAGACTTATCTGGTTTCTAATAATGAAAAAAACATCTGTTTTGCTCTCTGCTGCAAAGGAAAGTTTTAAATTGAGATAGGCATAGGCTATGAGCTGGTATTTAGATTTGGACACAAACCTTTGTATGGCCTGAACTAATGGAGATATTTGATGGCCAGTCCACTTGCATTAAGAATTCTTGAACTGCCATACAGTTGAAGGTGAAAGTCTATGAGCTAAATATGTCTGCAAAAGCGTTATTAGCCTGAGTGAGACAACTGGCTATTTCCTCTGGCCTGAAGAGAGCTTGATAGTAGTCAACAATTTCTGTTTTGCAAAATGAATTTTTTTCATTGCATTTTCTTCTTTTTTGCAATAGCCTTGGGTACATTTTCCTATTGCTTTGGCAAATGGTTTAAACTCCTTTTCTTTTACTCCCCTGATTTCAATAGCCTGATTACTACTAGTTGTTTGGTAGCGTAGCATGTGTAATGTTTTATTCCATATACTTTATTGAGCATGATGTTGGACTCTGGCTTCTGGCTGGGACTGACCAGCAGAAGCAAAGGAAGAAAGGTCTGTCTAGTCCATAATGAAAAGATGAAATTTCCAGATGTTGAGGGTTTGTTTGAAAATATGCTCCCTCCTATGTGTGAAATACCCTGATTTAAACCCAAAGTCAAAAAAGAAAGATAACAGACTGGTTTATTTTATAATCTCCTTTTCAATATTGCAATTTTTAATCTTTCTTTTCTTCTTTCTCTAGCTCATGTTAATCCTACAGATGCTCAGGGGAATGGGAGATTCATAGCAAGGTCTATTGATCCTTTCTTTTGCTTTGTTGCAAAGGAGTGCACAGTGAGCTAGGTGGTAACCCTAATTCCTGCCCTCTACTTTCCATTGTTCTCAGGGAAAACCCTCCATTTCATATTTCCCAATCAGATGTGGTATTTCCCTGCTTTTGGATCATTGCCTC
Source organism: Ciconia boyciana (assembly GCF_034638445.1). NCBI lineage: Eukaryota > Metazoa > Chordata > Aves > Ciconiiformes > Ciconiidae > Ciconia > Ciconia boyciana. Next base: position 6,650,902 of record NC_132936.1, on the reverse strand, counting down.
TGTCAGTGTACAGGAAAGGCATTCACTGTAACGAGTAAATGCTCTCGATTGAAAAGATGGATGTCCCTGCTTCATTATCACAAAATTCATTATCAGCACATGCTGAAATTAGATAAAAAGTGATGAAGGTTGCAGAAGACATGTAGCCTGGTTCATGCAGTTACATAATGCCCAGGAATGTGACTTTCCACCAGTCTCTGTCCTATCTCCTTGCTATCAGGCTCCATCAGGACACGATCTGAGCCATTTCACCCCAGAGCTCCTATTTTAATTACTCCTGTTTTTGACCAGGCCTCCAGCTCCTTGTCTGATCTTAGCTCCCCTCAACTTACTCTCTATGTGTCTTGCAAGGGTTGAAGCATTTTGATGACGCTTCAAGAGAAAATCAGCTTGAAGGGAGTGCATGGCGTGGAGAAAATTCAGACAAACCTTCAGAGAGAGACAAATGAGCACAGGGTCCTACAATGAAAAATACCATGCAGCATGAAGGCAGGCAGAACAGCTCTAAAAACCTGAAGTCAAAATCTGGTTTATAGGTCCTACAGAAGATAAGGTACAGCTGATCTTCAGGAAATGCTGTGATTCTTCTTTACCATCTCTTCTACTATTGCAAGCAAGATGCTCAAAAGTCCCTGGGCAGTCCCCCTCTACCTGCCTTCTTGGCCAGCCTAAAGTCAAATCTAGTTGCAGAAAGCTAAGAAAAATTCAAAACTCATGAACAAACAAACCGAGACACTATCCTGTCCAAGGTGGATTTTCAAATGTCAGAAGTCACCAAGTCCACAAATACTGCTGTGAAGCCAGTCTGGGGCTAATCTCCTTTAGGTGCTTTGAGAGATACTCTGGTGATGGGCACCAGTATAAGACCCTAAAATTGATAGCCTAGATTTTTATAAATTATGAGAGCTGCACACTGCCTTAAGGTTAGCAGAAGTGCGACGTGCTCAGTTTTATTGATGTTGTGTTTCTTTTCTTTTCTTTTCCAACAGTGAATACTGTTTAAATTAAAGAAGAAACTTCCACTAGTCCTGATAATAGGGGTGGGGGATAAACCTGGCTTGTAGCTCTGAGTAATATATACCCCTTACCCCAACACTGCAAGATATTAGCTCAAGGCTTGTCAGCCTCTTGGGTTTTAATTAATGAAGTTCCTGTTAAGGACATTTTTTTCATCACTTGCTCTATTCCAACACATTTCTTTCATTTGAAACCTGAGCGCTCTGCCAAGCAGGCCCACAATGTCAGAAGGGGAGGGAGAGCCTGTCTAAACTACAGTCGTCTCTCTGTTCAACTTGATTCAATTTAGTAGAATTTCACTTTGTCGAATGACAAGATGCTGTATTTTGACAGTTGCCTATTTATGCTAAAGTCGAGGCATAATAAAATCAGTTTGGCGTCTGGCTCGCTCTATCTGTAGCTTTTACTTAAGAATCTGATGATCCTTTTTTTGGTTTGACTGACATTACTGTTTAGTTTCTGATTTGTTGTGTTGGACTGTTTTCCCATGGTTGGTTTTTGTTTTTTTTGTTTTGTTTGGTTTTTTTGGGTTTGTTTTTTTTTTTGTTAAATAAAAGCTTTCCTAAGAAACTGGCATTCTCTTCCTTGAACACACCCTTCCTCAGCTGCAAATCTAAAAAAGGAGACAGCATTGTTAAAAGGAAAGAATTTTTTGTATATTTTTTTTCCTTTAAAACTTACTGGAAAAAGTGAAATGCAACAACCGAACAAAAAACTGCTACAGTTTTAAAGTAACAAATGCTGAGGCTGTGAGTAAGAGGCATTATGTTACTGAGGCAAAATCCCCCCCGGCTTTGGCATGAAGTTTGTCTGATGATGTGCTAACAGATCGTGTGTTGGTATGTTTGTATGTTCGTATGCTGAGCTCCCCACCATAACGTGTGACCGTCTTCCAGTAGCCCATTCAGAGATGTGACTGGCATTTGTCATCTGCTGTCTGCTCTTTGTCATACTTTCCCCAGGAGATAAATGTGTGCAATAGAGGATTTTGCTTTCCCAAGGAATATTCTGAAGTGCTTGCTGATTGTCCTGTGTTAGAGGAGGCAGCTCAAAGGTAGATGGCTTGCATTTCAGCAGAAGACAGTGAGTTTTGTGATGTTTATTAATTCCTGGGGAATTTAATTCTACTCTTAGCCCAGGAATTGAGAAATCTTGTCCTTACCTTTATTGCAGAAAATTCTCTTGAGCCAGAAAAGTGATTTTTTTGTTGTTTTGATCTTCATCCTGGAGCTTTTTTTAGGATAGGGAACCCCAAGAACACTAAAGCCCTGCATTGCAGCAAGTCACACCTCACATGGTGCACTAACAGCAACCATTTTCCTTCCTCCCCAGATCAGTATTTTTGGCAGAAAGAGACACAACTTTTGATCTCAAGCCCCAGAATGTAACATTCCACATTTAGCCCTATCACAGCATTTGCAATCCCAGCCCAAACCCAGACTTAAAAGGCCACCCAATTTGTGAGCTGAACCAAAGAGCACTTGTGTCAAAAGCATTTCTGTGGTTCTCTACCTGAAGGCAGGAGGATTTTGAGAAGGAAAAATTAGTGACCCTGGTCCTGGGCTCATCTCAAAGTAAGACCTGCCTGCTAAAATAATGGTTTCCACAAGGAAGAACCCAGAAAGGTGGACCACTGAGGAGCTATGATACCCTCTCCTTGTGTCTCTTACCTGGACAATCAGAGCATAGACCTGGGCCCCGAGGCTCTAGTAGGCACCTGCTACTCAGCCTAAGGGCCCTGGGTCTAGCCTTAGTTGCCCCAGTCTAAACCAACCCTTGTCCTGTACAGACCCAGAAAGATTTTAAGGCATTTCTGCAATCCCATCCCTGTGTTCTTCATGCCCAAGGTGGTCTTAGGTGTTGACCTTTCCTCTGGGGTTTTCTGAAGAATCAGTCCCTGTGTTGGTGCACAACAAAAAAACAAAGTAGAAACCCCACACTTAAATCCTTTGGTCAATAACATGCTTTATTTTTAAAAAATAAAGAAGTGTTTTATGATCTGTATATTAGATGCACTGTAAAACTAGATTTTGGGTACCTTCTGAACAAAGTAGTTTGTCGCGGTCCTATTTAATTATGATCACCACAAATCCTTATTCATGCCTGGGCACCCTGTTATCCCAATTATCATCACAAGGTTTTCTTTCAAGCTGAGCACTTAACTGCAGCCCTGTCACCTGGAGGGATGAAAAGCATTGGTCTCCAGCTTGTTTTCATGCCAGCCATGAGGAGGTCCCACCCTCCATCCCTGGCTCCAGCCTTGGTCCTGGAGCTGGGCTCTGCACTGAGCTCTCCCTTGGCTGCACGGCAGCCAGGCACAGCTCTGCACCATGCATCAGTGTCAAAGTCATTAACAGGATGGTGGCTGTTAGAAACTTTAATGGGAGCCTATAATTGCATAAGTATATAATCTATGTTTATTGAGGCCTGCATTAGAATCTCCTTAAAACTTGTGGCTAGTTGTCATTTGTGTAGTTTGTCTTTTCTTACATGCATGTTGCCCAAAAATTACAAGCATAAAGTAATTTCAAGCTCTGACTTCATGCTGAGCCATCTCAGGGATGTCGGACTGGAGGACATCACCTGGATAACCTAATCTACTCCCCTGTGAGTAAAGATGTAACAGATGTTAAGCCTGAGAGGGCCCCCAAGGGCCTTTTCTATGCACAAATCCAAATATCATTGGCTACATTCCCCAACACTCAGCAAAAAAAATCAGATCTATTGCTCAAGAAAGCAAAACAACCTCAAACCCATAGGCACAGGATGAGCCCAGGAGAGACTCAAGTCATCGCCAATGGTTTGGGCACCTTCAATTGCAGGACACTGTCCAGGTGAAAATGTCCAAGGAATCTAGCCAATGCACAAATTTATAGCAAATCTGATATGGAGAAAATTTTCCTGGCCCTGTAACTGGTGAGTGGTTTAAACCTGAGCATAGGAGCAAAAAGAAATCAAGAGGGAAGCAACAGTGCACCTGACCCCATGTCCCATGCCAGACTGCCGCCAATCTCTGATGAATCTGAGAAAAATAGGGAAAAAATAAACACCAAAAATCAGCAGCCAAGTTATTCATCAAAGGTGGGAAAAAAATCTTCCTGGCCTCTCTAGGCATTCAGTGGAAACCCTGAAGCATGGAATTAATTAAATACAAAGAAACATAATTAATTTAATTAAATGCAGTCCTTTTAAAAAGGGTTGCTCTGATTAATGCCTGCTCCTGCAAAAGTTTATGAATATATTTAGCCCCATTCCCAAAGACAACATTTGCAGGATCTTGATTAGAACAGCTAAAAGCGCACTAATATAAGTGCAAGTGAATACCTTGCACTTACGGTGTGAAAGCAGACACAAGAAATGCCATTTTAAACAGCACACTCAGAAAAGAGATCAAAACATCCCTTGGTTTAATATCTTCTGGGGCCAGGAGGCACAATTCAGATCACCTAGACTGATTCTCTGTGTAATGCCAACCACAAAACCTCACTGTGTGATTCTCACATTAGGTCCATCAGACTCTGATCCAGCCAGATCCTGCCATCCGCTTCCATAGCATAACGTTTGGTGGGGGTTTTTTTGGTACATCGATTTCACCCCCTGATAGCACTTGGCAGTGGCTGAGCTCGAATTTATTAAGTCAAACCATTTCCCAATAAAGTGGCAGACCTTACCATAAAGTGGCAGACCTTACCATATCATTGGTCTTAATCAGTTCCCACACAACAAAACCCATTAAATAAAACATCCCAGCTGAAAGCTTTGGAAATGAGTCTCATTCTCAGTCACCTCCAACAGAGTTTGGGAAACTAAGGCTCAAAGACTGACTGTTACCATCGGGTGGTCAGGTATTCCAGGATTTAGTAGATCTGCTGTATTTCCTAACCTTCAAGATCTGGTGGAAATGGTTGCCTTCCCCCGCCTCGCTCCCCCACCAGATGTCTTAGAGGGTTGTTTTCCTAAAAGTCTGGAAGTCTTACTTGGAAAGATGTGTTAGGTTTTTATGGAAGAGTCACCAGCTTGTCACTTGTCATGTATATTTTAGTCTTTAATATTACTAGGTTATCTCCTCAACACAGCTGACGTGCATCATCTGCAACTATCAGATGTTACAGTCCTCTGCATCATCACTTACAGGGCCAGGAAAATTTTCTCCATATCAGATTTGCCCATGAATTTGGGTGTTGTTATTTTAACTGTTGCAAACAGTGGGTATTACTGGAACAGAATTCATAGCATTTCCCCAGTTCACCACTCTTAACACTATGAATACTTTCATTTCTTAAGAATGGGATTAATAAAGTTTCTAAGAATGAGCATTGTGATTCTGTGGAAATATTGCTAGTTGTCCAGTAAGTTTATGTCTCTCTGAGAGACACTATAAATATGAAGAGACTCATTATCTTTAATTCAAGCTCAACTTTTTGGTGTTAATTCTTTTTTTTTTCCTTAGTCAAAAAGTAAAGCAAATGTTAATATCCTCTACCTCCAGATAGGAAGCAGATGCAAGAGATCTTAGCTGTTCTTCCCAAGGCCTGTTATGAGTTTGGGCTCAAATGTCAACATGAGTCAACATTTTACTTTTAGTGACAGGTTGGTTTAGTTTCCTATTTAGTATTGGTTGAAACACTGCAAATCCCCCTTAGAGACAAAACACTGACTCCTTAACAGAAAATTGTTCTAAAAGCCTTAGTGAAATTTTCCTAAGTATTTTGTGCGTTTTCTCTCCATTTCCTTGAAATTGCAGCGAGAAGGAATTTTATCATCAAAGTGAGCAGAACTGGCAAGGCATGAATGAACACAAACCAAAGAGGGTCCCGATCGCGTCTGTCTTTGATGAGATCCATACACTGCACCTATGTGCTCCGTCTGCAGGGAGATCCCAGCTGTCATGTTTGTGTTTCATCTGCAAATTTCAATTCCCCTCCAGACCTTGAAGAAGTGACTAGAACTTGCCCGGACTTCATACAGTTCATTGGGTCACTTTTATGAATTCCTTCAATCTTTTCTTTTTTGCTAAGGGTTATTTTTTGCTTCCTAGCTGGCCGTGTCAGAAGCCGTTGGGTTGTAGGAGGACTAACTTTTACACAGAAACTTGAACAGCAGGGCACCCTGGGCCCTTGCAATTCAAGCTACGTAGATACAACTCTTCCATGAAAAAATCTTGAAGCTTTGCAAAAAATACAAGCAAACAGTTAGGAAGTTTTCCCGAGGGATAGCAAAGTGCAGGTTCCAATCCTGGCTGTGGAGTGGGCAGAGCATGGATTTCAACATGAATTTTGCACAACTGAAGCAGTAGCTGTGAGCACTGGACAGACATAAGTTGCCCTCCCTTAATTGTCATCAAAAGGGACACACATTTTCAAAGCACTTCCATTTTTGCATAGACAGCATTTGCTGATGGAAAAGATACTTGTTGAAAATGGATCAACCAAAATCTTACTTGATCAATGAAATTCTTAACATAACCTCTGCTTGGCAGTGGGGCAAGGAGTGACGCCCTTAACTCAGCCTACATTGTGCCTGTCCCACCTGAATTAAGGTGGTACCAACTCCAGGTATTAGGTCCGGGTACCAAACACATAACATACCAGCAACAGGCTCTAGCAACACCCAACTGGACCATTATAACGTTGCTTAGATCTTCACATTTACATGGCACTGTGTAGTTAAAACTGAGGGGCAGAAAGACGTAGACTATCATCAAGTGGACTTGGGTGTATGAACACCACAACAACACAAATTAACCTCAGATATAAGCTAAAGCGAATTCCCTCTGCCCACTCTTCTCCTCAGCTAGATTTCATTATCTGTCAAGACCCTGATGCCAAAGGCAAAGTTTTGCGTATCTGCCTCTGCTATCTTGTTTCACTTTCCTCTCCCTCCAAATGAGTACCAAATTCTGAACCCTGCTGTTCTTAATTCAGGCATACTTGGGGGCTTCCTTCTTTTTCATTTGTTCCAAAAGGACCTGGCAAACGGCATCGAAGAATTATTTGACTTTGACTTTGACTTCCACAGTCTGCCTTTCCTGCCCACAGGTGACAATAGGGAAGGGGATTTTGTGAGGCTGCGTCACTGAGGCCAACCTGAGCTGAGGATACTCCGTTAATGTCAATGGGGAAGGAGACACAACTGTGCCAAGTGCCCTTTCAGTCACTGCAGGGTGCTCCTGGAAAAGACTGACATAATTTGCCTGCCTGAAGTGCTCAAAGCTTCAATGAGTCTGAGATCAGACACAGGCTTAAAAGAAAAGAGAAATAATTTTCCTTCTAGCTGTCAAAATCCCATATAAACGATCAGGTTGCAGGAAAAGGATCCTGTTACTCTGCTGAATTTGATCACCCCTTCTTATGCTTTTTCCAAAACTCCAAGCTTTAAGTGAATTCTCTTCCCTGGGTTTAAAAACAAAGCAAAGCAGTAAGCTGGACACACACGTGACATGGGGCAATCTTTTCACAAAATACTACAAGGAGCATGGTGTACTATATCACATAGACACTGAAAGCATCACATCAATACCCAGACTTTGCCAAAAGGATGGTAAGAACTTAATTTTGAACTCTAATCTCTAATCTAATGTGATCACAACAAAGAGCAGACTGGTGAACGCACTGAATTTATTTGCCTTCACTATATATTTAGAAGCTTGTCTACACAGGGAAGCTGCTATGAAGTAAACTCAGGTGTGAGTTTACAGCACACACTTTCTTTTCCACCGCCATCTCATCCAGACACACTTTTTACAAGTGAGCGTGAAGTAGGTTGTTTTACTGCACTTTGGGGCATTGGGAAGAGATTTTCAAATTCCCAAAGGCTTTAAACAGCCATATTAGTTGGCCATGTGAACTGCCTAAGAGTTACGCACCTCACTGCTATTTAAGCCAATGAAAATCTGTTCCAAAATCTCTGCTCCATCCCTGCCTGATTTAGTGCTTTTTGAAGACAAGGGAAACATGGGATAAATGGAATAAATAACATAGGACTGCAGTAAAGACTATACTGGGATTAGAAACTTGACATGCTTATCCTATATGAATAAGAATCAGATTTGCCATTGAACTGGCTGTGATGAAAATGCAAGAAAGCTTTTGAGACTATTTGGAAGCTTTTCCCTCACTAATATATAGAAAGCAGATACTGATTCCTAAATAATTACTGAGACAAGAGGTATGTTTCAACTGGAAAGCAGAAAGCATCTGACTGCAAATATGATACATGGGAAGAATGACTCACATACAAAAGGGGTTGATTCAAAATGGAATTATTTACTCTTGAAAAATGTCTGTTTATGGGGTGACTTGAATGAAATATTGAAACTAAGGATTATAATACATTTACACCAAGCAGGAGTTTCAAGGACAGATATTTGAAGGAAGAAGGAACGTATTACGTAGGGGAGGGAAAGCATTGTATTACTGCTAGAACATGGACTTGAAGTCCAGAAAACAAATCATGATTCTGTTTGCTAAGGCTTTGCACTGCTAAGACCGTATGTATCTGTCTTTTGGGTAAAAAGATTTTTTGCTATACCTCAATTTTCCACTCTACCAGGTCAGAAATATAATAATTCTCTGGTTTTTAGGGTTATTGTGAGGATTAATCCATTGATTTCTGTAAGCACATCCTGAATTCCTCAGATGATGTCAGCGTAAGAATTGAAGGAGGCATTGTTTTAGGGAAAGAATAAATAGCCAGGAAGGATTTTGGTTCAAAGGAGCTGGAGGCAAATAGTATGTGCATCCTTAAGCAAAATTTAGATGACTTCACTGCTGATGATAAGGGAGTATTCAACAGTTTTACTCTTGAGAGCAATCAATATGTTAGAGGAAGACAGGACTTTTTCTATTAACCAGAAAACTCTGCTGGGTCAGTGTTAGAAATGACAGTTAATTTTTTAAGCATTTACATTTTTTAAAAAAACAGGTTGCCCTTCTCTAGTATAAAATGTTCAAAGTATTATAGAGATGACAGGATCAGCACCGAGATACTGCAGGCCCAAAGCCCCTAGCTCCTGGTCCTGGTCCTACACAGCCTTGTATCCAGCTTAAATACACACTTTCTGTATGACTTACAGTGGAAAATAGCTTTCAAAGTCATCTTTTCCTTCTTACAGCTGGTGGACAAGGTATTTAATTTACGGCAAAGGTTTCACAAAAGGATAAGCCTTAAGAGGCAATACAGAAGCTAAAGGCAATGGGTCTGAGATGATGTTTCTTATTTTAAATTACAGCATCTTTCATCTCTGCCTATTGTTGGATGTCATTCTCCCTCTCAATCCCCCTTGTATATGTTAAAGTATTAAACTAATCAGAATAGTAAATATTAATAAATCACAGGGCCTGCCATATCTTAAAGGGATTCAGCACTAGGGAAAAATTTATTTCTGTGATAAAATATTGCGTGGCTAGCAAAAGCATTACAGAGCAACTTTAACTTCCTCCAGAGCATTCATTTAGGTCTACTTTGGAGAGACAGTAGCACACGTAGTGATCACTGCTGTAAACCATGTCTCTCAGCTTCTAATTGGCGTTTCAACTGCACAGGTATTATGTAGGTAGGTTCATCCCACCTAAGTGACGTGTTGTATAGAGGTATTGTCCTTCAATGCTTCCTATGTCATCAGTAAAAGAGACATAATCTGTTGACCTTATTAAGGAGCCTAATCTAACTACCTACATACCTTACCTTTGCAGGCTTTAGAGTCAGGTGAGATGTCTGGACCCATGTGCATTGGTTTAATGAAACTCTTACAAAGCCGTATCTATTCTTACAGGGCCTGATCTAGTGACCAATAAAGTCAGTGGAAAATACCTATGCTGACTTAAAAGAACAATCAAAAGCCAGCAGTACCTACAGCTAATACCTAAGGCAAAACCAGGGGCATCAAAGTGGTGGTTATGAAAAACTGAGACTCATCACTTCTATGGCCTAAGGAGCTACTCTAGGTGAGGTACATTTTGGGGTAGTACGTTGTGAAGGATTTATTTCTTTTGAAATGTTGTTTCAGTGCTTTCTGCTCTTTCCTGAAGGATATAGGGGATTCCTGCAACATGCTGTGAGAACAGCCAAGGAAGATTTTGGTTTATCCTGCTGTCTTGTGGTACATGTCCCAAAGATGAGGCTTTTCAATCCAAAACTGTATATGGAAAAAGTTCTGCAAATGTGGGGAAAAAAATCACCCTCATCTTTATTTTTTGAGATGATGTGTCATAGTCTTTCTAGTTAAAGTGCTTTCACTAGCAATCTGCTAAGGAAAATATGAAATTGGAATATTAAAAAGTGGAAATTAGACATTTGCCTTTTTAGATACATAATAAACAGTCAAACTTAATTAGTTTCAAAATAAATGCTAAGTATAATCTGCCTTTACTGCATCCAAAATGAAAAGAAACCACGGAAAAGGTCGGCAGAGCAATGTGTTTGGCATCCGCTCTGCTTCTTGGAGTCACTCTTCATAACTGTTCAGGGCAGGATTTTCTATGACATCTCTTTTTGTTTGCACAGTAATCAGTCACCCACATATGCAATCAGTCCTCAAGAAAAGAGGAATTTCATTTATGCTGTGAACTCCAGATCACATGGAGAAGGACCATATTCAGTTCATCCAAGGAACATGGTTAGATACCAATGTTAAGCTAAGTCATATATATATATATATCCAGTGCGAAAGTCATGTCCTGTTTAATATTATAAAAGTGCATAGCCTTTTGCATTCTGTACTTCTGCCAAGGTCTACAAAAAACCTAGGGTACTATGCCTACAGATAGACCATGGCTTTGTCCTGGCTTGTGGCCTGCATCTTCTGTCTTTGTACTTATTATATTGACTTTGTTGCTATAGTACAATAAAATATTACAATATTCTCTATTGTAATACTGTTAAGTTCCATTTTCAAGAAGGAAAACTGAAGAACTAAGCAATGTAGCCTAAGACACGAACAGTATTATCAAGGAGCTAAAGCTAACCCATTCTGCTGCAACTGGAATTTTTTAATGGAAAAACTATCTTCAAGTGGAAAGAAATACAGCAGTCCTTAGTCTTTATATAAAATTATTATTCAGGATAGTGGGGATTTTAAGGAATAAGGATAGGCTTCTGCTATTCTCCTCATGTTATTTTATAGCCTACCTGATGTCTTACTGTCCCAAGAATAAGGAACTACATAATATGGCTATATGAATGCCTGCATAGAAGAAATCTTTGAATCAAAGGTACTTAGAAGAACAATACAGAGTATAAGCAATTAAAAATTAAGGAAGATTATTGTGGAAAATGGGGTATTTTAATCAAAGTCACACATCAGTAGTAGAAATAAGGATGTTCTTACTCTGCTCCATACATATAGTGCTCTAGTTAACATGCTACACCCTCTCCCCCACTCAAAACTGTAAAAGAAAAGGATGGAAGGAGCCTTGAAAGGTCATCTAGTCTACTGTGGGAAACCAGCCTTAGGTAAGTGATAGCTATAGGATTCCGAACAAATGCTTGTTTTACCTGTTCTTAAACACCTCCTGTGCTGGAGATTCCACAGCCTTGCAAAGCAATCCATCTCAGTACTTAATTACATTTATGTTTACATTTTTCCCCACAGGCTATCCTAAATCTTTCTCGTTGCAATTCAAACCTATTACTTCTTGTTCTACCTGCACTAGATGTGAGGATAGTTTACTCCCTCCCTCTTGACTGCTAATTTCACATATCTGAAGACCATTATCACATCTCCCTGCAATCTTTTTTAAAGAAGAGACTAAATAATCCTAATTCCTTCAATTTGCAGGTCATGTTTTCTAGATTTCTTACCATTCTTGTTCAACTTCTGTGTGTCTTCTGCCGTTGGCCTACATATTTCTCAAATTGAACACAGTAAGTCAATTTCAATTTAGCCAAACCAAGTAGAGCAGAAGGATTACATCACATGTTTTATTAATAAATTTCCCTATTGTTTTGTCAATATTTATTTTGACATCTTATTTTTTGACAAAATAGCATCTTATTTTTTACCAGCCACTTCTTTATTTTGCAGAAAATTAGTTTAATTCTATTCTGGTCCCTGAATATACTTTCAGAATGCACTTTTGGATGCCTGCATAATTCATGATCCATGTATTTAATGAGCTTTCTCTCTCCTCTATCACAAATTCATTCATGAAGGCATTGAATATTACCACAGAAGACTACTACAAAACTCTGCTCATGACATATTTCCTGGTAGAGACTGTAGTATTGGCAACCATTAGTTTCTCAGCAATTTTTTTCTTCCATGTATTATTACTTTGACTTGCTCCTAAGAATGCTGTTTAAAACTATATCAAAAGCTTATTAGAAGCAAGATAAAACATCTATGCTTCTCCTTTATCCAAAAGGTCTGTTGCTGTGCCAGAAAAAGAGTTTAGTTTGGTTTGGCAAGATTTCTTCTAAAAAAATCCACAACAGCAATTTTTCCTCTTGTGCTGTTTTGCAGGCACTGTAATTCTCACTTATCAGCTCTGGACCATAAAGTCACCTGGCTTTAGGATTTTGATGGGAGACCTAAACAGCTTGATTTGCGGAACAAGTTCCTTGCTTTCTTTGCTTCCTGCCCCCCAAACTATCCACCTTGACTTTAATAGTGTAAGCAGACTGGAATCCTGTTATACATTTCCATATTTGTCTAAAGATGACGATATGGTTGTTGTTTCAATACCAACTGCAGCCCAACCTTTGGCTCCCAAATGTAGGATTAAAAAAAAAAAAAATTTTTTAAAGTGTTTTCTGCTTTCCAGCTAGACCTCAGTTATGTAGGGTTGGAAGTAGCAGCTGTGCTACTGTTACCCCAGCAGCTGACCTGGATTATGCATCAGGTTGGGTGCTGCTAACAAGGGGGCTACTGTCCCTGCTCCTACCCCAGGAGCACCAGCTGTGGGGCTTTCTGCACCGGCCTCTGTAGACAGATCTGCAGTTGCTCAGCTGGACATGAGCCAGCTCTGCAGCTTTGTTAGTGCAGTGCTGTGCCTAAACAGATCTGTAAGTCCCGCTGAAAGCGCTGGGCTGCTTTCGGTGAGCTGCTTGCCGCTTTTGGATCAGAGCTGCTTCATCTGCAGCCATGCTGTAGTCCAGATGATGTGAGTGCAGGTCTGCAGTCTGTGAAAGGCCATGCTAACAAATGCACTTTGTAATGCATACTCAAGCACTGGCTGCACCTTCTTTTTGGAGAAAAAGAATCTGTATCCATTATTTCAGTGTATTTAACAGGACTATTTAAAGCACTTTTCAAATGTTATTCTTTCATGTCCCTAAATGTCCTTTTAGGCAACCAACCAAGTGCTACTATCTTTTTTTTTTTACTAGTAGATGAAGACAGTGAGGGGAAATGTGTCTTATATTGAAGGGTGGTTTCCAGTCCTGGTCTCTAGTCACTGGCCCTACAACATGCAACTGGTGGATCGTGGGAGAGATTCAGCTATTGGGATGCTCCCATGTGGTTCCCAGGAGAACGAGAAAGCAGAGGAAGACAGCTCAACTAGCCTGCAGATATGTGCAAATTGGGATATCCTTGGATTTGACCTTTATTTAATGAACACGCCCTAAAAGTCCATGTTACCCAGCACAATAAGCCACTGGTTTCCAAACATCTTGACCCAAAATCCCCAAAGAGCCACCAGATACTTATCGCATACTTTAGAAAGCAGAAAGTACTCTCCAAAAGTCCTTAGGAGGTGGAGAAGCCAATAGCTCCCACATGTCCCATTGCTTCCCTGAAGAATAACCTCAGCTGGGCTCAGCTGGCACTGGGGTTACCCAACAGAGTTGGCTTCAGCTCACCTGCTTCTCCTCAGATCACTATTTTTGGGTCTCTAGGCATCAGTGTAGCAAAGCAGCTGCCTGCCATAGGCAAGGTAGAGGATCCACACCTGGAGAGCTGGCAAATTGTATGTAATTCAGGAGGCTACATTGCCACCAAGACAATGTACAATGTGTCCCTTGGCTCAGCATCATTTCTGAAAGTAACTTCCAGTCTTTGTATTTCACATTCTCAAGTAATATTTTGCTGCTTGACTTGCCACCAAAGCCCAGGAATGGGAGGGTAAGAGACTTCTGTCTGCCATGTAATGGCTAAAGAAGTGGGTCTGCCTTAAACTCCTTATTATTAACCCTGGGACACCTCCTGTTTAATTCTCAGAATGTAAAAAACAGAGAAGATTTAGTTCACAGTACATTTGCAAAAAAGCTCAGACTATACAAATAAGCATCTTGCAGCAACTGCAAGTAGAGGCAAGTTCCAGAAAGGGAAAAAATAGTCTGATGCATGTCATCTTGTGGTTTTTTGCTAGATTAATGAAAAGCCCACACAGCATAATTATGTTTACAATAAGCTTACAGGAGTTTTCCCACAAGGTAGAGGAGAGTCATAGAAGGATCAGGTTAAACCAATTATTTAACCTTTACAGAGCTAAACTTGCAAGTGTTTCAGAGGGAGAGAAAATGGACTATTTTATTGGTTGCTTATGACCATGTATTAAAATAGTGGTCTCCTTTTTTAATCCATCACATTGCAAGAGCATATACCGGCAGATCCAATTCAGATGACCGGGAAACAAATTGTTGGATGCCTAGATGACTTAAATATTCCACTGCTAGCACAAGTTTGCTTTTAAGTACCATGAATGAGTCTCCTCACAAATAACCTAACATGTCTGGTAAGGTTTTTCACAGAACATGGCATCCAGATTGAGGGGTTTTAATGATAGAGTGAACAAATAAATCATCGAGCTTGACTGGGAGTTGTTGCATTCACTAAAGTCAAGATTTCCTTTTCTGGAGCTGGTCTTCTGGGCTTGAAACAAGTGGGCAATGGTGGAAAGCACGGAAAAGAAAACAATATAGTATCATTTATCAGGCCTTTTGCAATGTCAGCTCTCCATTGTTCTTGCTTAAAAAAATTACATACTTCTTGGCTTTCCTAATTCATTAGAGAGACATGCAGTTGTTCTGGTTTAGACATTAGCATTTGTTTTGTTTATTCCAGTTCCAGTGGGCAAAAATCAAGTAAACCTGATTAATTCAATGGTCTACCTACAATTTTTCCAAAGGATATGGCAAGCTATGATAGAGTAGAGCTTGAGAAACACAGATATAACACCCTAGGGGCTATACTCTATGGATGATGTTGACAGAGCATCTGTCTAAATGATCTTCCAGCTAGTACTGGGCAAAATCAATTTTTTTTTTGTTTTGCTGACAATTTGAAAATGTGGGGGGAAAAACCCATTACTGCTGAAAATTCAAACACTTTGGCAAACTGCATCTTGGGGAAAATATTCAGAACACCTCATGTGTTTAATCTGGATTTGAGAGCTTCTTATTTTTCACTGAGATAAAAAAAAGAGATTTTGTAACAAGTTGTCATTTCTGTCAAAAAATACCGAACGATTTCATTAAAAAATGCTGTCTAAACCCCACCCGATTACCAGTTATAAAAGCTGCAGCCAACACCAGGCTTTACACATCAAACAATAATTAGCTGGCATATGAGAAGGAATTTAAAAAATATCCAGATGGTCCACCTGGGGCTCTCCAGCTACTTGCTCCAAAGCCGTTCACGTGTGACTCCCATGCTGGCACTGCACACAGGTTGGGACCCACTGGGAAAGCCACCCCTTTAGCTGCTGAGGAAGCTGTCCAGCACGGGCATGCCATCTTGTGCTAGGATTGAGTACCATGTTCAGAAATGAGTAATAGGACCCCACAGGGAGATGTTAACCTTTTCCACCTGTGAATGCCTCCCGGCACTCCTCTGCTCCCTGTTCTATCTGCTTTGCGTAGGGCAGGTCTCATTTGTATGGTGATTTTGGCAAGTAGCTCACGGGGTCAGGGAGGTGCACTGCCTGGGTGTGCATGGACTGATCCTTCCTCTGTGTCCTACAGCAGGTGACATTTGCTCTTTAGAAGGAATCCTAGTGGCAGCAACAAACAATAAATTAGTTCCTGACCTACCATAGAACTATCTGGCCAAGAGACAGTTCAGTCTTGTCCTGGTTTCAGCTGGGATAGAGTTAATTTTCTTTCTAGTAGCTGATATAGTGCTGTGTTTTGGATTTAGTATGAGAATAATGTTGATAACAGACTGATGTTTTAGCTGTTGCTAAGTAATGCTTACACTAGTCAAGGACTTTTCAGCTTCCCATGCTCTGCCAGGTGCACAAGAAGCTGGGAGGAGGCACAGCCAAACTGCCCAAAGGGCTATTCCATACCATATGGCGTCATGCTCAGTATAGGAACTGGGGGGAGCTGGCCGGGCAGCAGTGATCACTGCTCGGGGATCTGGGCCAGTCACAATGGGCTTAGTCTCCACTCTCCATTAAACATGCAGGCATGAAGCTGTACATCAAACAGTACTCAAATTTCTCATTGGCTTTTGCACAACTTAGATGAGATAATGCACTTCAAGAGCAAGGTCAAACATTTTCAGTCACGGGGTTTCCAGTTCAGCAACTCAGTTCCTATTTCGGTAGCAAAGATGTACAATTTTCCAGTTGTGCTAGTCAAACATGAGGGGTTTGTAATCTTTTCACACCTCTGAAAATTAGGCCAATTATCTAGATACCATAAAGGAATTGGCTGACTCAAGGTCTCATCCAGGAGAGGGAGTGGGAATAGATGGAGTAATGATCTGAGGTTTATCATTGCATATATTCCACTCACCATTTTAACCATAGCAACCAAAGTACTACAAAGTCAAGCAGAGATACTAAGCCACCTGATAAACGGATCGCATTTTCTGATTCACCTGCATTGCTGCAAGCAAACTGTAACAAAGCATAAGCAAAAGGTAATTTCTTGTGACATGTCATCTCTAAGATTATGTCCTGGCTCCAAGTGAAAGAAAAACATATAAACATCCTCTGTCACAATAACTTTCAAGATTGCCCAACAAATACTATTAAAACACTCTAATTTTCAGTTCATTGTGACTTTCCCAAGATTCTGTGTTGGGACTGAAATTTTCCATTTTGGTTGCTAGTTTATAACTGGGGTTTTTTTTCCTTTTTTTTTTTTTTTTGGGGGGGGGGGGGCAATTGAGGGTGAAATGGTTTGCGATTTCCAAGAAGAAGGCTAAATTAATTTTTGGTGTTAAATTCTGGAGACATTTCCTTTGATTTCTAATGGGAAAATCAAATTTTACAGCTGGCTGTCTGCTATGGATGGGATGAGTCTTTTGCATTCCCTGTGGGAATCTGCCCAGAACTGGCAAAGTTTCAGGCTTTTGAAAAACCACAATTCACACAGTTTTAAGATATTAGGCAACCTCCCTAAAGCTTTCCTCTGCCCAGTTATTCTGTTACCTCAAGTGGCAAAAGTCCGAGAAGGTGAAATAGAGGCTCCAGCCCTTCTGATGATCTGTGTGGGTGCCAGGACCATAACTCCTGTGGGGAAGTCTACTTTTTCAGGCTGCCTTCTTAAAAACCCAGGAAACGAAACAAAAAATGTTAACTGCAGGAAGATGCAAAGGTTAGGAATCACCAAATTTAAGAGTGCTTGTGCAACTTCAATTTGGCTTCTTGTGTCTAAGTGATGTTCATGCAGATTTTAATGACTTGATGACTTCCTACATTTCCCACTGACCCCTGCCTCATTCAGTGCAATGAGGCTCTGCTTTGAGAACTGACATTTTGAATGAAGGACACATATTTTCAGTACTGCTAATCTCAGTGCTTTCACAGCCTGGAAAGGGTACGAAAATAATAGAAAATGAAGGTTGCTGGAAAAGAAAGGATGGTCCCTTGATTAAATTAGTTGAGTTGGATTCACTTTTATCCTGGTGTCCGTTAAGCCCATCTTGTCACTTGAAACCAAACTTTTCACACAAGTCATTAACTGTGCATTTCTTTTCTAGATATCTGATAAGATCATAGATTCTGAATTGCAGGAACACTGATTATTCCTGACTGCAGCCAAACTCAGTGTGCAAGATCAGGTCATGTGTCTCATACCATGGCCCCCTGGATCTCACTTTTCATCAGTCTCCCTGTGCCTTGGTTCTCCAACAGACCAACAAGGATGACAGCACCCCCTCCTCTCCGTTTTGGGAAGACTGATGATTGAACGTTTGTGAAGCCCTCGGATCCTGCGGTGGTGAACCCCACAGGAGAAGCCACAAGGAAATTAATAATTCTGTCTTCAGAATGAGATTTGTACTGTAAATAAGGCCTGGGGTCACACTTCAGATAATAAGCAGAGAACAAAATATTGAATTAGGAGAGCACCATCCATTCTGAATGAGGTGGTGGAAAATATACTAGGTGTTCGTTTAATTAAAGACTTATATAATTCATACACACAAGGGAAATGATTTAAGGTTCATTTTTGAGTCAAGAATTGATTTGCAACCTTAATAATGTTCTTTTAAAACAGTGTGTGGGTGGCATGTATGTTTGTTATAGCCTGCCAGCCAGGTAATTCAGGGAAAGAGGGAAGCTTTGAGCTTTCAGCCCCTGGTCATTTCTTATGGATAATTCACTACCTGCACATCCTTCCTGGAAGCTGCTACATGTATGTTACTGATGGCTTATAAAAACAAAACAAAACCAGAAAGATGTAATGCAATATTTATTTAAAATCCCTGTTTTGGGAAATCATTGAATCATGTCTGTCTTGAGGCATTGTGGTTCCTTTTCTAAATACCTCTTACTGAAGATATTTCACCGTAAAACAACCAGTCTTAGGGCTGCCCGTTCCAGGGCCAGGGAAGAATTTTTTGAAAGGCAACTCTCAGCCTTTCAAAATTAGAAATTCTTTGTTAAAACACCCTCTATTTTCTTTAAGATCAAAACCCAAACCTTGTTTGAGAACATGGGTTATTATTTCAAGGGATTTTAAAAATCTGTCCTGAGTAGACCAATGTGGATCACTGGGTTTTTACCTATGAGGGTGGTTTTTTTTTAATTATGACAGCAGGCACCTGGAGTCTGTCAGGGCTTTTGCCTGAACTCAGCTGCATCCTTCACACTGATCCCACTTCCAGCTTCAGACATGGTCCGACACTATGGGAACAGAAAATCGATGCTGCACTGTGAAGCTGGCACACAGGGAAGATTTCCTGGCTAGAACTGGCTGGGTCCCAGTCTGGGGAGACTTGTAGGGGCCTGGGACTGTGATACTGAGCAGAAAGCTCAGGAATTAACCATCGGGGACATTTGGGGACAGGGCTGAAGAAAGCAGAGGAGGAAACTCTGACTGAAGTGTTACTGTGCCGCACAGGTGTGTCATGGGGGGGAAGGGTCAGACACAAGTGACCAGAATGGGACTGCTTAAAATGAGCAAATTTGGCCAATATCTAATAACATGGGTCTCTGGCTACAATTTGCCCTGTATCATACACATAGTGCCAAGCCACTATGGGGGTAGAGACAGACGGGTGGGGGAGCTGAGGTCTTAGGGGTGCAACAAAGAAGTGGATATTGTTGTTCCCAAATCTTGTAATTAACTGTGCACATTTACATGAGGAAATCCCCAAGAAGCACAAGTCAAGAGCACCTCTAGTGTAAGTGCCTGGAAGCCAATGAAATGAAACACATTTTTACTAGTAGGCCATCAATGATTTTTTTTGCAAACACCGGTACCTCCTCTTAAGCACCTACATCTGCTTTGTGAACATCTAAAATTAGAGATGCCTGACAAAGAAAAGCGTTGAGCCTCTGCAGGTCCAACAGAAGTCACTAAAAATCAAGATCTGACCCTGCAACATTTGACTTTTACCACTCATGGCTGTATAATTTGCTCCACAAGGAAGATAACTTTCCTGCCTTAGTGATGGACTTTGAGAACTGCGGCCAAATTTTAGTTTCTAGTGACAGATACAAGCAGTCAGAAGGCACTTTAATAGGGGGAAGAAGCTGGCTTCTCACTTGACACAAAGCGCCCACAAATCCAAGAGCATTGTCCTCTGGCTTTCTGGAGGAGGGGGAAAAGAAATCTCTTCCTCTCTGTCCACTCATTCCTGTCTCTTCTCTCCTTCTTTTCTGTATCTCTCTTTTACTTTCACTAAATAAAAAGACAAGGTTGCTTTCCTGGGCCTCCCAGGAGAGTTTAAAATAATCCTAAAAATGCCGCCAAAAGGACTGTAAACATATCTCTCCCTGAGATTTAATTAGTAGAAGAGCTATGCAACCAAGTGTATATTTAAAGCAATCTAATAGCCTGTGCCATGATGAAGTCTAACATGCCAGTTTGTGTCTGAAAAAGAGAAGGGGTCTGGGCAACACCTTTGCTGTCAAAAAAAATAGCCAGTAAAGGCAATAAGTAATATTTTCTCTGTTGCCAGTTCATCAGTTCTTATTTAACCAGCCAATGCAACAAAAGCTTAATGCAAAAATGTACTGCAACCTTCTTCTACCCCTCCCTCCCTTCTCTGCTCTCTCCCTTCCTCTCTCTCTCTCTCTGGGATTGGCTTATTTAAAAACTATATTTCTGCCTAGGCATTCAAAAATGCTGAATGCCTGAAGCAAACTAGTAGAATAAGCATGTTTCTCTACTGTTTCTTGGCAGGGTCCACCGCCTGAGTCCTGCTTTAAATTAAAGCACATGTGGCTTGAGTTTAGCATTATCATGAAAATGAAATTACCACTTTAGAAAAGTCAAGTTATTTTGGAAGTGAAAACTGCAGGTCAGAGCCCACCAAAATTCCAAAAACTTGCTCGAAAAATGTCTCGTTGACGGTTCAGAGCTGCTGCCGCGGACAGTGCATCCTTTTGGGTCCTGATTTATAGTCTTCCCATTCACGGTTTCCTACATTTGTTATACGCTCTCGGGAAAACCTTACAGACCTTGGCTCTTTGTCACTGGCTCCCTCTGCAGCTCCTCCCCTGGAAAGGGGAGATAAAAAAAAAATATCTGTCAGAAATCAGCTACATTGACCCGAGGCTCATCTTATTGTTTTGAAGTCCTTTTGAAAATTGCCCTGGCACTGGTAAATACAACAAAGCCATGTTGAAGCGCTGGTTGTTTGCTCAGCTAAAACCCCTCAGTACTATTACATTAATTTTCTTGCCGTCAGACGAGGGCTGCGTGGAGAGGAGACAGGATCCCACACTCTCCCGGCTTGGAATGGGTTCTCCTGTGCTCTTTTTCATGCCCAGAGGTTTGAGCGGGTGATAAACCTCATCTGTTGCAGCAACATGGTGGTTTGAACATGGTGGTTTGGGGTTTATGTTTGTGTGTATGTGCTCACACATGTGTGTATATAAGTAAGTATTTTGGTTAGTTAATAACTTATGTTAACTTTATATTTGTCGTTTCTGCTGGGCTTGTTATCATGCAAAACTAGATACATCAGGTCAAAAATAAAAACAAATTGATGTCAAGTCCCACTGCTTCTATCGAGAATGTGACAGAAGTGAATATTGGCTTGTCACATCATGGTAGTAATAAGTCCGTCTAGAGGATGCCACTTGCCAGAATCTGAACTGTACTAAATGAGTGGGTTGTTAAAGAAATATTGTCAGATGGGCTCAATTCTTTTGCTCCACAACACTGATTTTATTTTATTGCAATTCCACTGACTTCAGTGGAGTGAAGCCAGTCTCTGGGAGGGTTGGGGAGGAGGAGTCGTCAACCGTCAACATGCCAAATTGTGCAGCTGAAGTTGGAATGACCAGTGCATTGTATAATCCTGTGGAAACATGTCTGATGATTGTGCAAATGGAGCTGGTAATCTGGCTAAGAAGTCAAGCCACAATAACTCACCCTGTTCCCTACACACACAAGCATATACACTCATACACACAGAGAGGAAACTGTGTCTGGAAGAAAATAATTATTCAGCCAACAACCTCAGAGACAGTTGGAAGGACAGGAGAATGGTGAGTGCCAAGAAAATTTTCCCCAAGCTAAGAATTAGTAATACTGCCTTGCCTGTTGAGGTTTGCCAACATGACTGGAATTGGTGGTGAAGTGACTACTGATTTTCAGAGAATTTGGATCAAGCTTTCATCCCTTTCATGGAGCATATAGAACAGAACAGAACAGAATAGAATAGAATAGAATAGAATAGAATAGAATAGAATAGAATAGAATAGAAGTAGTTCAGTTGGAAGGGACCTACAACAATCATCTAGTTCAACTGCAAGAATCCCTTTGTAGGTACCTACTCCTAACTTTAAGCCAGCCCACGTACAACACAGAATTGGAGCTTGACCAAAGTCCTACTATAATTTGGTAGTCAAGGGTCTAAGTTTCTTTGTGTGAGATACTACTATTGGTCTCATCAGGTGATGCACTTCTCCTGCAGCCAAGGGATTGGTCCTGAGGCTCCTGTAGACCTACTTTCCCCTCAGACACGTTCCTTTTTTTCTCCTACCTGCATCTCTCCCAGAAAGATTTTTGGTAAGAGCAGTCATGACCAGGCTTTCCAAACCATCACAATGAGCAGAAGGGGGATTTTGTTTCTGTAGAGAGATCCAGGGCAAGAGGTATGGTTTGATCAGTCACAGTGCCTCAGGGCCTGAGGGTGAGGAGAAAGGGATGCTGACAGCTTGGGGGTAGAACACACAACTTCAAACCCAGCAAGAAGTGCAGGGGCAGCTCTGGGGCAGCAGCAGGGCTGAGAAGGGAGTGACTGAGGTCAGAAGGTCTAGGGAAAAGTGGTGATGGGCAAGTGGACATTAGTGGATATAGCAACCACCTTACACTCAAGCAAATCATGGCTGTACTTAATTTTGATCAGATCCTGTGAAAGAACACTTCTCTTGAGCTTGGAGGGGATGGGCAGGTGGGGGATCCAGATGTGAGGTCATTTAGGCAGGGTGAGGGTTGGCAGGGAGTGAGGATACAGCTGTTTGTGGGTGGCTGTGAAAGGGCAGGGAGCTTTGCTTTGTGGGGAAGGAAGCACAAGAAGCACTGTGTTGTGGGGCAACAGGGATGAGTACAAGGTAAGGAACAGAGTAGAGGGTCACCACATGACATCCCTCCATCTCCTTTCCTGGGCACTTTTAACCAAACTTGAATTTGTGCTCAAGATCTGCTGCCCCAACATGTCTCCATCCTCTCACATATGACTACCTCCTTCCATCCCATATGCCAGCGTATCCTTTTGTCAGTTGAACATACCTGGTACGCATTAGGTAGTTTTCCAACATAGTGGTTAGTTCAAGCTAGGTGTTACAGGTCTCTTCTCGCCAACAGAGCACTCCTATCTAAGGTCATAGGATACAAAATGTGCAGTGTGTGGCCACCTCTGCTCAGCTGAGCTTCCAACCAAGCATCCTGCTTCTGTAATAAGCAAATAAATTATTACGTAAGGAAGAGGTTTAAGTTCCATATTTGAAAATAGAATTTTCAAAGGTGAAGTAAGGCACCTGCTGAAAAAAAAAAAAAGCTCTTAGTATTCATAAACAATGAGAGGCTCTAAATAAGCTATTGCCAACTCAGGAAAGAAATTCTGGAGTCACTGCAGCTCTTTGAAAATAGGAACAGAGGTAGCAGCAGTTCAAAAAGCAAACACAGAGAGAAAACTTGTTAGCAAAGACTAAACTACAAAGCAGAAAACATCACTATTTAACTATGTGCATGTCTCTTGGGCTCTCTTGGGCTCATTTCTTGAAAACTGTGAGCAGATCTGGTCACCTCATCTCAACAGAAAAAAAGGGGGTATCAGAAAAGGTAAAGAGAATAGTGATCAATGATGATCAGATGTATGTACGATATGGTATCTGCAAAAGGAGAGACTGGAAAAGACACAGCTGATAGAGGGTGGTAGAAAAGGAGTGTTATGGAAAAAGCAAATAGGAAACAATTGCTTTCCATTTTGTAGAAGATGGGAATTGGGAAAGACCATAGGAAATCATCAGTCTGTAGGTTTAGATCAAAAAGAAGTTATTTTTTAATCAAAAATGTAAATAAGCGGGGGAACTCATTGTTGCAGGCTTGTACAGAAGCCGGAGGTGTTAATGGGCTTAAGGTGAGATTCAAAAATCCAGGAATAATAGGTGTACTAGTGAACAGGCTGTAGCCTCTAACTCAAAAAAGTCTCTGCTGAACAGTCTGTGGGACGATGAGTGGGTACACTAGTAAAAAGCCCTCTATCTTCACCTGCTTATCATGAGCTTTACCATTGCTCTATCACAGAAATGATGGGGGAGGGTCCCCTTTAATATAATTATTCCTGGGTTGGTGCACTCAGGGTTAGTGTGGAAAGCCCCACATTTGAATCCTCTCCCTAGCTTTCAACCTAGACCCTTCCTTTTTTTCCTGCAGAGTGCTGCCTATCTGCTGAGCCATCCTCTTCCCTGAGTACATCTACACTGTCATGTCGGCTCATGCCTCAAATTTGCACTCAGCCTTGAACTCTCTGATCATGTGTGCCAGTGTTAGGCTCATTCTCTGACTCATGTCTGCAATGAGCTAACTGGCTCTCCAGGCAGAGGAAATTCAGGAATCCAGGAGCAGGAAGGTAGGTGGGAGATGATCTTGTCTAGTGGTGAGTGCATGCACTTGAA
Source organism: Ciconia boyciana (assembly GCF_034638445.1). Lineage (NCBI taxonomy): Eukaryota > Metazoa > Chordata > Aves > Ciconiiformes > Ciconiidae > Ciconia > Ciconia boyciana. The sequence goes on along the minus strand of NC_132936.1, from coordinate 6,626,414 downwards.
ACACCTACTTGCCAGTTCTGGCCCCATATATATACAGGAATATATATGGTTTCTTTTCCTATAATACACACATTTTATAACATACACATGAAAAATATTTGTATTATATATTATTTCTCAAGTATTTTATATATCTAACAAGGAGAGTAATAAACCCAAGGGAAAGCAAGAGTGAGAAACTCTATGTCCTAATATTCTGTAGACCTTTTCTGCAGCAAAAGGGAGTGTTTCAGCTTTGGATTCCCATTTCAGACTATGTAAGATGGCACTAGACCCTCAACAGCTACACTGAGAGGCAGAAATTCAGCCTTACTTCTTTCCCCCATGCTGACCTGACTCAGCCTTCAAAGGCCCCCATAAAGCCACAAGAAGGTCATAGCTCTGCACACAGTCCTTTCTCCTGCAGATGGGCTATGGGTCTGGTACTGGCTCCCTTGAGAAAGCTGTAAATCAGAGGGAGTCACTCAGCTGGTGAGATGCAGGTCTTAGGCTGCCACATGAATCCAGTTCATAGCCCAAAGACCTTGACAATGGTCTAGAAGGTAAAATGTCTGCCAGGCTGGGATACAGGTTCAGATTAAGACATCTAAATGTAGATGACTACCTGCAAGCTGATCTCTAAAGTCCAGGTATAGTTGGTGGAGATCTAGCTGGCAGAATCAGTGAGGTCTAAAGAGTGATTCAGCTGACCAGATCTAGGTGTCTTAAACTGCAATCTGGCTCCCATCCTGGCTTCCCATGGCTGAAATGTAAGAACCTATGTTTCTGAAAGGAGTCTTCATATGTGTCTTCAGAATATTATAATGTATAATTACAATACGCTTAGGCTCTCGAGGATCTAAATTTTGTCTGCAGACCCTAAAAACTTCTTATGTAGGCTCCTTTACTGATTTAACCCTTAGTCTCTCTGTCCTGCAGTTGCCCTATTTTACCTTCTGGCCATCCTTCTGATGACAAGGTTACTTCCTTTCCTCTATGGGATGTAGCAAAGATAAATATAGTAAAGATTTTTAAACTTTCAAATACTATAGTTCAAAGCGAAGTACTTTAAGTAGATATCTGCTAAGTAAATATAGCATATAGCAGTTCTCATTTACAAAGATAAGAAAAATAATTTTTGTTATGAATTTTTTATATATGTCCCAGAATTTCACTGCCCTATCTTTATACTTATTGTATAAGTGTGAGAAAGAAATATATATTTAAAGACTCCAGTATCTCTTATTTGGTTAATGTCCTACAAGTATTTAAATGAGTCATTTGATGGCTCTGCACTTCATGATTGGTTAAGCTATTTAACATACTTTATTGCTTCTGTGATTTATTGCCTGATGAGGACACTCAAGAAAGTCTGAGAACCTCTTTGGGGTTTATTGAGCTGGTACATATTTTATGCTGATTTCAAATAAATCAATGTCTATTACAGCATAAAAAATGGGAGCATTGGAAAGAACATTGAGAAGAAGTATTTCCGGAGCTTTGTGTTCTGCTTCATGCATAAAGCATGAGGGCTTCATTAACATGGAAGTATGTGCATGTGAACCTTTAGGTCCTTATTAATCATTTTGGTGACTAATACATGGAGCTCAATGATTCCCATAAGCTTCTCTGAAAGAAACCATAACATATGCGCTGTGTGAGATGGTTCCCCAAAGGAGTGTGTAACAGTAATGTCTCAGATACCTTGTACATAGGAATCTCTTGGTAGATGCATTGTTCAGCATGTCCTTCCCTGCCCCACTCCTTGCATTTTAAAAAAGCCCATTGAGGAATAAGGCAGAGTATCACTAGTCGTTATCTTGTTCAGCTGGCACCTTGGTCATTCACAGCCCTCAGGAGCTCTGCTATTGATTTAATGAGAGCAGGACTGAATTCTCTGTGAATCAGAAAAAAATGATTTAAGCTTATTGACCCAGGGCTTCACTGTGATGTAAGTACTCCTGCAGATGGAGTGAAGGTTTCAGGATGATTAAGTCACAATTCTTTCTCTTGGCAGCTATCTGTGGGCTAGGAGGTCTTCTCTGGGCACTATCCTGAGGCTGGAGAAAAATAAGACTCCTCGAATCTCTAGTTTGTGATAAACGAGAGTTGGAGGAGCAGGTAGAGAAGTGCTCCCCAGGTGTTTTCTGGGGTGGTCATTCCCAGCAGAGGACAAGAGGATCAATGTCATGGTAGTGCTGAGTACTCTTTCAAGAAGTCCTTTGCAGTCTCTTCCAGCCTTATGCCTTCCACAAATTTAATGTATCTACTCTCCATTTCATGGTCTGGACTGACCTCTGTGGAAATCTCTTGACAAGTTATATCTTCTGATTTTGGCAGATTCCTACCTGCTCAACAGATATAATAATTTGGTCAGTTTTACACCCAAATTAATTTCACGTGGACTATGTCTTTAGTTTGCTTATGAGAATGGCAAGTGAAACAGAATTAATTAAGAAACACTTCAACTTTCCCCAGTCAAAAAGCCCTGTTTTCTTGTTTTGAAAGAATACCAGATTGGTTTATTCTTAGGAAATCCTTACCAGCTGCTACTCATCTCCCTAGTATTTTCCAGGTGTAATAATTTGTTTGCTTGCTCATTCCAGATTTTTTCTGGAGCTAAACTATAAACTGACTGACCTACGGTTCCTTGGCTTCTCTGTTCTCCTCTTCTTATAATGGGCACTATTTCCAGTTTCAGTTTTTTACCTTTCCACCAAAGGCTTGTCAAAGATAATTGCTGACATTTGTAAGGCTGCTTTACCCTGCTTTTTCAGGCTGTGTCTGTTTGTGCAAGCATTGTGGTGCAATAGGAGCAGATCAGTCATAAGAAACAGTTAATCCCAATGGCCACACTCTGCTTGTTTGGGTTTTTCCTCAGACTAGCTCTAGTTTGGTCCCAGGGACTGTAAGCCCATTAGCAACTACTAATTAACACTCCCAAAGTGTGTCTTCCTGTTTAGTTTCATTGTGAAGTCTAAGCCTGCCTGGAAAGCAAACCAGAGCATAGTAGATGGGGGTGATCAGGAGATCCTCTCTAAAAGTATATCCCTCATCCAACTCAAGGGACATGGAGCTGCACCCTCAGCATCCTAGGCTGGAGTTCATCAGTCCCAACCAATCTGAGAACAAGTAAATCAGGGAAGTACTCACTGATGTTGATCATCTTATACCTTTAAATGAAAGATGATGTTGATCATCTTATACCTTTAAATGAAAACTTATTGAAAAGGTGTTAAGCATATCCTTGTTGCCAGCATCATCTGACAATAGTTCTTCCTCTCTGTTGGGTAATAGGCCAGCTTTCCTTGGTTCTCTTCTTACTGCTGATGTATCTACAGAATGATTTCTTGATACACTGTATGTTTATTGCTACTTTAATCCCATTTTGTGTTTTGGCCTCTCTGACTTTATTCCTGACATGTTTCTGCTCTTCTCATACACTAATCCTAGTAATCTGTGCTCATGTCCACTCCCTGTATGCTTCTTGTGCTTGAAGTCTACCCAGAGCTCATGCTTTAGCCAAGCTGTCTGCTCCTGTGTTTCCTATTGTTCCTCTGCACAGGTTAAGAGCTAATACCAGAGCATGAATTTGGACACAGTGATTACTTCAGATCCCTTCCAGCCCTTTGTTTACATGATACTATCATGGTTTTCTTTGTGATACCACAACAATAATTTATTAATATTGCTGGTACATTGTTCCTTGGAGAATCACAATCTGTTCCAGTAAGACTGTTGCTTACATGTGCAAGAAAGGAAGATCATGACCCGTGTCCAGACCTGAACCAAAGACTACCCAGGATATTCAGGTCATTCAGGAAGAAAGCAGGATGGCATGTACAGCCACGAAGCTGTGTTTGCAGAGCAGCACTTCATAGCAGGTCATGAATAGACATGAGTGAAATTTAGCAACTGGTCTGGCTGAGGATTAAAATTTCTATGAGTCAACAGACTGGCTTTTAACCAGAGGGAGTCATGTCTAGCACCCTACAGCAGTTGAAAACCTGCTATAGCCTTGGAAGTATCTAAAATGTTATGCAAAAGCAGGTTTTTTGTCGGTAGTGTGTGTGTTTGGTTTCTTTCCTTTTCTTTTTTCTTTTTCTTTTTTTTTTTTTTTGCACAGAAGTTGTTCTGAGGACACAAAGTTCTCTTCCAGAATCAGAAGTCATGGCTTGTGTTACATGAGTACAGGAGAACTGGCAAGAGACACGGAGCCCATGAGAACAAACTAGCAACACAATGGATTTGCAATATTTAATCAAATTCTTGATGATCACAAATCTTGCAACACATTCCAAAACTACTAAAAACGCTATACAGAAACCAGCTGAGCCAATATTTAAAGCCTTTTTAATTTAACAGAACCCATTTTTTATAGTATCCAGGATATGTTTCTGGCTTTCCTACTTGTCACATGATCTCCTGTCCAGATGTGCTGGTGTATATCTAGTAGTGGACCAGCCAAACCACAGCACTTTCCTCCTGCTTGTAGCACGTTACTGTAATTCAACCATACTTCTCCCAGCTACAGAAGCACTACATTAATATGTGGTATAACAACAATAACACAGGAGGGGATAAAGCTAACCATAACTTTAACTATATATCTAAAAATAATAATAATAACAACGGAGTGACCTGTTCAAAGAGGTTAATTTGTGTGCAGAGTATAAAATCCAAATATGCAGTTGTTTTGAAAACTTCCCCTTTTTCTCACCTGCAACAGAAAATTTGTGCTGAGGAGATGATTTCCTGCAGCTTTCTTCAGGAAATTAGCCTCCCCCTTTGTTTAGATCCCACTGATCGTAGTGTGTGCTCTTAGACAAACCCATGGGCAGCCAGCTCAGGTCTCCTACATTTTTGCAGCCGTTTTTTCTCAGCGGTGGCTGCCATGCAGGCTGAGAAGGGAATTCCAGGCTTGTGGGTTAATTATTAACATGGTTAAGCACTGGCAGCATGCTCAGAATTAGAAAGGAAAGGCCTGAGGGCTGATTCTTCCCTCGTGTTCGCAGGATAACACCACCAGGCTGACTGCGACCTCCCAAGGCAAGGGCCGTATCCACACTCCCCCATGGAAAGTTAGTGGGATTCTTATGAATGGCTCCATTAGGAGCCAGATTGGTTTGATGCCAAAGAAATCAGTGGAGTTGCTTCTGATTTACACGGGGGTAAGCATGCGGGTGTATTAAATCCATAATCCTTGTCCCCACAGCAGCCAGGAACTCAGCAGCTGGAACATGCAAAATGCCACAGAAAACCCTCCGGTGTCAAAAAGCGTCAAGGACCCCGTCCATGTCAAAAAACGTTGAGGATGCTGACATAGCGGCATACCAGGCAGCTCAGCAGATGAGGAAAAGTGAGTTCAGCCAACTCAGTCCTAAAGAGCAATTTCACCTTGTGTGCTTTTGCAGTCTCCATCAGCCCAGGACCTCAGCACTTCATCTTGTAGATCATTACTGTGCCTTTGGAAGGTGGAATGGGGTTATTTTACAGAAAAAGAGGTCCAAGTTCTTCCTGTCTAGCTTCGGACACGCAGCTTAGATGGCAGATAAGTCTAACTGGCTTAAATACCCTCTGCAGTCAGTGCAGAAAGGAGGCCACCAAGACCTCAGCTGCCTTCTGAGGGTGACCTAGAGCTACTACACTTATTTCTGTTCCTTAATTTAAATGGCCTGACCCTAGCCCAGAAAACACAATGCGCATATTTTAAGGGGAGGGATTTCTTGAGAAAGAGTGAAGTACCTAATTCCCGCTGAAAGCTGAGGAAATGATGAGTCAAACCCATTTGGGTGACTTTGAAAATCTCAGCAATCATTTCTTTACTTTTGCAGAACCACCCCCATATCACCTGGCTCTGTCATGGACGTGTCCTTGGCATACTGGGAAGCTGAATGGAGGTCCCTGGATGTCACCCTCACCAGCGATTTGTCCTTGCACAAACACAAAAGACAGCCAGGGGCTCCCACCACCGCTGGGCCCAGAATTCACCCCAGGGTGCAAAAACTCCCATTGTTCCCCCTGAGCCAGCCTAGCACCTCATTGGTTTTGGTGACCGCTCCACTCCAGGTCTTAGTGCTGAAGCTGTCCTGCCATGGATTTGAGCTGCTGCCTACTCACCCTAGGAGCAGTAACATTGGAAAAGCTCTGGGTGTCCATTTCCTCACTAATACATGTGCCTTCTTATCATCAAAGGGGAAGATGAAGCTCTGAAAACCAGGGACCGATGGGTTTCTAAGCCCCATGCACCCCAGAAATACCTACCCACTCCCCACAGCACCTGGCTGCTTCATTTAATTTGTTTTGTTGTGGTTGGTTTTTTTCTTTTCTTTTCTTTTTTCTTCACATCTTGCTCTTCATCTTTCCTGATTGACATCCATCAGAAATCCTTAGTTCTTCAGTCCCAATCAGCTCCTGCCTGAGCACTGATACTGGAAGATTTATTTCTCTTCACAAAAAAATGTATTATTCTTAACACGGATTTGTTCTAAAGCAAAAAAGAAAAACCATACCAGTTTTTTTGTGAAATCACTGTCATTAAAACACCTCCTGGTTCCCATTTATTCCCTTAATAAAACAATTTTTAAAAGTCTTTCACTCACCACACAGCATTAACCTTCAAGCAGGAAGGGGATCGACTGCTTTTATTATTTCAGCAGTGTTTCCTAGCTTGGCTAGGCAGCTAGTGCTAAGAGGGTGTGTGTGTAAATATACATTATAATCACATTACAAATCACTGCCAAACAGAGCAAAGGCAGACTAAAGGATGTCTGCAATCAGAAGAGGGATTGTAGATCGGGTTCCTGCAGTCCTGCAGTCAATGGAAAGGTACTTTCTAACTTCAGTTTACAGCAACTTTTATGGAAAGGTGGCACCTTCAAGGTCAATGTGTCTGCATCCCTGCCATTGTGCTGGCATAGCTATCCCTATCTAGCTGGTAAGTTGTATCCACTTAAGCTGTATTGGTAAAGCAAGCTTTATTGATGCATATGTTACAGAACCAACACAGCCTTGGGAGCATAAACTAAGGTCAATTCTACCTTGTGCATTACCGAATCAAAATTTAAGTTCCTAAATTAGAGTCATGAAGTTCCTCCTTTTATGTAGGAGAAAGCTGCAATGTTATCTGGGTACGGCCAGGATGCCTATACCTAGAGTCATGAGTGAACACTAACAAAGCTCTCCCAGCAGCTGCAATTTTCTTCTTGGTTTCTCCCACTTCAGCAAATATGAGACAGTTGCCAGTAAATGATTGTTACTTGCACAAGGAAAAACCCTGCAACGCTCTGTACCGAGTCTGTTATTTGCTCAGCTCTAGATGCCAGAGAGCTAGATAAAAACAAACACACACACCAAAAGCAAATCAGTATCTGTCTTATTATCTCATTTGCATGCTTGGTATCTGGGCATTAAACCTTTTTGAAGAAAGTGTATAGTGCAAAAAGACATTTTCCACCCTCCCTTTCTTTTCAGACTGAATGGATTTTTTTTAATTATGGGAGTCAACAGGTTATCCATGAACATGTAATGATTTAAGCACAATTTGAGCTCACCATAAGTTCATTCCACAATTCCCAAATTTATTCTTTACATACCCTGGAGGTATTTAAAAGATGTGTAGATGTGGGCATTTAGTGGGACATGTCAGTGTTAGGTTTATGGTTGGACTCAATGATCTGAAAGGTCTTTTCCAACCTAAATGATTCTATGATTCCCAGTGCTAAAATCAGTGTTGTCTCTGTGCCTAGACATCTTATTCTAGATTTCTTTATGTGGAACCATGATGCAAATAATCAGTATGATATACCCATGAAAGCACATGCCTCTGCTGTATCTAGGCTTCCTGAAGCCTATTTTAATATTTCAGTTCATCTGAACCATCTGTATTCTCAGTTGGTTCACACTGCATTAGACATAAAAGGCAGCTAAAATAGAGATAAGAATAGCTCAGATGCACAGAGCACATGTGGTTTCAGGTTGCAGTGAAGATATTTGTCATTGAGAGCCAATGCCATACTAAAAGACCTTTGTTGCTGCTATGTGAAAAGTACTTCACAGAAATAGCTGAAAATACCATCCTTTCCCCAAATAACTGATGGTCCAAAGGAGGGTGTCCACCATGGCTGTGCATTATGGACAGTGTACAGGGAAAAGGGACAGTGGAGAGTACCTTCCAAGACCCTGAATGTATCTTTTAACCATAATTTGTCCAGAGACTGGAATTAAGGCTTTTTTGCACGGCTGGGGTAAGGGAAGGCAGCCTTTTCTGAGATTTTAGGAGACCTTCAGCTCTGCAGAGTAGGGTGGCTTGACACAGCAGGGCTGGGAATAAGGTCAAAGCAGAGGGGCAGCCTGGGAAACAGCATCAGGGAGAGCCTGGACTTTACTGTCATCTGTAGCTGCTTTGGTGAGATGAGGAGGAGGTTACTTCCCGAGAGAAATCCAAAGACCTGCCCATAGAAGCATCAAGATGATTTCTTCAGCTGTGACTTTTATTAGGATACCATTTGCTCATAAATCTAGACAAAGTAAGCATTTTATAAAATTGAATTAACAAAGCCACCTCTCACAAACATGGAAATAAACTCTCGTTTTGTTCCCTGGCCAGGTTCTTTCCCTTCTCCCTTCTCCTCCACGTCTCCACCTCACTCCCAGCTCCACCCCAGCAGACCATCCCCACACTGGATGATGCTCAAATCATCTAATAGCATCTTCCTGACAGTGAGACACAGATAGCGATGCCTTCTCCTGGTGCAGCAGGCTCCTGCAAACAATGCCACTTTTGTTAATGTTATTTTCATTTCCTAGATCCTCTTAGTCTAAAAAAGAGAAGATGGGCCCTAAATGTATTTGGAAGACATCAGTCCTTCAGCAGTATTTCTTTATGTAGCCTGAAGGATAGATCCAGCGAGGGTGTGAACGTCTTTCGAAGGGGCTGAAGCAAGGACATTACGTAAGGTAGGAAAAAGGATACCCCCACAGGATCCCTGACTATTCCCTGAAATCACCGGAGACTGCAATCAGAGGAAGACATCTTTGCAGATGATTTGAGAAACATTTACAAAATCTGACTTAACCTCTTTTAATCCACTTACTTTTTTTTTTTCCCCCCTGTAGCTCAAACTATTTACATGTCGTGATAAACTGCTCAACTAGCATTTCAAAGTGAAATGCAAAATTACACAAGTGAGAGTGCAAAGCTGGACTGGCCAGGCTGCAGACAGGCTCTCTGAAGTACTGAGTCTGTTTTGTTCGGGTGCATGGTTCAGACCCAGAAATGAGAAAAACAAGAGCAAGATCCCAGACCTGCCATGGTTTCGACTTCTGCAACCCTTTGCTCTCTGCAAGTTGTGAGACATGGGGGAATTGTGGCCGCAAGTGTTTGATGCTCTGTTTTACCAATCCAACACAGTAACCAGCAGCCCTCACTAGTTTGTTTTCCTGTTTGTTGAAATCCTAGCTGCCCAAATTTCTGAAAGCTGTTTATAAAGAATTTTGACAAATGCCTTTTGCATGGGAGTCGTTTCGTATTTTTGCGGACATCATCATATACAGAAGTATTTTCTTGATTAAGTGTAATCTTTATCAAGCTCTCTCACAAAATGATATTCCTTCTTCTTCCCCACATTTCTTTTGCAGTATGATCTCACTTTAGATTACTCATGCAGCCAGATGCATCCTGGATAATTTGGCTTCATGCAAAGTGTCGTTTCCCTGCGATCTCTATGTTGATACAGTTGTTGATACAGTTGTTGATACAGTCGTTGATACAGTTCGACATTATCCAATGATTAAAACAGCACCAAATCACATCTTTGCATTTGTGAAGAGCAATTCTGCTCTGAAAGGTCATCATGTACAAAAATGGCTCAATTTTACTCAATTTTGATGACAATGATAACATTCCCAGTTCCTTTTAGGCATGCACAGCTGATGCTGGTGAGAGCTGGCTGGAAAATCCTCCCTGGCACCAGCATGGTTTGAGGAACTCAATCCCATTGACTATGCAGGGTGTACAGAGCTTTACTGACACATTGACAGATGCTCCAAATAAAGAGGAATTTTTAAAAAGTGGTATAGAGTTGTCATAGTGCTGCGATTAAAAAGAAAGGGTAGGGGGAGAGGAAGTGAAAAATTTAGGAAGTGCTAATATCGTGGTATGGCACAGAGTTTCAGTAGGAATCAGAGATTCGTGCTATTACATACAGGTGGACCACAAGCATGCTATCAGTTCTGAACTCACATCTGCAGTGATCTGTGCCTTTTGCCAGAATTTTTACCACTTGCAGTAAACGAAACAGTCGATACCACGGTGAAGTGACTACATAGTTTTTAAATGGCTCTTTCTTCCCTCCTCACTGTACATCATGGATTTGTCTGCAGCCAGAAACACATGTTCTTTTAATTGAATTCAAAGTGGAGAAGGAAGCAGCAAAGGTTTAAATTACAAGTGGAAAAAAAGGAGTTTGCAAAGCGAGGCCAGTTCTGCGACTCTGACAACCCGCTCTCCCAAATCCCCCACTGCCTCAAAAAATGTTCAAGAGGTTCACTTGCCCCAGACTCCGCAAAGTTCAGCCCTTCCTAATTTAATCATTTAAACTCTGCTTAACTGCAAACTCCAGCATATTCACAGCTTTCTGTAGATGGTTATCACATCCCCTTTAGCCATTGTTTAGCCAAGCTGCATGCATGACATTCTTTTAATCCTTGTAAAATCAAGGCAAACCAGCTATCACTTTTGAATGTGCACAGAAATGCATCTTTTCCCAATGCTGTCAGTGACCCACAACCGTTTATTAGCTGTCTTAGCCATCTGCGTAAATCCAGTAGAGGGAGGCATTACACAGATGTGGTTCTTCAGCTGAGGAACTATCTTCAGATATTTAGGGTCAATAAAATGAAGCAAGGTCACAAACAACCAAAGCTCTGTCTGTTTTAGTGGCCAGGTTGGTGGGGAAAAGAGAGAAGGTTTGTAAAGGAAGGGGAAACATGCTTCCTGGGATGGCAAAAATTAATCTCCTAGTGCTCGAGGTGTTTGAGACAGAGATGAAATTACTGTAAAGGGAGGGCACTTGGGGAAAAATAATCTTTGATTTAGACTTTCTAGAAAATATGTGGAATAAAGCTTTTCCATGAAATCCATGCATGAAATCCATAGTGTCTCATGTTGATTTAGCAGATGTAACTCATGTAACTCCACGTTATTTTTTCATCCATTTAGTGGCCTTAAAAAAAAAAAGGTAAAACATAGCCTCGTTACTTATTGAGCCTGTTCTTATTTCTGCTCTACCAGTTTAGTTATAGCTGAAGTAGCAGGAAAAGTTGTTATAAGGCAGGACACTTACCCTGCAACATGTATGCTCCCATTGGGAACCCACAGAATCAAGTTCTCATTATGAACTCTATTTTCACCTCCCACATTGTGAGCATTGGGAAAAAAAAAGGAGGGGGGATGCTGGTCTGTAAGAATATAGAATTTCTTCCTTAGGAGAAGTGAATTGAAAACTAATTTTCAAGGAAGAGAAGCTTTCTATCAGCAGTACCATTATTTCTTATTATTGGTTTGTATGGCTTTAGCACCTGGAACCTCCATCCGTGATGAGGCTTTCACATTGCTGGTTGCTGCAGGCTAATGAAGGGGAAAATCACTCTCTAAATAGGCAAATGATAGGAGCGTGGTTTGCTCCCATTTTACAGATGGAGACCTGGTAAAAGAAGATGTTAAGGCGCTTGTCCACGTTTATGCTGCCAGCAATGGAACACAGATCTCTTGAGTCCAACGCTTTAACCACAAAACCCTCCTCTCTCCAGTTTCAGTGTTGTCTGCAGCTTCCTCTTATCAAGCCACCCTTTCATCAATGATGATATTGTGGTTATTCCCCTGCTATGTGTGTGGCTGTCTTCCAGTTATATTACCAACTCCTGAAATCATGTTCACAAGCGTACAATTTGCTAATCTTTCCCAAGTCCCTTCTTAAATGTGAAGCCAAACTCTGCTTTCAGTGCACACTCATTTTATGCTGCTGAATAATGTAGAGCAGTAATGGTAAAACTTCTTGGGATACATGGATTAGCTGAGGTTTCCCCTACCATCCTTGTTGCCGCCTGAAGTGTGGGGTCTGTCCCTTTCTTCCTATCACCAGTTCAGCACTGTAACCTGTTTTGTAAAGGACTTCGAACATCAAAGGAAAACAGCCTCTTTCCTTCATGCCACTTCTGGCTGAATTGGGAGATAAATGTCACTTGGTCCTGAAGGTTTTTCAGGTATGGGGGTTTTAGTTTTTGTTGCCTATTCTGGCAAATCCCCTTATTCCATAGTTCCATAATATTTATCCCTCTCCTCTGTGAGCATCAAGGGAAGAGCTTTGTAGGGATTGTTTGCCACCTCCATCACTTTCCTCTTGTTAAAACAGGACTAGGTTTAGGATCATGATGCAGACCTGACTCAGGAGCAGTTGTAGACCCTTCCATCAGCTTTGCATCAAGCTGAATACACTACATTGCATGTCAGCAACGTTATTTTTACCGACGTTGCTTGGAGGTGATCAAAACGTACCTCACCATATTATCATAAGTAGCTTTGCTTCATTATTCATCTTATGTTACTTTAATTGTCCTTTTCTTGGATAAAAATGCAGTCTGGGGGTCTGGGAAGAACATGTCTCTGTAACATCTCTAGGTCAAATGAAAAAATAAAATGAGCAAGCTTCATTCCCATGTATGACACACTGTGTGTTCATATGAATGCTTTTGCTTGTAACTGACATTAATTTCACGTGCATTAGCGAGATATTATTTTACATGTTCTGTGATCAAAAAGAAGAAGAAGAGGATTTAAAATTATTGAGTCTCTATAGCTGCTGTATAAATAAATAAAGAAAATAGGCCAAGGCTCGAGTCCAGTGACCAGGGAACATCCCACAATGGCACAGTTCAACTCACCTCCAGAGCAGGGCGGCCATGTCCAAACAGTCTGTTAGGAAAGATCCTTGATCCGCACCAATAACCAGCCCTAAGCACTACCTGGCACAATGCTACTTGGCCTGGAAAAAAGTAATTCTGGATTATGCACTAACAATTTATCAGTCTGGACAGTCATATGCCAGGGCTTCTGCCCATTCCCTGGCTCTTTGAAAAGTACTGACATGGTCCTAGTCTCCGGTCCTAGCCTTACATCAGTCTTCATTTCTTAGCAAGAGTAGGAGAGAGTGGGATACTTGTGGGCCTCAACTCAGCTATGAAGGGTCCTACTCTGTGGACTGTGTGTGCAATAGACGGCTCCTTCTTAGGGTAGCACAAGGTTGAGGAAAATGGTCTCCTTTTGTGTCTCCAGCTCCTGCCTCCAATCACCAAGGCTGAAGTCCCTATGGACTGAGGACAATCTTCAGAGCCCAAAAACATCCACGTCTGTCCTGAAGAAAACCTGCAGGTAGAAGTCCTGAGCAGTGGGAGATGGCACAACAGTTGCAAGATATCCCCAGTGCTGTAATCATTAATGACAAAGTGACAGCACTGTGAATGGGACTCATCTCGCCAAGCTTTTGATGTCTACAATGCAGACATTCCTGTCTTAGAGCTTTCTACAATCAAGAAAGGGAGACAAACACTTGCTACAGCACAAATAATCTGAATTGCTTTAAACATTTACTTTAAGATGAAGTCCACTGTGCTCTAGAAGTATCTCTTTTATTCTCTGTTGATAGCTAGTCTAGGCAATTAACTCAGATGGAGCCATATGCACATGGTCATATGGATTGCTACCCTTGTGCCTGGCTTACACGTAGAGTGGAAGAAGCAAAATGTGCGATACCAAGAGTAAACTAAGATGGGGAGAAGTGAAGAAAGAAAGGGGGCAAGTGACATCCTATGGAGACATTTGTCTACCAGAGATGATTGGAAACCATTCTGAGGGCTCCTGGCCAAGACACTGGGGCATTCAGTGTTTTCTTTATTATGAAAGTGCTGCCAACTCACCACTAGTCATTTTTCCTGAATTAATGCCATTTAATTATTAGATTCACTGTTTATGAATGGGAAATATTGGCCAGGGTACCTATGGGAGGTATTTGGTTTCTTAAGGTTTCTGGGCTATTTTTTCTGAGCAATTTTATCTTGTAATTTTAAGAAAAAAATTTTAGATACACAGTCTGGCCTTCACTGCTGCCAACAACACCTGGCAGCCTGGTTACATATACAGAAAATCTCATCTGTCATCAGTAAAAAGTCAACCCTGCAGTCCATGCTGCGGCAGAATTCCCATTCAAGGCACTGAGAATCCCTCCAGAATAAGGAAGACAGAACTGGGCTCTTATTTTGCCCAGGTTCATCTCTTATTGTGTTTTGGTTTTCATCCCTTTTGACAGAAAATAAAATTTGCTGTAGTTGACCATTTGAGCATCAGCTTGTGTCTAGGTCTGAGACTGGCACACATCCAATGTTTCAGTCAAAGCCAGAAGACAGAGAGAGGGAGAGCGAGAACAGCCCCTGTAAAGACCCTGTCATCCGATTTTGCAATGTTCCAGAGAAGGAAAAACTTACTTACTGACCCCTGTGGTTACCAGCTTATACCTTGAAGCATGAAATTTGATTACCTTTCTCCTCTAACTGGTCATCAGATAATCCTACTTTTTTTTTTTTTATTCCAATCAGAGTATTTGACTTACTGGTCTTCTACAGAGTGAATTCATCAGTCTTGCTTTGTCCTTCATATGGTTTTTGCACTTTGCATCTGTTAAAGTCCCAGTTTAATCTTAATGCACTGCTGCTTGGCAGTGCTCATAACACTCGGGCATGCATTAATTGATCTTTGGACATACTCTCCTTCCCCATCTGCTTCACTGATTTGTTCCATTAAATTTCACCCAACAGTTCTCGCATCAAATTGTGCCGTAATTTCCTCTGCTGAAGTTCAGCACCCTTCATGTTTGACTCCTGGGTCTCTCCATAGTTTTAATTACAAACCTGGAGGATTTAGTTGGAATTTTAATGGTAATATAATATTAAGCTTAGTGCCAAAAAAAGTACTCTGTATTTCGGAACTACCATGAACTGAGGGGCAGATCAGGGAGTGGGCTTTAAATGCAAATGTGCAAAAAACATTTAAGGAGACTTATCCTTAACTTAAATTCTTTCTTTTCCCCTTGACCAACTCACTTTATTAGGGAACGTTTAATTTGTTATATTGAAATGTTCAGACTCTTTAAAGAGAAAAGACTCCAAAAATGTAGTGTGTATTTCATGCCAAAATGTTATTCCAGAGTTTGCCACCCATTTGTGTTTCAGTAGAAATACTTGCCTCCCACTCCTTGGCACTGGCTCAAAACTTTTTCTCAAAGGAGGTGCTGAAAAAGCATCTGAGTATTAATTTGTCTTTTGTGGGAGGTTTTAGTGTTGTTATAAATCACTATAAATCACAAATCAGGCTTTAAATGGGAGACTTCACAAGCCGCTCTCACTGCGTAAGGCTGTGAAAATGAAAAGCTTAAAGCAAATGTTATCTTGATGTGTTATATTTAAATTGTCTCTAGCAGACTTAGTGGTCTGGTTTTGCCAGTGTCTGACCTTCTCTTCCAAACGGTGAAGGGAAGTGTGGCAGACATCTCTTCCTACAGTGATGAACGTGATTCAAAGTTCCATTTGTCAAAGGGAGCTGCTTCAAGTACTACATTCAGATTTGTTGGGTGGACTTTTCCATAGGGATCTCATATCCTTGTAAGCGTTATTGGTAACTTACCCAGTGCACAATCTGAATTTAAGATCTTAAGCACCACAACAGCACTTCTTGTTCTGATATCAAATACATGTGATTCCATACGTGCAGTTCTGAGTGTTTCAAAACCCCAGCTAGAGACCTAGTAATACCCTATATTTACATGACATTTTTCATTCGGAGGTATTTTTCTGAGTCTGATACACCAACCATGTGTAGGTAATTATCAGTAATCATCACTAATTGTTTTTACAATTCTTTTTCCATTTTGGCATCAACTTTGAAATGGCAGCTTAACATGAGCTCATCAAAATGTAGACCTTGTGAAGACATTTCTGAATAGGAGCTGTATAGCGAGTTTAACAAGACAAAGCGTTCCAACTTGGAGCGTGGCCAGGACACCAAAGTCATTGCTAGAAGTCATGGGATCTTTAATGCCCACAAAGTGGTCAGGACCTCCGCTGAGTTTTATGAGTGTAATGTCTCACCCAAAGAACAACTTCTTCAGCAGCACAGTACCCCATTGTATTGCACTGGACTCATTCATGTGCAAGGAGAAGAGTACCATTCAGTGAATTGCTCATGCCAATGCGTCCGGCAAACCAGACTGTCTTAGTGCGTCTTCCAACTCGGCAGACCACCTGTCTTGGTTCACCACATGTGGCTGAAGGCCAGTGGAAGATGGCAAAGCTCTCGGCCTTCTCAGATAAAGACATTTTTGGGGCCTCACGGGATTTGTCCAGCTTTACTGAATTTTGTTCATACCTTCATGCTCCAGCCCAACAGTTTGCAGAGCAGAGGGAAATCCAAACAAGGGCTGGACTGCTCTTCCTTTGGGTCTACAGCAGCTGGGGTTCGCATCTGAGCGCTCTGGGCAGTCCAATGATAGTAGGCTACTGAGAAAATGCATTGAATCAGCACGTCCTAACACTGCCTAGGCAAAACTACCTTTTACCACCTGGGGCCATACATCAGGTGACTTAAATACACTTGAACCGTCTGCTTAGCTGAGAGAAGAAAGCTGTGGACATCACAACTGCTTCCCACCTTTGCCAATATTGCAAGCCTGGTTGTTTCTGTCAATGTGTGAACCCTGCTGTGAGTTTAGTCCAGCAATGCTGAACTGGCACATTTTCCATAGGACAAGAACTGTGTGCAGCCTAACACAGGTTAAAACATGGGCTTTTTCAGTTTCCTCTGCCATTTAGAGCTAGCCACAGGACTCTGATGCTTGCTTCAGTGGCTTTTGAACATTTCTCTGCCCACATCCAACAGGCTTACAGCAGCTCTCTGCAGAAAAGAGGAAGCCAAATTGAAACCTTTAGGTATGTGATGAATCTGTAGACTTGTTTTAGGATGTCAAAGCAACTGCAATAATTATGGGACTATCCCAGATTCACTACTGACAGTTCAACTCATTGTCCCAACCTAGTTCACATAGCTCATCTACGCACACCATCAATTGATGGGGCTAGGAGTGAAGGCTAGGCCATTATTTTCTGCAAAGGAAAAGGTGAAAGATTACCTCATTGTTTAAATAAATCCAACTTTTAAAGCTTCCCTGGGGGTTTAGGCAGAGGTTAGAGGCTTGTGTGCATAACTAAGTCTTCACTGTCGTCCAGCCAGAGACAGGTCCTGGGAGCACACGTATCCGAGCAGCTATAGTTAAGAACCTCAGGAAATTTCAGGATAAAAAGGGAGGTTTTCAATAAATCTAGGTGAGGGCAGTACAAGGCAGACATGAAAAACAAGCAAATTGGATGCTGGCTTGGTCCGAAAGTGGATTTTAGATATCTGAATCCTACCATGGTTGGGATTTAGGCCGATCAAATCCAAGAACACAAGCATCATACAACATGGACTGATCTGGCTTACCAGACATTGCTTCCAGAGAAGATCTAGAAATCACAGAGAATCATCTGAACATGAGCTAAGCATGATGCAACACAGAGAATAGATTCAGAGCTTCGATTTACCTAAGCAAATTGTGAGTAAGAATAGAAAGTCGACTTACTGTGGTATGTGCCACGGTAGAAATATTGTGGGTTGTCATTGACTTTTGTGTTGGGCTCTGGTCTCCAGACTTCCACAGTGAAGTGGAAGAAGATGCAGAAATTTCAAGAAAGAACCATGAGGATTGTTTAAGGATCAGATCAGAAGAATGGTTAAAGGATCAAGACCACTCACAGGACAAGATTATAGGTCATTTGGCAACATGACAGTCAAGTGGTGCCCACATGGAGAAGGGGAATTTGATAGTAGAGAAATCATCAGTGTAACCAGCAAAATCTTACAATAAACAATGTGTGGGAGCGGAGGCAATAAAAGTCAGATGAAATAGAGCATGAAAGCAAAATGTGACATGTAATTAACTTTTAAGACCTGTGATGGAACATCTTCACTGGAAAATCTGACCATTTGGGTACTTATTTTTCCCTGAAAAATCCCTATCTCAAATACAGATCTGCATTAGAAAGAGAAGTAAAAACCCAAGAGGTACCATAGACTGTAGAGACAATTACAGAGATTTCCATGTCCCCAAAATCCATGGAAGAGTGAAGGCTTGGAATTCCCTCTGTTGGATGACCATGAAAAAGGGGATCTGCCTAGGGCACACTGTCAGTGGAGAGCCAATGGTTTGAAAACAGGGCCAAAATTATGTTTTCATAGCATTGACTGAACATCCATGCTGCAGGTTATCCATTTATCCCAGTTTTTGGAAAGAAAGCCTGATAGTTTGTGGGAGGGAGGGAGAGAATAGAGGATGGGGAGAAGAAGGGAGGGAGGGAAGTAAAGTATTGTTAATTTTATTTTTTACTATGGTTTGTTAATTTTGGCATGTGGGAGGTGGAATAGCTCCTGGCTTTTCTTTTATTGTGATTATGCTCTTTAATGTTGGCAAACACACCTGGAGCTGACAATAGGCATTTTTCAGTAGCACATTGTTATGAATAAATGCAAAATAAAATAATGAAGCTAAACACAAAACTGAGTGTGTGGTTATCTTAAAGTGACACCCTAAGGCCTTATTGTTGTACTTGCAAACTGTATAAGCCTGTCACTCTGGCAACAAATAGATAAAAGAACAAAGATACATATTTACCTCTTGGAAATGAGGAAAGCATTTGTAGGGCTAATTCCTGTGGTCTTTCTGCACGTAGAAGTCCTGAGCAGTTTTATCTGAGTAAGATCTAAGTAAAGACATCAGGGTTTAGCCAGACAATATATCCTGGTTCTGTTCTTTCTTCTACCACTTAAACAAAAAGTAAAAATAAATGCCTGTGGAATGATTGCCTGAAATAACGTGCAGGAAGTAAGAGTGTAAAATAAGGAATGCTTTTGGGTGATAAATGTGTTCTTGAATGGTACACATCGACTAAATGCTGACATATATTACATGTTCAGAGATACAACACTAAGGCTACTGTTTTTAATTCCATAAACTTATGTCTTTATAAGAAGCATTTGTATAATAGTTGTCTATACTTTTATTCATATATTCATGCACATGCTAACATACACAAGCATGCACATTAATAAAATGTCATTCCTTAGAAGCAAAGGCATCTTTGCTTAAGGATTTTCAAAGGCAAGAAACTCCTAGTGTTTAACCCATAGATAGATTTGAAAGCGATTTCAAAGACCACATTGTTTTTTGCACTGGTTTGTTAAAATCTGTGGGTCTCAGTTGGTTATTTCATGGTAGTAACTCAAAAAGCAAGACAAAACTGAAGGCAGGGAATAACATGTACTCATTGATTTGGAAGCTGTCCCACACTTGATGAGTATAAAAGGTGAAAGCCACTTTTCTTCTGCTTCCTCTCAGATTACTATTTCTCAAAAAATTCCAGGTTCACTTGTAAGTCCCAGAGATCTGGGGGCACATCAGCTTGACAGACCTGCATGGACTGTGGCAGTGTGGAAGACGTGAGTATTTTCTTTCTGAATCTTTGGTTATTTTTTTTGGTTAGTTAACTTTCTGAAGTTACAAATATGAGGATGGTGGAGAAATACATGCTACCAACTTCCGATGCCGGCTGTCTTTCCCCAATGTGCAAGCCATCACCGTTGCATGGCTTCAGTCATGGCTTCAGCAAGTAATTGATGATATGAAGAAAGGGTTCAGAGCAACACTGGAAGTGGAAGTCAGAATGCAAGACTCCTTAGTCTTTTATGCTTGGGAGGGTCCTGTTTCAGACAGAAAATGGGCCTAAATACACATTGTTAAAGACAAATTTGAAAATTATTTAACTCATGTTCAAACAAAAAATATTTAATATGTGTTCTACTTCCTTAAAATGAATTTTATTTCACTACAGATGAGTAACAGCAGTGGTTAAGCTCCCATAAAGACAAAATTTTTCAGAATTTGGGGGCTCCTGGAAAATGGGCATGCATATTTTTGGTATTTATTGTTTCTCCTTAGGAAATTAATCCTGAAGAAAGACTCTCTCCTTCTGAACAATACCCTGAAGACATGTATCTTTACATTCATTATGAGCAGGTGGCAGCTGGGTGAAGACCACAGGAGAAGAATTTAGCAGGTGGTCTTGTGAGGTGACTCATATCACTTCTGCTTTCTGCTTGTAAGAAGAAGTGAGGGAGGTTCAGCAGAAGAATAGCTCCTACCAAAGGAGGACCGTGCCAACAGAAAGCAGTCCCAGTGACTCAGTGGGTGGCACACTCTCAGTCTGAGCCAGTGCTGCTCCCAGTCATTACCCAAACTGATGGTAGGAGGTTTTGGGTGGGACAGAGATAGCACCTTTCAGACAAGGGGGACAGATCAGAACCTGAGGTCTCATGATCTGTTTTCCTCTAATTATGATTTTTCATTTTTTTTACTATTAAGTTTGGGAACTGGTAGTTCTTAGAATTAGCAGTTCACTGACAAAAACCTGATGAGGTTAACTAAAGGAGTCTGCTAGGCTACACTGTTAAAATATTCCTTTCTATTCAAGAGTCCTCTAGTCTGTATCATGGCTACCTATTTATTAGCAGCTGGATCTACGTTGATATGATACAAGATTGGCTCCGTACATCAAAGATGTCAGAACCGAACCAGCCTCTGAACCAGTCAGAGAAGGCACACATCATTGCATGGCTTGCAATGGGGTGATCAAAAGGGTCTAGCAGAAGAGAATTCTGGGAAATGAAACAAAAAGCAATTAAAACCTAGGTATTTTTATTTTTTTTTAAGCAGCCCCACTAAGCAAGGATGGCTACCCTGCAGTATCTTTCCTAGATGAATGCCAAGTCCACTGTGCTAACCAAAAGCCAGGTAACCTTTGCCTTTTTCTCTTCAATACGTGGCATAGACAGCATCTGGCTCCAATACTCTAAAGCCAGTGGAAGCTCCAGGGAGATGGGATCTCTCAGGCTGAGCCTGGATAGGAACTCAGTTTTTCTTCCCAGAAAAGCACTTTAATCACCAATGTCTTATACAGACCAAAGGCCATCTCTGCCACCCTGTACTGTGAGGATCCTACATCCATTACTGTATGTTAGTTTTGCTCTAGGAGCACCTACCAGCATGGGTCCATGCAGGAACGTGTAGTCTGGGCTGAGGTGTGAGTTAAGCGCCAATCTGCTCAGCCTTGTGAAGACTGGCAATCTGGACATGGGTAGAAGTAGTCTTGAGAGTAATTTTGAAATCTAACAGAAGGTGTGTACAAACTTAAAGTATCAACTAAACAAAGAGTTTCAGCTGTTGGAATGAACACCTCCATTCCACCCACACCTTGTATTGGGTCTGGCCAGAAGTCATTTGCATCATTTGGCTTGGGAAGCTTGTGACAGAGCTAGGAAATGGTCTCTTTAGTCGTGAACCTTAGCTGGCTCCCAAGTTACAATAATAATACCAGGGGTTTTGAGCAGCATTGCTCTTCCAGTTGCTTTGCAAAGTGTTTGCTCCAAGTCGGCCTGCTGGTTGACCTGCAAGAAGAACCTGGACTCCACCAAACTCTACCCTCACCTAAGACAGACACCTGCCTGCTGTTACATCTTGCCTCTTGGGCTGGATTTGCCCCACCTGGCAGCAGGAGTAGTGGGCAGAGTGTTCTGAGATTCCTTAGGAAGTTACTGGATTTATCAGAAGTAGCAGTAGGCCTACAATAGAGTTGTTCTGCATTCAGAAATATAGTTTCTACCTGTTAAGGGCAGGTTATATACACAACACAATGGAAAAATAAAAATATACCCTTCAGTGCCTTGTTGAGATCTCTTACAAGGAGGACATCATATTGAAACGTGTCTTTTCTCCTCCCATTTCATTAACATGGACTTCACTAATGGCCTTTCAGTACTTAAAGGGGGCTTATAAGAAAGATGGGGACAGAATTTTTAATAGGGACTGTACCAATAGGACAAGGGGCAATGGTTTTAAACTAAAAGAGGGTAGATTCAGATTGGACATAAGGAAGAAATATTTTACAATGAGGATGGTGAAACACTGGAACAGGTTGCCCAGAGAGGTGGTAGATGCCCCGTTCAAGGTCAGGCTGGATGGGGCTTTGAGCAACCTGATCTAGTTGAAGATGTCCCTGCTCATCGCAGAGGGGTTGACTAGATGACCTTTAAAGATCCCTTCCAACCCAAACCGTTCTGTGAATCTGTGATTCTATAATTGCTGCTGTAGAGACAAATCCTCTGTGTTCACTGAAATCTCCACTTTAAAGCAATGTAAATGAAGAAATAAGCAACAGAGACAGGGATCCTCTGGGATTTCCAAGAGATACCAAAAACCTCCCAGATCGTATTCTCTGCTGTGAAGTGACAGACCTTCAGGCAGCACAAATTTTCATAGCTTCCTAGAAATCAATACAACTATGGCTAATCTACATCATAGCTGTCTATAGCAATGAATGGAGTATTCAAAGAAACTCAGGGCAATAGCTCACATTTAGCTAACGTAAATTAGATTGGATACCTTGACTTTCGTGCAAACACAATGATTAATACTGGCTAAGGCTATGGGCCAACGCTTTTATTATGCCATTCAGCCATTAAAGATGCTCAAGAAAGAACTTGTAAAAATAGAAATTTTCTTCTAGAGAACAGCGAGTGTAAAAGAAGCCCAGGGATGAAGCTGGCCAAATGGATAGACCTTTACATGATCACAATAAGAAAAAAAAAAAAAAAGAATTATTATGGTGGAACAGCTCCAAGATGTTTTTTTCCCAGAATGGAGATCTGGGATATTTTTGTTCACATCTTGATACTTTTTATTGGGCGATAATTTATAGGCCAGCTGATGTCAGCATAATCAGAGTTTAGTATGATTTCTTCTTCTTTTTGCTCAGCAGTGCTATATTTATTGGCCTGTTAAGTTTCATTTTAGTAAGGTGCAGCCTGAGCCAATAGAACATAACTTTGAAAAACTCCCGCGAACGGTGTCTCTCCATGCACTTTATACTCCTCCTCATGCTTTATATTATCAATGATATATTAAAGGCTTCTAATGTCACCTTCCAAGAAATAGCCAACTTTTGCTCATAAATAATTTGTAACAGTTTTGACTTTTCTGAATATTTGTGGTTTTTATTTTTTTATTCCCACTTTGTCTCACAAAACGACAAGTTCAGGGGCAAAGCTTGATTGACTGACCCACATTAGACATTTCACAACTGTCTAAGCATAGTTCAGATGTCACCAAACACGCTCAAGAGGCCTCTATGGAGTTCAGCAGGTTATCATTTTCCTACTGTTTGATTTGTGGTTTCTCTGCTTCAGTAACTGTAAAGAAATTAGTTCCTGGCTAGACAGGAACTGGTAAAATGAAAGTGGTGTTGATAGAGGTCTTACTGACATGGACTTTTTTTTTCCCCTGTAAGTGATATTTGTCCTGTCTTGTCCCAGTGTGTTTTCTAAAGTTGTTACTTGTTATTTGCTCAGCTGGCTTTTTTTTTTTTTTAACATATAGAAGCAATCAGTTTTTCTAGAAGCCTTTTTCAGCCATTTCTTCTTTCCATTCACATATCTATTTTTTATGGTCTGCAGTCAGCTTTCACTGAATATAGAGCTGGTCTGCTGCCCCTCTTCCATGAAGCTGCTCTTTCGTTGTTAGATGTCAGCGCATTCATGCATGCACCTAGCGCATGGAATTGAGACTACAGCATTAAACACTGCTGAAGGCTGCTGAAAAGAAAAACCAAATCTAACTTGCACAAACGAAATCTATGTCAGAAATTTACACAGCTCCTCCGGCCTTATTCATGGTACACTGAATTTGTCCTATAACACACCTATTATTTTTTCAAAACGTGTGTTTTCAGGGCCAGATTTAAACTAAGAATAAATACAGGCTTTCCAGCACAGGCATAGCAGAAATGGCCCTTCATTATCTTGCCTATGTTTTCAAGCAGCTCCTGCTCAGACAATAAATCAGCCAAAGAGGGATGTATTTTTCTCTTCTATGGAAATGTTGATATTTTGAAGATTTTTTTTTCTTGAAAGGTGATAAAAATACTCAGATACAAAGTTCACTGTAGTTGAGCATATTAAACCATTTTCCTGAGAAGAGAAAAAAAAAAAGAAAAAAAAAAAGTTCAGTTCTCTGAGTTATAGCAGGAGTGCTTTTTGGTTTACTCTCATTAGTTAAAGTTTGAAAAGAAAACCTGCTTTTAAACAAAACAGCCCCACCCCCACCCCCACCCCCCATGATATTTCTTTTTAAAAAAGGCCAAAAGATGCCATTTGGAGTATGATCACTTCAAAATTTTGGGTGAACTTTCCTTGAGAAATGTGATGAAACTGGCCCTTCCCGCAGAAATTTTTGTCTGTGTGCTGGTTTTGGCTGGGATAAAGTTAATTTTCTTCATAGTAGCTAGGAAGGGGCTATGTTTTGGATTTGTGATGAAAACAGTGTTGATGATATAGGGTTGTTTTTGTCACTGCTGAGCAGTGCTTACACAGAGCCAAGGCCTTTTCTGCTCCTCACCCCACCCCACCAGCGAGTAGGCTGGGGGGGCACAAGGAGTTGGGAGGGGACACGGCTGGGACAGCTGACCCCAACTGACCAAAGGGCTATTCCACACCATATGGCGTCATGCTCGGCATATAAAGCTGGGGGAAGAAGAAGGGAGGGGAGGACATTCGGAGTGATGGCGTTTGTCTTCCCAAGTAACCGTTACGCGTGATGGAGCCCTGCTTTCCTGGAGATGGCTGAACACCTGCCTGCCCATGGGAAGGACTGAATGAATTCCTTGTTTTGCTTTGCTTGCACGCACAGCTTTTGCTTTCCCTGTTAAACTGCCTTTATCTCAACCCGTGAGTTTTATCACTTTTACCCTTCCGATTCTTTTCCCCATCCCACTGCGAGGGGAATGAGTGAGCGGCTATGTGGGGCTTAGTCGCTGGTGGAGGTTAAACCATGACAGGCTGTTAGTGAATCAACTTTTATTGAAAGAAGATTTATAAAACAACTTTTGAAGAAGTCTATCAGAAGGCCCCTGATGTTTAAATATACAGGATTCAAGAATCAGAATAACAACTTGTCCTCATTACTAGGGAGTCACATTTGCTTTGACTGAAGTAAAACCATTGATAGCATGCATCCATTCCTTGGCTGGTCCAGTCCAATTCAATAGGGAAAACGAGTACATGACAGTTGCATTGTAAGCTGTTTTGGCATCTTAGATTTAGCTTTTTGTTCTAAAGTCTCCTGGTTCAATCCTGGGTGTCTGCTAATGTTTTAGCTGTCATATGAGTATCACCAGATGCTAAGAAAATCCACCTCTGTGTCAGGTTTCTGTGTAGCTTGAGTTTGCCTCTAAAACTGTGGCCAAGCAAACTTAAACTGATTCTCTTAGAGAAAAATGTGATAGTAACTTAGTGGTTTCTGAGCATGAAAAGCTTTGTTAAACAAGAGGAAGAAGTCAGAAAAAAAAAGCAAAGAAAAGCAAAGCTGAAGAATGAAAAAGGTTCAGTCAAAAATGACCTGAGTTCCTGCACCCTGTGGCCCCTGGGTGAGTGCCATAGGTAGCCAAAGGTCTCAGCAAGAACAGCCTATGCCTGGTAGACCCCAGCAAAGAGGCCTGGAGGTCAGAGCACTGGTGTCTTTTGCATCCTGAGGACTGGCTTTTTGGGAAGTCTTCCCAAAGCAGTACTGATGTGGCAGAGCACAGGAGTCATGTACTCTACAGTGTACCCTTGTAATGGTTGAGTCAGAGAAATTAGAGATGGAAAATGCACTTAAGTCACTTGGTCCATTCCCCAACTGTTTAAAGGTTGCTCCCTACAATGTGTTCTTCATTGCTTTGTCTAGTCAGCTTCCCCCTTTTCCCTGGGGGGACCATTCCACGTAGTAATAGACCTCATTGTTAGGAAAAATTTCCTGATGTGCAGCCTAAATTTTCCTTGGCTCACATTCATCCCACTACTTCAGTTAAAACCTCCTAGTCAGCTCTTAACTCCTCTCCACCTCAGGCCCTTTTCTTCCATCAGAGGAAACAAATGAGTCTGATCGAGTAAAGCCCTGTGTATTTAAAAAATAATGACATCCTTACCTCCTAAGAGTGATAGTTAATATAGAATTAACATAAAATGTGTAAATTGCCTTATTTTATATGGAAGAAATGAATAAGCCCCTGGAAGCTTTTATCACATGTCGGTTGGCATGCCTTGAAAAGTCCAATATCTACCACCATTTACTAAAACACATGGAGTCAGGTCCCATCTGGAACAGATCAAATTGCTCTGGCTGGTCAATCAAAGCTCAAAGTGCCATGGAAATTTATATCACCTAAAAGCCTGTGAGTTCCCTTTCCAATCAAGGTTAGGGAATAGAGCCATATACCACTTCACTGGAGACATATATCATGGACCGTGGGACACCTGACTCTGGTGTCACCAACACTTTCACTACTTTGGAGAATCTGGAAGAAACTGTGGGGTTTGGATTTCAGCTCACAGATAGCCAAGTTAACCTAAGAATTCAGTGTATTCTCCTAGCAGAGCCACATGAGTATCTGATGTTTTGATTCTGCTAATGGGGAGAAGAAATGTCATTTTCTATTGACCCAAAATAAATACTGTCAAAATATTTTGAGGAAATGGATAAAGTAGGAATGCAGAGGAAACAAAATGCTTCAATTAATTCTTGAACTACTGGCATGGTTTTAATATCTTTAATAAAATAAATATTAAGAAATAGAAACAGTCTTTGGCATTTTTCAGACTTTTTTCAGGGGCCTCTTATTTTTGTTTTGTGACAAAAGCAATTTGTTGCCATCTCCATGAATCATCAACTGCTTCAGCTGGAGCAAATCCACATTTTTCTGTTCAAAATATGTTTTGAATGACATTTATAAGCAGTAAAGCTCTTCATGAAGGCTGTTCCAATAAGATCTGTCTCTGAATAAAATGAGATTTTAGCCAAAGTTCAAGATAAATGGGAAATCCAGACTGAGTAGTAGATGGGAATGATGTGGATCAAATCAGATGTCAACATTATACGATGTGCAGCAAGTGTCTGGGAACCACTTCCACAAGCAAAAGCAGTAGTGAGAAGTTACTGTTTCTGCCCAGCTTATTTTAGAGAGAGAGTCTGCAGCAAAACCCAGCAAGAGGTTGTGGTATACTTTTCTGTCTTCAACTTCTACATTACTGAATTCCTCTTCGTTGAGAGGAAGATGTCGGTTTCATGACATTGCTTGCTATTAATAATTACTTGTGCTGTTATGGTGTTTAAAATCCCCTTCCGTGCTAAACTTTGCACGATGGCAGAACAAACACATAGTCCTTGCTCTGCAAATGTACAACAAATGTAAAACAAATGGGGGCAGAGTGCAATCAGGATTATGGAGGAGCAGATAGACAGCATCGCTCAGTGCAGTGGTCCTGGCACACCCAGGAGAAAGGGCAGAGCCTCATCCCTTTATGTAATCTGAAAGCCTGGCCCATAGTATGTCACCTTTATTTCCTTTAAAACCAGTACTAATTGCCTTGTGTCTTACAGCCTAACTCTTTATGGCTAAGTTGAGAACAGAGCTTCAGTGTCTGTCAAGGGGAAAGAAAATTCCATGTGGGAGATGAGCAGAAGCATCCGAGCAAGCACAAAATATTGTGCCTTTTAACTCGCATGTGGAGTCGTGTGAGAGGAAGGTCTCCCAGCTCAGCCACAGGCTGGGAAAGCCCCTGTGTTCAGGCTCATTCAGCTCCTCTGCAATTTGGGAGCAGTGCTGCCTGCCTCGGTGTTTCTCTGGCACAGTGGTCTCCAAACCCAGCTGAGGCCGGACAGACTCTGTATCTCTCTTGCATCTTGTGGGTTATGTGAGCAGAGGGTTTCCCAGCCCATGGGATGGGTATGAAGTATGTGGCTTCAGTCTCTGGCGAGGTGACTCAGTTACCCCCTCTCAAGCGCAGCCATACATCAGCATAACCGCTGTGCCCTGGGATAGGGACAGCCGTGGCCACAGGGTATCCTTACCCACGCTGGTGGCATAGTATCTTCTGCCCCATGACATCCAAAGAGCATCTGTCACCAAGCTGGCAGCTGTGGACTCAGGATATAGCCTTGTGGTTATGGGTGCAACCAATATCCTGACACAGGTGTCCTGGCTAATTGCTTACGGACTGAAATAAATTGAACAGAAACCCAAAGAACTCTGCAAAATGCTGTAGTGAAAGGTCTGGGAGGAAGCTGGAGGCACATAGGCCGTATGGCTTTGTGGGCAGAGATGGGTGTCCACAGGGGCATCTGGCAGAGTACCTGCTTTATGCTTCCCAGACAC
This sequence comes from Ciconia boyciana, assembly GCF_034638445.1. Taxonomy (NCBI): domain Eukaryota; kingdom Metazoa; phylum Chordata; class Aves; order Ciconiiformes; family Ciconiidae; genus Ciconia; species Ciconia boyciana. Next base: position 6,597,998 of record NC_132936.1, on the reverse strand, counting down.
AGCTATGCTGAATAACCATCTTGTCTGTAGGAGGGAGCTCACTCCCAGGCTCTGCGTGCTGCCAGCTTGCAGCTGGGTGAAATCGAAGGAATGCACTCCCTAGCAATGCTTCTTTATAAATTATTTTTACTGGGGGATTTGAGTGTTGTTGCAGTGAATGTGTGTACAAATTTTGGAAAAACAATGTGCGCTAGAGAAAACAAAGTGAAAAACCACCTGGCTTCCTATTCCTCCTGGGTAAACCTGTTATTTCTCCCACCTTCTTGAGTTGCAGTCTAATACAATATTGTACAGCCTGCTGCCTCCTTAAATAATTCCTGCTGGAGCAGCAGGTACTGAGTACATCACTCAGATCCCATGAAGTTGTTTAGCTTCCAGTTCCACATCCTGAGGACTTAAATCTCTAGGAGAAGGGAATGACCTGGTGCTCTCCTGGTGCAGGATAACTCCTGGACTGGGGCTGGAGCTGGATATTTTGCAGAGTTTTCCAGTTTTATTGTCAGTCCTATTCTCCTGAGCTCCCAGTTCCCCTCTTCCAGCTCCTCACATCTACCAGGACTCAAATAAATGTAATCTATTGATGCTTCACCAGTTTGAAATGAACTGCAATTACCAAACAGCGGATTAATTTCATTTACCTCCAGCCATCTAGAAGTTAAGCATCTGACTTAAACTAGTTGTCTGTAGGCAGGGGAGAGGGATGGACACTGCCAGAAGTCAACTGCCTTCCTACGTATTTTAAATACCTTTCTTAGGCTAGGATCAATCACATGCTGAAAGCCCTTGCCTCCCCATGGCTGCAGAGGAACCTACAAAACCAACTTTTAGATAATTAAGGTGTGGTGACTTGAAACCCACCCTCAATATTTGTTTATAAAGCAGCTGTGAAACATGAGATCGATGTGTTTAGGATTTTGATAGTGGAGCCAGAAGGGGGTGTGACGATCACCCATGGTGACTTTAAGAATAACAACCTGGCCTCTAGCCTTTAAGTTTTGCTCATCCAGAGTGTTTCAGGTTTTTTTAGTTGAAATCCAAAGAAGCATCTGTCAATTATAAAATGAATCTTGCCCTATAAATTGCTGCCTTCGCAAATAACAAGGCTGTAAAAGAAGAGGAAGAAGGAGACACTGAAGATGTCCCAAGAGACAGAAGGCCAGCAGGGGATTTTTAATAATTTAACAGCAACTGGAGTGTGAGCCCAATGAGGTTATTTCTACACAGGACTTTGAACATGCACCAAGACATTATAACTTTCAGCCCCTCGCTCTCTGAGCTGAATCAAAATGAATAATTTAGAGAAGAAAGTCTCTTGAACTGTTTGCCATGGGTTATGAGGCTCTGTTGCATCAGAGGAGCCTGGACATGAAATCTCTGCAGGTGCTGGGAGTCTGCGGGGACATGGTGCAGGGACGGTGTCAGCTGAACCAGGGTTTCTGTCCTTCTTCAGCTGCTCTGCTGCCGGCTTCAGATGCTTTAGGAGACTTTTGTTTGAGAGCTGCACTCCAGCTTTCGACCGGTGGAGTACCAAGTGCGCAGCAGTGGCTCAGCAATGTGAGTAATGCTGCTAAGCAGTCAGAAAGCAGCAGCGGGGCTGGCAGCGCCAAGCCAAATTTGGATGGTTGCAGATGAAAGCCAAGAAGAGCAAACAAAACCTGAGACAGAGGCAGCCTTCTTGCCATCGAAGCAATGCAGTCAGAGCAGCCACTTGTTTCTTGCAGTGCTTAAGTGGTTCAATTAAGTTGAACAAGTAAAATTATTCCTAAGGGACATGAATCTATTGAAAGCACTGAGTAGAGAATAATGCACATTATTGAATGAGATGCCCGTGGGCAGGACCCCTCTTTGCATAGCAGTGAAGCCCTTTTGTGCCATGGTGGGGCTGCCCAGACATACCTGAGCTGGGTTTTAACCAGCTGGCTCAGGCACTGCTAACAGAGCTCAGCCTGGGCTGTGCACAAACCCCGCATGAGAACTTGCAGAAGTGGACCCTGTGGCCGCAGCATTAGCAGAGCTTCGGCCGGGCTCAGGCTGGCTCAGGTCTGTCGGGACTGACATGCTCGCTTTGGCCGGACCCTACCCACAGACAGCCTCTGTCTGTCTTGTCGGCTCTGGAGCCAGTTGCTGCGCCCACGTGAGAGCCAGCAGCGGTTACCAAGTCAATCTGAAAGTTGCTAGTTCTGGCTACAGGCTCTGGTCCTGCTTTGTTGTCAGGATGCTGCAGGACCAGACAGCTTGGAGTCTAGACTGCAACGGTGTTTAGCATCTAATATCTTTGGCTGTGGGACCACAGAAATCTCGTTCCTTTAGGAAGAGGCTCAGGAATAGCGCTTTTCCCTCCCTGCCAGCTGGATCACATTCGTGGCATCTTTGAGAAAGAAGAGCATTGCCTTCACAGCTGAATATCTAATGCTATAGGCAACTTTTTCAGACTTTTTCGGGATTTGCATGCCATGTAAACTGTTCTCAGATCCCTTAGATACCTAAATGAAGCCAGCTCTAAACTCGGTTGATAAAGCATCAGCAGCTGCATAGTCAGATTTTCTGAAGTTATCTGTACAGAGGAATGTGGCTGTGTGTCTTGCTCAACTCTGCTGAGATTTTCATCAATATTAAGCCTCAAAAGGTTACTATTTGAAAACAACAGGATAAATCAAGTAAAATTATCAAGAGTGGGAAAACATGCTATTTATTTACTACCGTGTTAAATTGAAAGATGGAAAGATGGGTAAAAATGAAAAATATTCCTTTTATTTTTGTTAACCATAGAGCTTTCCCCTTTCTTTCCTGTCCTATATTTCCTAATGAAAGGAGGAAAAGTGATAAACTTTTCTTTACACTTGCTTTTTTAGTCTATGGAAACTACAATAGCCAAATCAAAAGCCAAAATGTTTTTAAGACACTCCTTTTATCCCCTTTTATTGAAACACACCAAACTAAAAGGTAGTGAAGGCCATCTATGAAATTTCTTTCTTTTCACCTTTTTTGCTAAACACATCAGAGCCTCATCAGTCCTAGAAAAAAACCCAACATGATTGAACAGGGCAGTTGCTTTGTCTTTCAGGCACAGACTCAAAAATATGGATAGGTTTATATATAAATATATGTACAGTAACCAAAACCTCAAATTCAAATACACCTGAGCTTTGGGGAACTTTGTATATACATTCAATCTTTGTGGCTTAGGCTCATCTGTAACAGAAATATTTGCAAATAGACAGAATACTTCCTCTTTAATCTTATCTAGCGATCTGTCTGTTTGTCTGGGTTTTTCCTAGAGATGGCCTCAGATCCTGATATCTGAGGGCTGTACGGCTAAATTAAGGCGAGATCATACCAAACTTCACAGAGGCTTTTCTTTCCTCTTGTTTGCCACGAGCATTTCTTTCATTTTAATTCATTGGGATGAAAGGCGGAGCAGCCACGTAGCCTGGCTCAGCCTCCGCCGGCCCCGTGCTTGGCCCACCTTTGGGAAAACATCTTATTTTGACTGATGGTTATTTGCTCTATGGGCAGACTGTGGCTGAGATGCACAAAATGGCTCTGCAAGAGCTGCGAGTCCTCTTTCCTGGGGCTCTTCCAGGGTGCTGAGCACATTCCGACCTTTGGCTCCCAGCTCTGGTGCCTCTGCCAGGCCAAGCAGCGTCCAAGGGTACCTCACCAGCTGCTCTTCAGGTCACACATCTCAGAGGGGCGAGTCCTGGATTCATGCCCAAGAGCTCTTTCCCCATCCACAAAGAGGATTGTTCGAGGTTTCACGCTTTCAATGCCACCTTTAGGCAAGCCACTGCAGCTTGGCAATAGGGAAAAGATGGTGAAATGTCAGGATCTATCCGCGTGTGCCTGGCTAATTGCTCTAAATTAGCTTGGCCCATTTATGCCCTTAAAGAACCCCAGGCACCACCGGCAAATAAAACAGATACACTCCAGCTAAGCACTGAGCTGCCTTTGGTTCACGCTCTCTCAGAGGACAAGAGGTTGCTGAGGCTGTTTGGTAGCTGTTCAGACCAAGTACTGCTTAGACAACTACCCTGCATTGTATTCTGAACAATTTATCACCGCCCTTACCTGCGTCAGTAATTGCAATTACCCCTGAGATTTAGTGCACCGGGAAGGGCTCCAATGTCAACAGAGCCATGCCATGCAGTGTGGATGGAGAGAAATAGGAAAATTTTTCAGAGTTTTGTTGTGTTCTTTCCTGTCTGTGTCCCTCCACGTTGCTCAGAGGGGTTTTGTCACCTCCCTGAGCATTTTGTTGTGGGTAACTTCTCACCACTTCAGATTCTCCACATTCACTGTGTGAGACCTCACCAATTCCTACCAGTGCTCATGTGGTTAATGGATGAGAGAAGGGGAGCGAGCACATCTGAAAGGAATGCAAGAAATATAAACAATTTTATTAACAAGACCACAAAACTATTTTTTAATATATGCAGCCATTTACAAGGAGGAAATAAACAAACAAACAGAAAAACCCACTGGGGAGACGTGGTCAGTGTCAGAGAGCACAGCGAACTGGCACAGATGGTACAGGCAGGTTTGGGTAGGGTCCCTTCCCTCCACCCTACCTCCACTGTGGGCTGTCCCCAGCCAAGGCTAGCCCCTGTGAGCAAGCCGAGCCAGTACAGAGCCCGGCACTAAGGAGGTGGGGTGCCACGTGCATCCTGCTGCGGTGCCAGTGACGATGCCAGCTGTGACAGGGCTAGGGCGATGACGGAGAGATGGCTGTTCATTGTCCGCAGCTCTGCCAGGATGTCACTCACGTTTGCCGACGCCTGCTCGGAGCCTGGGGGCATGGCGTGGGCAGCCGGCGGTGAGGAAGCAGCCCCTGGAGCCCTGTCTCCCATGGGTGCCACCTGGGGATTTCCATCATGGTAGGGGTGTGGGGGTGTGCTGCTGCAGCGCTTCATGCCTTCCAGGGAGCCCGTTCTTACGGGTGGCTGGTCTTCCTCCTTCCCTCGAATGGTGGCAAGTGTTGCGGAAGCAAGGAAAGGCAGCCAGTTGATGAGGTGGGTGGCACTGCCAGGTGGGACTACCGGCAAATAAAGTCCAGGGTGCAGGGATGGAGTAGAGGCGGGTGGTGCAGGAAGAGAAGGGAGTCCAGGGTGAACAGTGGCAGCAGAAGCTGATGTTGATGGTGGAATAGGAGGCGGTTTGGGATGTAGGACTGCAACACAGGCAGGTAACGGTGGTGAAAATGATGCAGTACCAGTGTCAGAGGAAGAGGAGGGTGACGCTGGAGCTGTGAAAGGTCCAGGTTCTTCAGAGGTTGGTGGTGAAGTGGCCACAGGCGGAGCATCAGGCGTGCAAGGGTCTGAGTCTGCAAGGAAAACACATCATGAGCCTTGATTCACATGGGTACTTACTTACATAGATGGCAAATTGCTTGCTGTCTCTTCAGTGGGACTAGGCCTTTTTGATGTAAGGGGAATTTCATTAGCTGGTAGGGATACTCTCTGTAGGCCAACTAGAAAAGAACAGACATCCTCAAAGACAAGAGGCTACTGTAGGAAAACATGCAATTTAGCACTACAAATCTAAATTATCCTTCCACTCGCATTCTTCATCAAGCCTGTGGACAGGCCTTAACATTTTTCTGGTTGACGGCTCATGCGTATGCATTAGCTGGTGAATTACCTACTGTGTTTTTCTGGCCAGTCATGGAACGATGGTAATGTCCTAACTGACTCAGATCTCCCGTGGAGATGTGAGAGCTGGATGGCTGCTGCTGGAGCCAAAGTTAATTACTGCTTCATAGAGGGTCCCAGTTTTCAGCATTCTGGTTTGAACGGACAGGTCAACACCAGAAACATCAAGAGCTAGTTGGTGGCTTAAACTCTACAATAATTTTATTTTTTGTGTCGAAGCATGACAGAGTTCACAAAATTAGACTTAGACATAGATCCCTGCCTGCAGATATTTAGCAGCTTCAGCTATGAAAATCAACAAAGAAGACACTGAGAAAAATTGTTGACACTGTGCATCCCGACTTGACACCTATGCCACCTTGCAAGCAGTTCAGTGGACCTCATCCGATGTCCACTAAAGTCGTTAGAAACATGCTTGCTTGGACTGAATTCAACATATACACTGTAGGATGACAGAGCAGCCTCTGGGAATATGCAAAGTCTTGGAGAGTCATGCTATGGGCCAAGGTGCTGTACCCACTGTGCCCAGTTGGTAAATACTGTATGGTAAGGATGAACCTATTTTTACAATAATTCTGAAGCCAGAAACATAATAGGAAATGTTAACCTTTCAACAGCCTCAAAGATCTGCATAAGTGGAATTACTATACCATGCCACAGATCTTTTTTTTAGCATTAGGAAGACATTATACAGAAGGTGGTGAGATGCTACAGGAATGGTCGGTGTAAGACAGATGAATTTTAAAACTACTTTGCTGCAATTAAGTGCAAATTTTAAGGCACTGCTGTGGATACAAAGACACAAATTAATAGATTTATCTAGGTTAAGACAACCTAGAGAAAGCCAAGTATTGAGGTGTTAACACCATACTATTATTATTTCTGGCATCTAAAAAATCTGATGTGAGAAATCCATTTTCATTACTGGCTGGTTTGGTATTCCAGATAGCAAACTGAAACTGTGAGTCAAAAGCAAATGAAGGCTTTTCCCTGTCATTTCTAACACCAAACCAATTGGATATGCAGCTTACAAAAGTCCATCTTTTTTCCACATGGGACCACCACGTTTTCCCTAACCAAACACACATGTTGGTTGGAGGGGATTATGACACAAACTTCAGCATGCTCTTATGTCCTTGAGATTTTTATGGAAAGTTACTGCAGGTTCCTTGAAACTGTTTCCTTCCTTTGTGTATTGGCTTTCTTCCCAACACAAAGTCCCTGCCTACACAGGCGCTCGATCCCTGGTCACTAGAGGTGGGCTGAGGTGCTGGATGTTGGGTTTCCAAAGTGTTATTGATTGGGCTTTGGTTTTTCAAAACAAAAACAAAAATAAAGCACAGTTCAAATACAGGTTCCATTTCCATCCAAACCACCAAAGTTTGCAAAGGGTGAGATGAAAGGTTCAGGTTTGGCTCAACTGTAGCGTTAACCAGAACAGTGTTTATGGTCCATATATAGCATGGCTAATCCCTTTCCACACTGGCCAAACAAACCAAATTAAGTGTAATGTTTTTCCATACATGGGAGAGCAGAGGAAGCTCAACAAACCTTGAGGTAATCTGGTTTAGCACTGTGACAAATAACTGTCACAAATGATTCTTAAATGGTTAAGGAGTAATCGGGGTTAAAATACAAGGAGTGGTAACTAATATAGACAAAAATAGGACAAAAATATGATCACCAAAGGCTCTTCTTTTAGCTGCAAACTTTCCAAACAGCGTGGGTTCCCTATCAGAAGCCACAGCTTTGTCATCTCCCTAATCTCCCCTTAAGATTTATGTGTTTAAAAGGCCATGCAGCCTTTTAAACACATCTTGCTCAGCTTGATCAGGCTCCCATACCTCCATCTAAGAAATTCCACATGGGCGCCTGGGCACCTGTGCAGGGGTCCTGGCATATCCAGGACATGTGGAAGCTGTTGCACTGCTCAGATCAGTGGCCGGGTATGTGCACAGCTGACATAGTGCGGTCTGCGCACCCAGAGCGACTGCTTGTCTGGACAGGATCTGACCCAACTGCTCAATATCCAAAGACCCAAACTGATGACGAAAATTGCAGAATCACAGAATCGCTGAGGTTGGAAGGGACCTCTGCACACCATCTAGTCCGAACCCCTGCTCAAAGCAGGGTCAGCTAGGGTCAATAATTTTTTCTCCATGGAAAAAATTGCTAGGGTGTATTTGAGAAAGCCCAGGAGTATGGAAGTCCTAAGCATGATGAAGTATGGAGCAAGCTACTACAGTTGCTTATCATATACAACAGGATGATTCTGTTTATTTCCTTCCTCTCTAATTTTGTTTATCTGAATGTTGCAACTCATCACAACTCTAGTGCTTGCTTTTTTCCCTTTTTTGTACAGCCCCAGCAGAAAGAGACTCAACTGGAGCATCCAGGTGCACACTCATTCCTGGGGGTGTTAGATCTGCATCTAGACAGAGCTGTAGCTAAGTGGGGTTGGATGGATGCCTGCAGAGAAAAGAGATGTTGAAGACAAGGGGCGCAGACAAGTACAGTGACCTTCCCTAAACATAACAACTCACCTGTGCATGGTCATTTAGCATCCTCCCGTACACCCAGTCTACAGAGGACATGTAGGTACTATAGTGTACTTCCACATGCAAAGATTGACTGTTCAAGGTAAGCTTCTAGCTTAGAAGAAAACTTATTTCACCAGTTAGGGAAGTTAATCCAGCACTCAGAAAACCTGGGTTGGGATCCAATTCGTCTAAACAACTGAACTGTAAGCGCCTAGTGAAGAACTTCACTGAAAGCCTCTGCATTTTCTATGTTGTATGTAGAGGGAAAGCCCCCAAAGGGAAGGCTTAGACACATAGGCTGTATCTCTGAACAGACTCAGAGTCACTTCTTTCTACTGAGTGCATAGGGAGTTTGGCCTCATCCTTTAGGAGAACTGGTTTACTGAGATGGGATTCATGCCACCTTTAGCTTTAGCAGTCTACGGTATAGATATCTACATCTTATCTAATTCCCTACCCTTTCTTCATAGTCAGTGGATTAAATACATCTAGCATCACCTCTTTATTGCTAGAACGAGAAATATGTATCCTCATCTCCTTGCTGGGCATAACGTAAGATAACTAACTCAGATGTGGATGCCATGCACTAAAAATGCCTACATTTCAAAAGAGGAATCCTATACCAAATGCATAAAAATAAGATGGGTACCCAGCTTAGAAACACTGGATGCCTAACATTCACTACCCTCCTGATCTACCACGGATCTCCCAAAGAGAAAGCAGTTGCACATTTTTGTGTTACCTATTTGCAAGTAATAGGGAATACTTCTGCGCTGCCAACTCTGAGAAGACTTGGGGTGTTAAAAACTCACAGGACTGCAAATAGCCCAGGTGATACCAGAATGAAAGAGAGCAAAGGAGCACCTCCAGGAGAGGATTTCCTGGTACATTGCCTGCCCATGATGATGGATGTTACCAAAAGATTAATGAGCTGCCCTGTGAGAATGGGGAAACTAAAGTTATTTTAAATGCATTCATCTGTATGAGAAGAGCATGCCTTTAACTTTTCAGGCAGTCTTGGCTATCTTAGCTGCTTTTGTTTGACTACTGATTTTATCTGCCTTACAGCCCAATGGCTGCAAACTCCGATTTCTTAGTCTTTTGTCAGCTAACAAGGGAAAGGTCTATGAAGGAGAAACCTTGAGGGAAAATCAGGGGCATGACTTTCCACTGGCTAGCACACTGCATGGGATTCAGCTCATCTAACATTAGCCATTTAGTTTCCGTCTAGTGCAGTGCAGTCATCCAGACTCCAGCAGAGAAAGAAGCACCTCTGGGGATAAGCCGTCCCAAGCTATCAGGTCCCTAAGAAGGGTGGGAGGATCATGCTGTGGAGTGTCCCTCCCCTTCCAGCACTTCGTGTAGGAGTAAGGCAACTATCTTAGATGGGCTGACTAACTTCTAAATGGCTGAAGTTGGGTGAGCTGGATTCCTCACCTGATATATAGATGTAGCAAGTAATTTCCTATCAAGTCAGAATAGTAGATGGGTAGTGCTGCCTCTGTGTTCCCATGGAAGGCACAAAACCATGGCGATAAGGTTTAAGGTGCAACAAAGTAGAGACTTAGGCCCCTAGAGTGCTTCCAGAAATGAGCTGATGGTTCAGAAGGTGATAATCTTTCAAGTGAGTCAGCACTGAACAAACAATCTATTTCAATGATAAGGATATTAAAATGTTGAAATGAATAATGCAGTCCCTTCCATGACACAGTAACTTGCAGGAGGCCTTTGTGCACTGTCCTTTCTGCTCGGGTTTATGAAGTTGCTCTAAAGCTAGCAGCATCTGCATGTGAGACCGAGTGCGTGTGTGCACTCCCACTTCATTTTGCAGCTGCTTCCCAAGAAAGTCTAAATATACGGCTGCCTCCTCTTTCTGGTAAGAAGTGAAACTGAAGTCCTAACAGCTTGTGGTAAATGAAAGTCCAATAGCAACGTTTGCGTAAGAGAGGGTGGTACTGCTTTTGCACGGACGAAGTCCATATTTGGGATCTGAATCTGAAGCCATCCCTCCTGTGCTGCTCAGGTTTGATTCAGATGCAGAGTGGCATTGCTCCCCACTGCTGCTCAGCTCTGCAGTCAAGCTTAGAAGGGCTTCAAGCTGTAAATCAAGTTTAGAAAGGATTAAATTACAGCATTGAGCAAAGACACTACTGGACACTACGTTAGAATAGGTCTGAACAAAAACATCAGTGTGAGCACTCCAGGATCAGTGTTTGCATATGTGTGATTTCAGAAACTGAATTTGGTTCTAGATATTGTTCTAGCATCTTTTTTTTTTTTTTTTTTTTTGTAAAATTCTAAACTAGCTCTGGACACTCACGTGCTTTTGGATGAGCAGCTTAGAAATTCATAAAAACATTAGGCAAGCTTATTGTTAAATATTTTTTCATAAAGCAAATGACATTTATATCCCAGGAATTCACTCCTCTCTAGATACACGGAAATATCCCAAAATATCATATATACCAAGGTATTGCAATCTTTAATGATAAAAGTGATTTTATGTAATTAAATAAGCCCACTCAAGATCAGGGGTCTTGCACGAAATATTAATTTGAAAAACCACAACAATAGATCACAGTGTTCAAAATCAGCCCTATTCCTTGAGTTTTCAAACTCAATCTCACCTGTCACTCCCACAATAAAAAAAAAAAAGGGATTTTGGAAATAATTGTAGATTACCAGAACCATACTGTAATGGGGCACGTGGCAAAGTCTGTCCCAGAGTCCAAGACGTTTCACCAAAAATATCCCAACTCTGTCTCTGTGCTGTCAAATTAAAAACCTACTGGTTGAGTCACTTCAGCAAGGCTCCTTCCTCTGGCCTCTTGCTTTTTAAGCAGCCTAATAGCAATCCACGGCCTACTCTACAGATTTTAATTTGCTTACGAGTTTTTCTGACTTCATAAATTTGTGCATGTCTTTGGAATTCTTTTTTTTTTTAATTGTGGTCTGTTTTGGGGTATGTTTCTCTTCTTTCAGGTACAATACACCAGCCTAGCTGGACTGGGCTTTATGTGACTAATCACATTATGACTCCTGTGGAGTTGTGCTCTTTCAAAATTTCTTGAGTAATAGTCTGTTATGAGTACATACTTATTCCCATGTCATGCGAACAAATTTGTTCTCACAGTTTGTCATGGGCCATCTGCTTTTTCATCTTTGTCCCTGGCTTAATTTCAGTGAGATTTTATTCACTTCCTGACAAAATGTGCATTTTTACACTCATTTCGGACCAGATTTTCCAAGAACCTAAGGTCCTTCTTTGACACCTATGGGACAAAGCCAGACTTTTTGAAGTGCTCAGCAGCTCCTGTTATTTTCACCAGAGTCCCTGAGGATGCCCTGACATCTCAGTGTGGAGAGAGAACGGGAAAAGAGGAGGTAGGCACATTGGAGAGGTAATATTGTTGGGCAGCAGGCAATTCCTCATGACAATATTCATTGCCTAAAACATTTTTCCCGCTGTGCTCAAAGTGCTGCACAGACAAGTCTCACACTGGCTGCACTTTATGGGGGCCAGACTGAAACACAGGAAAAATGAAATGCCTTGACAGAAGTCCACAATGGAGCCAGGAGCAAAGGCCACTTTCATCTTCTCCATCAACTGACATTGCCAACGCAGCCCTCTGATGGCTCCTTTACCCTACGCCTCTACTAATGCATCTTCTTAAATTGGGGAAGCCTTCTTTCCCTCCCCTTTCCAGCACAGAAATAAGGCACAGCAGGAAAATCTGTTGTGTTTAAGGAGACTGCCAGCCCAGCCCTCCCCGTGGCCATGCAAGGACATCTCTTCTCCACCCACACGTGCTCCCTTCCCAGCAACTTACTGAGGATGAAGAAGTGGCTGGAGAGACTGTTTACATCCTCTGAAACTAAAATAAGACTGACAGCTACTTCCAGAGAGCCAAAAGAAACAGTAAGAAGAAAGCATTATAATTGATCAGACCACTTTGTCCATTTTGTCTTGTGTTTTGCCTCTGTCAATGGCCAGTAAATGCTGCCTCAAAGGAAGCTAGCAAAAAGTCTTCGATAACAGTTACATCACAGTCTGTTGTAGGAAATTTTCCCGATGTTCTCCTAATGAATCAGGTTTTTGGCCCAGGACAGATGTTTACGGTGTCGACTATCACCTTTTATACAATGCAGGCCAACAAATTTGATTTAAGATCAGGCTCAAAATGGACTGCAACTGTAGGGACTACAACTGAAAGTAGAGCTGGTGCTTTATTACCTCTTTGAATCTGGCCATTAGCTACACCAAAAGCTTTTCCTGTCTTGAAGCAGATAGCCTTTCCAACATGTTTAATTCCTCTGAAAGTCTTGTTTTCTTTCCTTAATAAGTACTATTGTGTTTCTAAATGACTGTATTACATTCTTATTAGCCTTTTAAATATCCTATCCTTTTTAAAAATTATTTTTCTTTTTCTTCTTTCTTTTTTTCTTTTACTTTTTTTCTTTTTCTTCTTTTCTTTTTTTCTTGTTCTTTGGCAAGGTTTTGATCTCAATTAATTCCTATAGCAATGAGTTTCTTAGGTTACTTTTGCATCGTGTGAGGAAGTTTTTCCATTTACACAGCAGATTTTTGATACTCATCAGCCAGACAGCATTTCTCTAAAACCACCTGTGTATCTACTCTTTGTACCTTTCTCAATAGCACTTCCTACCACACATGGCCCTAGAATAAGGCCGTGATCACATGAAATTCAGCTGGTACTAAGAGATACAAAAGAGAAGAGTCAGGACGTATATCTTTTGCCTTTAGCCCAAAGGATGAGGCAACCAGGAACATTATAGAAACAAATCCTGAAGTTCCAGACATTTGGGGTTTTTTTCTCTGCTGGTTTGAGAGTAGTTTAATTTCTTTACATATGTGCCCTGGAGATTTCAAAACAAATTCAGATGTTAATTAAGCAAATATAGTTATATTAACCTGCTCTTTTTTTCCAGGAAAAATACGAGACACACCATGCAATCTTATGGTTTTAGTAGCCAGTGAGTCAAGTCTGGAAATGCAGTACACATGAGTCAACGAGATTTCAGGTTCCTACAGAGTGTCCAGCAAGGATATTGTTTAGCCAGCAGTGGACAGGCCTCCGTTGCTTACACCGCATAGCTCTTCATGGGCTGAATAATGAAACAAACTACATCCAGGCTGGGCTACCCTGAACCTCTGCCATGTTATGCTTTAAAAGGGATTGTCCCTCGCAAGGGCTTGTCACAGCAGTGTTCCCCACTGAAACACAGTGACTGTATCTTTTCCTGGGTATTTACCATCTGACTGCCCCAGCACAAGGCTTCTGCTAAGCCCACATAAGAGTCTTCATAAGAATTTTATACCATAGCAGACCAATGGTCGAGCAATCTTCATCTTGTACCATTTGTCAGGCTCTGGAAACTCAGTACTTAAATGCAAGAGATGATGAAAAAAGAGCGTGGGAAATCTCTTGTCTCATCTTGAGCAGAACCATGGCTGTTGGCCCTCCTTGGTCAGCAATGTTTGGGTGAAAGAGGGAGAGGCTGAGTACGATGCCATGATTAGACATAGCACAAGAGAGTGTCTCTGCAAGATTAGTTTGGCTGTTGCACTGCCTAAGAGTCTGCAGGCCAAAACCTGCTCATCAAGCTAAAGGTGGACACTTTGGCTGTACAATAAAGAGCCCCTAGGTGATCTGAACATGACAAGGGAATGATCTTGCCTTAAGTATGAGAGAAAAGTAAGAACTAACTCATGGATTTCATTAAATTTTCATATATTTCCCAGTATGTTTCATCCCCAGAGGGATGGTTATATTTTTAGGAAAATAATCTTGTACAAAAATCCCCTGAAACTGCACAGCCTGAGGTGCTTTTTCTTGTCTTCATACACTGAGGAACTGCACTGGCTATATCTTTCCTATAGAGTTAATCCCCGTGAGAGACAGCCATATCTGAACACCTGAGTTATGCCAGTCTGGACATGAATTATTTCCCTGAATGACCCTACTGCATCTTTGCTGTTCATTAATTTTCCCAAGTGTGTCGGGAGAGTCGCAGGGGAGGAGGCATATCTTACAATTTTTTGTATTTAGATACCCTGGGATTCTTTCCCAATCTCCTGTGTCAGATGTGGGAGAATTTGTTTACTCCAAGGAAAGGCTTTCGGGAAAGTCCTGAAAGATTCGACTCACTCGTGATCGAATCTGGGTCCTCACTGCTGAGCGGGTGAGTGCCAGCCCATGGCCAGACAGGACGCAGGCTGCTTATCCCCTCCTCGGGGCTCCTGGCCTGAACTGAAACCACCTCCCAAGCCTGAGAGAAATTTTTAACAAATGTGGATTCAGTGCCCTGGAGACGTACCTTTCGTCCTAACTTTCATTTCAACTGCTAGATATGCCCAGGCAATCGTGGCAGGCATTATGGAACTGCTGTCTTCACAAAGACATTTTGTCTCCAATAACATTTTCATTTTACACCCAAGTCTAGCCGGAGGTGAATTCTTTTGTTTAATGAAGAGCCACAGCTCCTTTGGAAAAAAATGTTCTCCTGTAACCCGGGTGAGCCACTGGTTTTATTGAAGAACAGTCCTGCAGACCAAGACAATGCTGTACTTCACTACCCTTTTTGAATTACCACTCTGTCATTTCCCAGAGGAACATGATCGGCCGACCACTAAACTCTGCTTTAAGATCTTATGCCCGATCTAAATGAGACAGAATGAAGCCCTGGAGAGATTTCAACCCTTGCTTTGTTGAAACAACATTGCTTTGTTTGGAATGTATTTGCCTTTGTACTGGGAAATGAAAATGTAACCCAGTGCCCAGTTTTGAAATATATAAATACAGCGCTTTTGGTAATGTAGCATATATAAAGAGATCCATAGTATATGCTCTTTCTTACACAGCCCTTTTTCTTGGAGATCTTCAACCAGTTTTGAAACCTTCAAGCCTTGAGCCTTGTGACAGCTCGGTGAAGGAGGAACATATAATTTCTGTGTTACAGGCTGGCACAGTGACCCAGTTAGGAAATCTGTAGCAGACTTGAAATGAAACCCAGACCTGTGCTTGCAACAGTAAACTCAGCCTTCTCCTATGTCCAGTTTGATTACACTAGCCAGTAGCCACCCAAATGTACATGACAACCACTCACAGCTCCTGTCAGTGGTCACCACTGCTTGGCTCCCAAGTCTTCTCTGTGCTTAGCTTTAATACCCTTAGATCATGATCTGAATTGATCTAGGCATATGATCCAGATCATTTCACCATACAGTTGAATCCAACTATGACAACAGTTGGACAACTGAGACAGTTGGATTTTTTCTTACCCCTTCTCCCAAATTCACTGTTGCTTCAATGCACCTTGGGGCAGAGATTTCACGAACCCTGGCCCTTGCTTTACCATTAACTGTGTATGGCACAACACCTTTATGAGCCGTGTACCAGCAGTCAGAGAATTTGGGGTGCGATGCACGTGACAAAGATGGAGGAACAGCACTAGGAGCTCCCTCGTCCCTCATCCCTACACCTACCTACCCTTCTAACCGCGTGTCCTCCTGAATAACTAATTGGAGGAGACGTTCGCCCACTCGGAGAGCAAACAAACACGTCAGCCCTGCACAAACAGAGGCACTCTTGTCTCTCCGTCTGAGCCCATGTCCTTTGATCACCACAGGTACCAACTCCCATCTGATATTTTGGGCTGTGCAGGGTGGGCTTGGACGCTCGCTGGGTGGAGGGAGACACCTCGGCAGGGCAGGAAGGAGTGATTCAGCCACTCCTCGCTCTGAGTCAATATTTACCCAGTGGCTCTGGGTTTGGGGGAGGGATGGTCTCTCTCCAGGGTCACATTTCCACTCTCCTGAGCGAGGTAGCCGGAGCCGCCAGCCCAAGAGGGTGCTAGCAGCCTTCTCCTGGGAGCATGCCCTCTTTTTTTAGGCTGCATTTTGGATGCAAACTGGTGCGCTGCGGCTGTGTCTCTTTTTCTTGTTTTTTTTCTAATTGTAGTCTGGAGTTTTCCTTAATGGGACAGAGAAGTCTTTGAGACTGGAAATGTGCTCTTCTCTTTGTTTCTGGTAAGACATAACACTGGCCTCATGGGACTGCACTCCAACAGGGATATTTTAGTTCTGCCTGGCTCAACTTCTTGCTGGCCCGCAGTCTGACTGCTATTTGTCACTGGGACTGCAGGCGCTGGGGAACAGAGACTGCCCTCACTGTGGCTGCTCTAGTAGACTGGAGCCCTAAATTTGGCTGGGCTTCCCAAGCATTTCCACGAGGCAAATAGTAACACTAATTTCAGCTGGACACTGTATTCTTTGCTTACATTCCTAAAGGGTCGTGTTGTGCTGCTTTTGCCTTGTTCTCCATGTTAAATGTATTGCTAGATTTCACTCTGGGGGTTGTTGCATCCTGCTGGTGGATGATTATATTCCTCTGTTTGAGAGATTGAAGATGAAAGAGCATTTTGAGATCCCTTTTGATAGACGGAGATATCATTCTGGCCCAGTCCCGGCTACGATTTTGTGAAGGTGTTGAGTACGTCCCATCCTACAGACCTTGGTGTCATATGTACCAGTGTAAAACAGGAATAATTCCATTGGCATCAGTGTCATTATGCCAGTGTAATCATGGGAGAAGGAGAAGAAATGGGCCTGCAGGGATTTTTTTTTTGTTTTTTTAGGGGGGAACCATGCTGACTGTAAAACCACAGCAAAATTATTTTTAAATGAGAAAAATTTCTTTAAGACAGATCAGCCCCTTAAAAAGAGAGACAAATGGAATGAAATGCTGCAGTTCAGAAAGTCCTGCGGTCTTTGGGAAATAGGGCAGTTTGCTGCAAAGGGAGGAGTAAATAGCCAAAGTCAGGAGAGTTGCAGAAAGAGAAAGACCCAGAAAATGAAGTTGCTTATGAATTACATTATCAAAACTTCTCATAGCACAAGAGATGAGATCGTAGAGGCAAGTTTATTCTCAGCACATGCGTGGAAAAATGTAAACCTCAGTAAGAACCACTGAGTAAACCTGAGAAAATAAAATGACTGTGCCTGGAAATGTTTAGGGGATGGTGTTTGTCAATTAATGAAACTAGAGGCCACCGTTTGCAGCTCAGTACACAGCAAAGACATACACAGACTAAGTCCAAAGAAGGAGATTTTTTTTCTTTTTCCCCAGTAAGATGAATGCAGGCAAATTTTGCTCTGTGCTTCATCTGCAATTGATTTTTTTCTTTCATAAAACCTGGTGATTATTGGGAAGAAAAAGTTTCCTCTGTGTGGCTGGGCAGGGGGTCGCAATTATTCATGCCACCAGGTTCCCATTTGCCTTTAGGTTTGTTGATTTTGATGACAAGTCTTTACCACTCGGTTTCTTAGTTGTGTCAGCAGCTTTCCCAACAGCGTAGTGATGCTTTTTGTGTTACGCTGTGCAAACAGGAGAGCAGCTCAAGCCAAAAAGTACACATCGAGATTGTACTCCACTTTAAGCAACCTCATGGTTTGAGTAAGTTTGGATCCAGCCTCATGGTTTGGACTCATCTCTAATAGAAATACACAGATATCTCCAGTAACGTATTTTAATGGAAAGAGGAACCTTTCTAAGGAGACAATACATGCACCTTGTCAGGGAAGGCTCCACTCTATGCCAAGAACCTTCTCTCTTTCCTGGGGGAGCCACTTGCTTTACGTACAGGACTGCCTTAAAAAGGGAGGGAGGAGGATTCTGGCAGCATCCGGAATTTTCAGCACGCCAGGAGCAAGAAAGACCAAAGGGTCAGCTGCCTTGTAAAAGGAAGGCTGCTTGATTAACTTTATGGAAAGAAACTGAGCTGTAAAAAGATGGCGTTTAGTCTTTAGCAAGGACTGTGAGCTGGGTAGTCTGCACCAGCCCAGGACTATTAGGAGACCAAGGTCAGAAGGAGCGCAGATGCCACCAGGAATGTGAGGAGAGACAAGCTGGAGAAGCGGTGATGTGGAAGAGCCAAGATACAGCTGCCGAAGTCCATAAATGAGTCAACGAGCAAACTCACACAGGATCCTGGCTTAGAAAGGAGAGAAATAAGTCTTCCAAGGCAAAAAAAACCCAAGAAACAACACCACCCCCCCCCTCATCCATCTATACATCTGGTCCATAGATGTTGATTATATTGCCACAGAGATAGGGAGCCCATTTTGAGACGACATTGTTGCTCAGTCTCTCTGGGCAGTGTGAAAGTGGATATGCCTTTGGATATGACTGTAAGAACCCCAAATCATCCCTGCATAGCTTGTGCTACAGCTAATGCTTTCAATGTAATAGCAGCAGAGGTTTGGAACAAAATACACAGTCCAACACACTGTGTACAACGTCAGATGGAGGTACTGCACATAGCCAGCCCCTGTGACATTATAATTAGAGATGGGGCTTGAATCAAACATCTAAATGCGGAGCAGTGCTGTGAGTCAGCCGAGATGCACGCACCAACATTGTCATTATCCTGAATTTTGTCATTTATAATGAAATCCAAGCACTGCAATCTGCAGGATGTTCAAAATTTAGGTTGAGAGACAACCCCAAATTTGGTATTTATCCCTGCTCTCCAAGGCCCAAAGTCAGTAAACTGTTTAAACACATAGCTGGGAGACTATGGGATTTTGGGAGCTGCGCTTGTGAAAAAGCTGCCTGAAGTTGAGATTTCCAGAACAGAGATAGATCTCAATTTTTAGGACTCAATTTAGGTGCCCCAAATGAGCACACGTTCCCAATTCAAGCACCTCTAACTTGACCTTAAGGAAAAATAATTTAAGCTCCATGTCTATCTCTGACTAGCATGGCTCTGATGAGAGAAGAAAAGTGAATCTGTCACAGAAAAAAACAGCAAACAAAAATCTCAAAGAAGAAACCGATTAAAGTGATTTAAAAATGCATAGCCACGCCATGGCAGATGCCAGTGAAACCTAGCATTTTGGGGTAAGATCTGCCCATCCTGCTGAGCACATCATGTAGTACAGCTCCCTTCCTCAGGCTGCCAGAGTATTCCCTGCACAGCAGCTTGAGCTAAAGGTGAGATGTGAACTGTCATCTGAAATGTCCTGGTTCATACGAGTTTCTTTGCCGATGCACCATGTGTCAGTGCAGAAAGTATTTTTGTAAGAGAAATGACTGGAGAGCACTACAAAGCAAATGCACCTGATCTTAGAGGACTACAGTAGCATGGAAGCATGTTAGTCTGCCAGGCACAGAGGGGCAGGGAGTTGTGGATCCCCTCTTGCTGGCCAAGGGAGCATTAGTAGGCAATGCTGTTTTGAACACCCAACTCAAGGCCGGGCCTGCTTTGGGAAACCGAAAGTCCAGTGTGATGCCAAGTGTCTATACAGAGCCCAGCAAACCCACTATGAAAGCTCATGCTCTCTCTGCAGGTCAGTTCACCCCTAGACTTCCTGATGCATTGTGAGCATGGTCACTCTCGGAAAACAAGAAAGCCTCACTACCTATTTGCCAAGGAGCTATTCCATTAATGGACAGATTATCCTGAACAGGTGAGAAAGCACTTGAATTTTGCTTGAATTCACAGTTTTGTCTCTTTCTTACATGTGTTCTGTAGAGTTACTGTATGAAATGAGCCATTCTAACAACCATGGCCTGAGAAAACATACTCTACAGACAGTCACATTTTTTTTCTTCCTTCCTTTATCAATAGAGGCAAATAAAATCTGTCAAACTTCACAGTTGCTTACTCCATGTATTGCACATCTTTGGGGCTGATCCCTCTCAGTGCAACTGGGTGCACCAGTGTTTGGTCCCTGCACTTCTTTATCCTGGATTTCACTTCCTCCCAGCAACCTTCAAGTCTAAATGTTCTGTTTGCAAGCACAATTTACTATCTTTTGCCAATATAGCACCCGCACAAGAGATAAGGAGTGCATGCATTCCTTCTTCCAGTGCTGAATTAGATTAATTTAGCAAACTTGCAATTCAATCTAAATGTCTCATAAAATCTACGGAAAGATAGGTTTTTATCCACTGTGCAGTAGAGTGGGATCAGCCCCTAAAGTAACAAATTTTAAGAAAACCCTATGACATATGTCGATAAAAGGTGGACCTGTACTCTTATCTTAGCACCAGTAACCTGAAACAGTGTCTAAGCAGTGGTGCTTCCAGGTTGTGGGGACTAGTTTCTCCACTTCCTAATGCTGTTATTCCTCACAACTGTACCATGATCTGCTGATAGATAAATAGCCTCAGGGCCATACTCTGCCATCAATTATACTTATAAGTTTAAAAAATATGCTAGCAAATCAGAGACGTCAAATTCAGTCAAGAGTCAATGGGACTGAGAGTAGAATTTGGCTTAGAGATATAAGTGAAACATGTTCCTGACATATACAACACAGTACACTTCCCAGGATTTGTTCTTCCTACAGAAGGAATGCATGTTTTCATGGATTTGAGGATGAATTCAGTTGCATTTTTCTCATGATGTGGAAATGCAGGAAGCTTCTCTCTCTTCGATGGTTCGGCTGTATCTTCTATAGATAAAAAACCCCCTATGATCTGCTGCTGATAGTCTTCCACCATTATAACAGAATCTCCTGCCCACCTGGAGTATACTTAAGTATGATATATGATGATGCTAATTTTATTTCACATGAGAAATAGGATGTAGTACCTATTTCTTCTGGAAGAAATAGTGAGGCTGACAGGTGGAAAATCTTGAGTTGTTGCACACTTCAGTGTCAGGAACTGAAGTTCCTGAGTCAGGAACTCTGATTTTAATTCCTGGCTGTCTAATTGATTTGGTTGTATGAACTTGGCTATCTCCATTGGAGCCAGAGTCCTCGAGCCTTTAAGAGCTTTATCTGAATAAGAATTGTGATTTGCTTCATAATTTTGCTGTCTCCCAAATTCTCCCTCCCAAATACAGTAAGAATAATTCTTCCCTCCCACTGGCATGGCAATTCTTAACTCCATGTTTGCAAAACTCATTACAAGTTTGGGATGAAAGGTGTTAGAAAAGTGCAAAACAGATTTGACACCTTTTTTATATAGAGGGCTTTTGAGGTTTCTTGTGATTGTCCACATTTTTGGAGATTAGTCAGCTTTTCAAAAAGATTATGCAAAGTGAAAGCCTGCAATAGCAGGAGGTTGGGATCAGTGACCCAGAAGGTCCTTCCAGTCCTGTGTTCCTGGAGGCTTTTCCAAGTCATACCAAGGATGTTAAAGACTACTTGTGTGGTCTGAACTTAATACCTTCAATACACACTCCCCATTGAAATTTTTTGTGGCATCCTTTTAACAGGGTAGAAGCAGGGGAGGGATAGGGCCTCTGTGTAAAAGTAAGAGAAAGCACTTGCCACCACAATGATGGAGAGCACCATACAAGCTTGCTGACAGCTCAGGAAACTGAAGTGGTCACATGTGTCAAGAAACACCTCAACAGACACAAACAGCCTCATCTCTCTGGTCTCAAGATCTCACCTCTAGAAGCATCACTTGTGTTACCACTGCTCGTTCAGTCCTGGACCTCCCTTCTGAAACCCACCAGCTAGCAGCAGTTATGATGGTGGTTTTGTGGTGTAGACACCTGTCCATATGAAACTAATCTAGGACCACCAAGCTCATTTTCTTGTGGCAATTTACCAGCTTACCATATGGTAATAATTTTTGACAGCCACTGTCTTGGGCTGGATTAAAATTAGTGATCCACTAATGGAAGATGCTTTGGTCATGCTCTTAGCCAAGCCCATACTTTATCTAGCTGGAAAGTGGTGTTGTTCCTCAGTGTTGGGGCAGGTATGTGTTAGAGATGAATTCAGATAGTCTTACACCCCCCCACCTCCAAGCCTATCCCGTCTGAGAAAACCAACAGTTTCTGATGTTCAAATGTGCTTTTCCAGCCAAAATGTCAACCGCATTCCACCTCCGAGAAGGCCACAATTCAGTGGTTGCACATCAGACCAATTGGTCCATATTTATAAAGTGCTTTGATATCCCAGATGAAAGGACGGTATATAAATGCCCCATTCATTTAGCTTACATACAGTAGCAGCAAACAGAAAAATCATTACCCACAGGGTTAGAAAGGCATATTCTTGTTTATTAATTGAAGACCACATAAAGAATGCTTGGTTAAAGTGTTCCTTTTGGAGTGGACATTTCAGTGCCAGTCCAGTGAATGAAAATAATCCTGAAAATTTGCATGGGCAAACAGCATAAACATCAAGTTTGCACAACTCAAAACAAAATTCTCCTTAAAAATGCAGTGAAAAACTTCTTATATGGGACTATCCTTGTTCCCTACACACCAATGGGAAGTGAGGCAATCAGTCCTTTGCTAGGTCAGGACTACCGTGAAATTATTATCCCAGCGAAAAAGACTTTAAGTTAGAAAAAGAATAATTGCTACATGGTGAGCGTCAGCTATTCTGCAACTTAGTATGTGTCACACTAAACCACCTATGAGTTCACTGTACATTTAAGTTTCCTCTCTTTTATGCATATAACTGAGTCTTTGGATTTCTAGATTTGTATTCCTCACTTCTTTCTCTGTGTATCTTTGAGATACATGACTGTCTCAATTTATGTGGAAAGCTATGTTAAATAAAACCTTTTCTGTCTGTCATCTCAGTATTCAAGTGCTGAGTAGATACCCATTCACAGTCCCTGGGAGCGTGCAGTGTCTTTCATATATCATAACAGTAAAAATAAATAAATTACAAAGCAGAAAGGAGATAAGGCACAGGTTTAGGCTGCCTTTTGAAGATTTATTAAAACAAACTGATATTTCTTATAATGTGCATGTAACCAGAATACATAATTGACAATGATAATCATTAACAGGTACTAATGTTATTTCAGAACAGAGGATGGAATGAGACAGACTAAACCTCCATGCATGCAGTAGAGGAAATCCAAACTGCGATAATTAAATGCAAATAAAGCCTGAGGGCAAAAATTCCTGGTCTCTCTAAGATAAGAGAAATGTATTTCTACCATCTATACTTCATTTATTTCTCTTGAAGACTCTAATTTGTTTTTAAGCTAATAGATCAAACATTCTTGTCACAGTTCGTACAACTGTCTCAAATATGTGAGAAGTACCCGCCAGGCGAGGACCACCAGCAATTTTTATGATTTCTTTACACTACAAATATTTGGCAGAACTGAAATCACCCAATAAAATAAACCTGCGGATTCATCTGCAGTTTCAGACTCTCTCCAAGTATTTTTTGGACTCCTTCCCAAAATAACTGATGCTCATGATATTCCAATATCAAATGAAAATATGTCCTAATTTTCATGTCTCACTACCACCATCTGTTATTAAAGAGAAAGTCGTCTTTTCCCTAGCAGGCCAGGTGGCTTGGAGACACCCATGCAGCCATCAGCGAAGCTCTGGTGTGGCAGCGCTTCTGGTCCTTAATGCTTTTGGGTTGGAGGGATTCGGACATAATGCAAAGGCAGAACCATGGAGCAGTGGTGGTGGAATACGATTTCTTCCAGTACCAGCATCGTCTGCCAGCTGGTACCCAAAAAGCCAGCAGCACTGCAACATGGGTGTCCCCATCTCTACAGGGGAGAGGAAGCTTGAATTTAATTATGTGCAAGAATGGCTTTAGGGAAAGGTTCAGGATCCTCTTTGGAAATGCCTTTGGCAAAAGGAATAGATAAAAAAATATCATGTTTGAAAAGTCTGTCCAGCCCTAGTGACATTGCAGAGGTCTTCAATGAAAGCCACTCAGCAATACACAAATGTTGTAGTCACTTTTGTGAGGTTCAGATCGGCTGATACTTCAGAAAGTCAGCAGCTGAGCTTTATAGACATTTAGCTCTTCTTAATCTTACATCCATGCATTAAGTGTAAGACTAAAGTCTTTCTCCTCCAAACCAAAGATGAATTAATTTATAAACCACCCCAACCTTCTACCTCTACCATTGCATTTGACAACCAAACCACGTCACCGTTTATTCACCCCACCAAGGCATCCCAGAGAGCCATTCCTAAACAGCTGACACTACTCTTCCCCATTCCTGCAGATATTTTTCTCTCCAGAGGTCTTGAGCTGTACAGTTTTAGCAAGTGCTACTTGCAGTATGTCTTGTAAATCCTACAAACCACTATAAAATCTGGTGCACAGTGTCAATTTTACATGTTTTCCAGCAGAAAGGAGCATGGCTTTTGTTTCCACCAGCCTCCCGGCTATACAGTGCCTTGCAGGTATTAATTTTTAGGGTTATCGCCCACTCTGACTTTGGTAAAGCACCCTAATTTTATGAGGCTTGTCTCACACCTTGTTAGACTAGCTGGTAGGCTGGGTAATATTGACTAGATGGCAGAAGAAAAACCTCTTTACTAGTGTAATGCTGAATTAAAACATTGCTGTTTCCCGTGGATTGAAATGGTATCCTTTTTGATACAGCAGCGTAGCTCCACAGCATTCACATCAAATCAAGAGAATGGGCAAGTAGAGCCACTCAGAAATTTCCCATTTTGATTTGTCTTTTTTAATGCAAAATTTGTTATGTACAAAGACAGTGTTGCCTCTAGGAAAACCTTGATTTTCCTGAAATGTTTCTATTTTTCCTCAGGACAGCTGAAGGAAAGCATTTAACTTGGGGTCAATGTGATCTGAAAATTGTTCAGGTCAGGTCTAAGCCAATTAAAACTATTTTAGGTCAAGCCAGCCTGACTTGAATCTGCTTTAGCTGGAGTTACACATACATGTTGAGATCTGCATATCTGTTGTGAAGCAATGGAGATTCACTCCAACAAGGAAGCCCAGCCAGCAAGAAAACAAACAGAAGAAAACAACTTCCACAAGGTGAATGGAGATCAACTGTAAATACAGCTTAGTGTTGAAACAGCCCAAACAAACAAAATATTTCAAAATATTTCCCACATTCACAATAAAATATTTTTCTACAAGTATCTCATTCTATTATAAGTTTCCAACAGTTCAGTTTGGGACCCAAATTAAAGATGAAAATGAATGTTTAAAGGCAGGACACAAATCCAGATCCTTGTTCTAGTGACACGTCTGCTCAGAGACATAAAACTATTTTGTTAACTGGCAGGGAATACTGGATCATGGTGGGATTTCCTGTGTTTCATAATCCCCTATATATTAGATGATATCATACACTAGCATTCCCATTCCACAGGTAAGAAACGGGGACTGCATAAGCACTGCTGCATGGGCAATGTAGAAAACAGTGCAAGGGCATTGGAGGGTCTCTAGCTCTTAAAACTAAAAATCTATCAAGAAAAACTCTCTTTGAGGTAAGCTGTCTTCCAGGACAAGACCACAAAGGCACCACAAGAAACTACGAAGTGGAAGATTGAAAAAAAAAAAAGACAGACATGGTTCTTCACAAAATGTGCAGTGAATCTGTGGGGGTTGTGCTGCAAGAGAAGATCGTGAGAAGTCTCACAATTGCTAGCCCTTGTTCTCATAGGGGACTTCAACTTAGCAGATGTCTGCTGAAAATACAATACAGCAGAGAGGAAAGACTCTAGGAGGCTCCTGGAGTGTGCGGAAGAGAACTCCCTGACACAGCTGGTGAGTGAGCCAACTAGCGAAGGTGTCCTGCTGGACCTGCTGTTTGTGAACAGAGAAGGACTTGTGGGTGATGTGACAGCTGGAGGCTGTCTTGGACACAGTGATCACAAAATGATAGTTTTTGATTCTTGGAGAAGTAAGGAGGGGAGTTAGCAGAACTGCCACCTTGGACTTCGAGAGGGCAGACTCTGGCCTGTTTAGGAGACTGGTTGACAGAGTCCCTTGGGAGGCAGTCCTGAAGGGCAAAGGAGTCCAGGAAGGCTGGACATCCTTCAAGAAGGAAATCACAAAGGTGCAGGAGCAGGTTGTCCCCATGTGCCAAAAGATGAGCCAGCGGAGAAGAAGACCAGCCTGGCTGAACAGAGAGCTTTGGCTGGAACTCAGGAAAAAAATGACCTTTGGAAGAAGGGGCAGGCCACTCAGGAGGACTACAAGGATGTTGTGAGGTTATGCAGGGAGAAAATTAGAAGGGACAAAGCCCAGCTAGAACTTAATCTGGCCACTGACATAAAAGATAATAACAAATGTTTCTATAAATAGATTAGCAACAAAAGGAGGGCTAAGGAGAATCTCCATCCTTTATTGGATGCGGAGGAAAACAGTGACAAAGGATGAGGAAAAGGCTGAGGTACTTAATGCCTTCTTTGCCTCAGTCTTTAATGGTAACACCAGTTGTTCTCGGGGTACCCAGCCCCCTGAGCTGGAAGACAGGGATGGGGAGCAGAATGAAGCCCCCATCATCCAAGGGGAAATGGTTAGTGACCTGCGACACCACTTAGACACACACAAGTCTATGGGACCAGATGGGATCCACCCAAGGGTACTGAGGGAGCTGGTGGGAGTGCTCACCAAGCCACTGTCAATCCTTTATCAGCAGTCCTGGCTAACCGGAGAGGTCCCAGTTGACTGGAGGTTAGCAAATGTGACGCCCATCTACAAGAAGGGCCGGAAGGAGGACCCGGGGAACTACAGGGCTGTCGGTCTGACCTCAGTGCTGGGGAAGGTTATGGAGCAGGTCAGCTTGAGTGCCATCACGTGGCATGTACAAGACAAGCAGGTGGTCAGGCTCAGTCCGCATGGGTTGATGAAAGGCAGGTCCTGCTTGACTAACCTCATCACCTTCTGTGACAAGGTGACCCACTTAGTGGATGAGGGAAAAGCTGTGGATGTTGTCTGCCTAGACTTTAGTAAAGCCTTTGACACCAGTTCCCACAGCATTCTCCTGGAGAAACTGGCTGCTCATGGCTTGGACGGGTGTACTCTTCGCTGGGTAAAGAACTGGCTGGATGGCCGGGCCCAAAGAGTTGTGGTGAATGGAGTTAAATCCAGTTGGTGGCCGGTCACAAGTGGTGTTCCCCAGGGCTCTGTGCGGGGGCCAGTTCTGTTCAATATCTTTATCAATGATCTGGATGAGGGGATCGAGTGCAGCCTCAGTCAGTTTGCAGATGACACCAAGTTGTGCGGGAGTGTTGATCTGCTTGAGGGAGGAAGGCTCTACAGAGGGACCTGGACAGGCTGGATCAATGGGCTGGGGCCAATTGTATGAGGTTCAACAAGGCCAAGTGCAAGGTCCTGCACTTGGGCCACAACAACCCCATGCAAGGCTACAGGCTTGGGGAAGAGTGGCTGGAAAGCTGCCCGGCGGAAAAGGACCTGGGGGAGTTGGTCGACAGCCACCTGAATATGAGCCAGCAGTGTGCCCAGGTGGCCAAGAAAGCCAACGGCATCCTGGCTTGTATCGGAAATAGTGTGGCCAGCAGGACTAGGGAAGTGATTGTCCCCCTGTACTCGGCACTGGTGAGGCCGCAGCTTGAATACTGTGTTCAGTTTGGGGCCCCTCACTACAAGAGAGACATTGAGGGGCTGGAGTGTGTCCAGAGAAGGGCAACGAAGCTGGGGAAGGGTCTGGAGCACAAGGCTGATGAGGAGCACCTGAGGGAACTGGGGTTGTTTAGCCTGGAGAAAAGGAGGCTGAGGGGAGACCTTATTGCTCTCTACAACTACCTGAGGTGGCTGTCGGTCTTTCCTCCCAAGTAACAAGCCATAGGACAAGAGGAAATGGTGCTCAGGTTGCGCCAGGGGAGGTTTAGACTGGATATTAGGAAATTTTACTTCACTGAAAGGGTTCTCAAGCATTGGAACAGGCTGCCCAGGGAAGTGGTTGAGTCACCATCCCTGGAGGTATTTAAAAGACGTGTAGATGTGGTGCTTAGGGACATGGTTTAGTGGTGGACTTGGCAGTGCTAGGTTAACGGTTGGACTTGATGATCTTAAAGGTCTTTTCCAACCTAAACAATTCTATGATTCTATGATTCTAAGATGTACAAGAGAAATATTTGCATGAGGTCAAAAAATGATCAGCTATTGGCAGCTTGTGTAAACAGGGGATGAAGAAGAGGGGGGGACGTTTTTTGAAGCCAGGGTGATCATGTCAGCCAGTCATGATCCTCTTTGGCTGAACAAAGGTCCTTTCAGAGAAGGGAAGGCTGTCTGTGACCCCCGTGTCTCTAGATCTGCCCAGTCTCACCATGTCTGCATTGTTCTTGACTCAGGCCACTGGCAGCCAATTGAGTCTTTCTTGTGCTCCTTCTGTGGCACATTTCAGCTGCTACTCTTGATCTTTTATTACTGGTCTGTAGATGGCTATAGGGGGCTGGGAAATGGGATGTGTTGCGGCCTGGGTAGCAAATGTTCTGCAGACACATCTGAACTTACCACCAGTGTACATTTGCCCGCAATATGGAGGACTGCAAGTGATGACCAAAACAATCTCTTCTAAATTTATATTTCTACTCTCATAATCCCACAAATGTGGTGTCATTCACAGAGGTCCACACCAGGCCAGTACTTGCTGCAAAAGTCCTCATGAAATGCTGAAGGACCTACTTCTTAGGGGTTGCTGTTCTTCAGGAAAAAGTCTCTCTGTTCCCTCATCCACTGTCTACACAAGCTGTCTATGTTTTCCCCTCCATGTGACTAGAATAATATATAACAGGAGTTTGACTCTCCACTGCATGCAAAAGCAAATGGGCTTTATGGTAGAGGAGAATCTCAGACATGAAGGGACAGTGCAGAAACACATAAAGAGCTGAGGAAAGGTGAAGATGTACAGAAAGGATCAACATTAGCTAAGTTTCCTGCAGGTCCAGTGCAAAGCAGCCTACACATTCAGTCAAAACAACCTCCCAGTTATTCTACTTAAGTTTTTGAAGAACATTATTTCAGTGCCAGCACCAAGACAGACTGCTCTCCATGACTCAGAAATCTCACTTGGAGACACCTCCACCAAAAGCCCACCTGGACCACCTCAGTGAAGACTGATCTGCAAATTGAACTGAATAGACAAAACCTGGTAAGTGGGAGCTGTGTTAAGTCTCATATACTCTACAAGGATCCAGTAACCCACTCACCATCGGGTTAAGCTCCTATTGAACACGAGCAGAGCTCCTTACATGTTGTGCAACACAATGGAAAATTGAGACCATACCATAGATGAGGACATACGAGTTACGTGGTTTGCCTGAGGCCACACAGTGAGTCAGCGGCTAAATTATAAACTTGGGAGTCCCTGGCTCCAAGTCACTTATTCAATCTATGCTGCCTCTAAGGCATATTACATTGGGGGTATTGTATGGAAATGACATTAACTTTAAAGAGCAGTGTACAGTAGAAGCAAGCAAAATAAGTGGGCTTTATTGTGGGCTGATTTTTTTTTTAAAAAAAAGCATGAAACAAATGACATGAGCAGTTTTGCAAGCATACAGTGTAAATTAATTTTGCACAATTTGATTTCGAAACCTCCCTCCTGGATTAAAAACCTAAACACCAAGTTTCAGGTCATAATGGACCCTTCTTTTCCACTCTTCTTGTTTTCTTCTCTTTTTTTTTCTTTTTCTGGCAATTCTGTTAACCCCCCAAAACAGAGGTTTAATATGGAAATGCTGACAGCTCCTTAAGCAGAGCATCGCATTTGCAACACTGTAATTATGCCTACTTCAAAATGCTCCAAAGAAAACAAGATTTTCTTGTTCAAACAAATCTTCAATGGTTTTAGCCCCAGAATTAAATCATTCAGACCAAAAAGGACTGTGTTAAGCATGCTGAACCAGGGCTGTACCAAGGAGATGTGGAAAGAGATAAATGCTAACTGATTTTACAATATTTACGTAATTAGATCCACATCTCTGCTTTTCTCTCTTGAATGAGTAAAGACCAGATTAACCTTATTATTATTATGTTTATTTGATTGACTTAGGAATTCCATCTGGATAAAAGACAGTCTAGATGTCTTTCTCTATGCGCGCCCAGCGTGAAGCCAATCAACATGCCTCTCTAAGTAACAAATTTGTTTTATGTCATCTATCAGCAAGATACAGTAATATTGAATATAGCTTTAGTTCAATGGATGACTGCTCCTTAAAGACCATGCAGCTTAGAGGTTTCCATCCTGCATTTTTATGTCCCCACAGAAAATTACTTGTCAGATTTTCCACTCTTGTGAAGACGGTTGTAAGTAAATGTGTGGTGCAGAAAGCGTGCATGGCACATTTAAATGAGAACACAATCAGTATCTCAGCACTGCTTTTTTGGTGGAGGATGTTTGCTTATTTTGCAAGACTTTCTTGCATCCCATTTCCGCACTGTAGAACAAAGGCAAAGATGTGCGGAGGTACAGAATTCCTATGCTGGCGATGACAAAGTAAGAGAAAAGGGAGAGATTTCTTCCACTGCTCATAAAGTCTAATTTTGATTGTTTTAACTGCTTCATGCAAATAATCCTTCCTAACAATATTTATTATATCCCCATTTAGCATAAGTAGTATTAGACAAAAAATAGGGAGGAATTTGGTGTCAGTCTCATTGCATTTGTATGGGGAAAAACAATGTTTTGAGTTAATAGAAGTCTCCGCAAATCTATTGTTACTTCCTTTGAAAAACTATTCTACCAGCTAATTAAAAACCACTGTCAGGAACCTTGTCCTGGTAGTTACCCTCACTGTCCACAGAAGAAGGATAATACAGCGGGCTGAGGCAGGGACAGGTTGGATTTATTTCCCAGCTTTACGTAACCAAGACAGAGCCACGCAGTCTATCTTTACCATCTCCGACCCGGACAACAAAAACATTCAATTTTTCTCCATTTTTTATCAGTCTTGTTTACTCAGGTTGCCATCGTTTCTGGGCAGAGTCTTCTTCTGACTACGTGCAAGTATAACACCCAGTTCAGACCGCTCAGTGCTACTCAGGGGAATGCAATTAATCCAAAGATATGGCCGTTTGAATCCAACCAAGAACATTACTATCATCAAAGTGGCCATTCTGTAACTGTAAATGGACATCTTGTGAACATTTCTATTTTATCTGATTTCCCATTTCTTGCTCTAATAGGCATACAGGAATTTGCCATCAGGCTGCAATCTGAAATAGTTATGTTACATGAGACTCTGCGTGTTATCTCGTTTGTAGGCTCCCTTTACCACACGGACTTGCTTTTGACTTCCTCTCATGCATTATCGCAACAGACTCCAACTCACGCGCTTTGCTTTTCTGTTGGGAAAATATTGTGTAACCTACAACACTCACACAGCAACCCTTCCCCCCCAGG
This sequence comes from Ciconia boyciana, assembly GCF_034638445.1. Taxonomy (NCBI): domain Eukaryota; kingdom Metazoa; phylum Chordata; class Aves; order Ciconiiformes; family Ciconiidae; genus Ciconia; species Ciconia boyciana. The sequence goes on along the minus strand of NC_132936.1, from coordinate 6,566,693 downwards.
GAAGGAAGCCTCCAGCCAAACGAAAGCTTTGATATTAAGAGCACAGCAATGTGTAAACCCATAATAATGCGCTTGGACTGCAGCTCTCCTTTAGGAAAACAACAAAACAAAACACCCCTAATTAAGCTATTGGCTTGGAGGAGGTACCAAGTCCAAAATGATTTTGACTCCATATGGAATTTATATGGAATGCAACATGCAATATAACACCAGCACACCCAGATGTGGATGTTCCCCAGCTGTCTGTCTGCCGCTTTGATGGCAAGCTACAAAGATCCTTCCCTACATAGTCATCTCCGCAGGAAGCAAGAGGTGACTCCTCTTGTGCTCGCGTATCAAATTGAGTAGCGTAAGGGAAATTTTAGAAAAAGAACATGCAAGTTTACAAACGTAAATATTGCACTCAGCTTTATTTTCTGTGTTCAAAACAGTGGGCTCTTAGTGTCTCATGCCTCTCAAACTCAGCGATGGGTCGCACGGTGCCAAGGGAAACTCTCGGGAAGCACAGCCGCCTTCTCCCCAAGGTTTCTGCTTGGAGCTCTCGATGCAGATGTTATTTTTCCCTGCAGCTGTTGGGGGCAGTAGACAATCGATCCTGGGTTTCTGTAACCTGTATGACCTGGATGTGGATCATATACAGGCTGTATACGTGCCCTGATGCCAAACATTTGCAAGCAGCTGGCACATCTGGGAACCTAGGGCAAACATAAGTCCTGCCTTGAGAAATGGTGGTCTTTGAGATATGGACTACTATGCTCCTGATCAGGGCCAAATTCTGCTGTCTTACATTGCAGTATCATTTAGCCAATATCAATTGATTTTGGCCAGAATTTTCCCATTTTCAAGCCATGAGTATACTTATTTTAGAGTTAGCTGCTGAATTTTCAAACAAGTTCCAGGAAATTAATTGTTTAAGTCCCAGGGTCAGGGAAACAGATTTGCTTTGGACACAGGCAGGAGGAAGATTGCAGGCAGAGACCAGCAAGACAAAATTTTGGAGGCTATTTTTACATTAATGCTTACCAAAGATGACTTTTTTTCCCCCAAAAAACACCCTACAGCTGTAAGGTGTGCTGGGCACAGTTACTAGCTGGGCATGTACTAAAATGTGTGTTGGGTTGCATGATGTGGGAAGGCCACAGCACTGATGTACAGCAGGAGCAAGGAGCTGGGTTCAATCCATGCACCGGCCATTAATTATTTCACATTTTAGCACACTGTAGGATTCTCTGCTCTACACTGACATCTGTGATCAACTCTAAAATCATTTCAAAGCCCTAAAGCAGAGGACCCCAGCTCGTCCTCATCCTTAGACCCCAGAAATGAAGAACCTTGTCTCCACTACATACAGTTATTGATGGGGAGGGGGAAACTATCCTAGAGGACAGCTGAGCCCAAAATCTGAAGGCATCAGAAAAAGCGGCTTCTCTTGCTGCACTGCAGAAGGAGCCCAGGCCCCTCAATCAGACTAAAGTCCTTGGAGATAGATGGGGTGAGCCCTGTGCCCTACAGTGTCCTGTGGCAGTGGTTCAGCCACCAGCTCAGAGACGCTGTGGAGCTCCTAATCACAGTCAAGCTGGACTCCTCTGCAGGGGGTTTGGAAGTCACCTCTACCCACCAGGTCTCCAGCATTAGAAAACTGCCTGACTTCCCCTTTTTCTGCCCTTTTCCATCTCTTCTTTTGCTCATGAGCAAGAGGCACCTTTCCATAAAAACAACATGTTATGGACAGTTTGTGGCTTGCTTAAGCAAAGCTCAGGGGAGCTGAGTTAATGTTCTCAGCCCACCCCTGAGACCTCTGATAGTCCCTTCAGGTCCTAGCATGGCCTCTCAGTTGCTGTCCTGAGGGCTTTGCTGTCTGCTGCTGTCTGTTCATGATGTTTCAGGTGCTTCTTCTAACAAGCAGTGAGCTTAATGCAATGAAAAGCAGAGATTTGCAGTGTAGCTGCCTGTACCTGGGCTACTAGTTTAGGCTTAGAGTCAGTGGGGAGAAATAGGCACATTCAGGGCAGGGTACAGCTCACCTTTCCTAAAAGAAATGGCTAAAATACATCAGATTTTGTGTAGTTTTCATGTTTTGTAGGAAGCATTAACTCTGTGTGCCTCGGCTTGACCTTCTACACTCATCTCTCTGTTCAAAAGCTTGGGGATGGGACTTTTTTTTCTCTAGGCTACTCTTATTCTGAAAAATGAGTGCTCTGTGGCATTCTGGTCCCCCACTTTGCCATACTGGGGACCTGCCAGAACAGCCCCAACTGCCTTCTGGGCTGGGTTGGGACAGGGAGGTAGCTGGTGCACACCAGGGTCTTTCCCCACATGGGACTGCGCCGTGGTCAGGTAATTGTAGATGTCTGGTACAACAGGTGCCAGAATGCTACTGTAATAAAATTGTTGCTTTTAATAAGAATAAGAATAAGAATAAGGAGGAATGCCCACTAGCTAAAAGGCTAGGCCTTGATCCTGAAAATACATGCTCACATGAGTAATTATATGCACTTAACCGTCCTCCTACAGTGCTCTGAGAACTTTGGTACGGGCTGCTCCGGTTCCCATGGGCTGCAGCAGGGACAGGACACCCCGAGCTCCGGGGCTGATTTCACCGTGCATGAAGTGACTCACGTTCCTGGGTCTGACTGGGATGAGACCCCCAACCAGAGAGCCGTCCCTCAGATATATTCCTTTTTCAGTAGCAAAAGTGGAGTTCTGTGGGGGGGAAATGCCCAAATCAGGATTTTATTAGTTAACAGGACATGGTTCAAGATTTTCATATCCTGCAGCTTCCTAGTTTTCACTGACCTGTGTGATGCTGTGAGGCTGTTTCTCAGGAGATTTAACAGGGATTAGTGGTTCCCATGTTGGAGCTATAAACACAGTCCTGCCAATCATTTCACCACCCCTATTCATGCCAGGAGAATAATGCAAGGTCCTGCTCACTTTACTCTTAGATTTCACATTCTCATTTAGAATATTTTTCCGTTTTGAAAGACCATCCAGGGATAACGGATAGGGGATTATTTTAACAACTGAGCTCCAATACTGGACCGTTTACATTGCTTGTTTCTAACTGGCCTTGTTTACAACAGACTGAAGTGGTTAATCAAGATTAGTAACATATGATATACCCAGGTGTTTCATACAGTGGCCATATTTTTTTTTCCTGGAATTATTATATTACTACAAACAGCGTTGATATAGTTTAATGCCTGTATCAGAGGACTCCTAGGAATAAAGAGATTTGACTGAAGAAAAATATTCTAACAAAGGTTTTCCTCTATGGGCAATTGCACTCTGACACTAACACAGCTCCTTATAACTTAACATTTTTAATTATGGGTTTGAGAGCAGAGCTATGAAAAGCTCCAGCCTGGAGAGTTAATATTGCAGTGAAGCTCATACGGGTGGTTTCTCTGTTCCACCCTAGAGGTAGCTGCGTTTCCACTCTGTGACTAAGCGGATGATACATACTTGAGGCTAGATGGGTTTATTTTAGAAAATAAAATGCCTTACAATGTCAGAGCAATTCACCAGCCTGCAGCGGAGGTACCATAGAGTACAGGAGAGTAAGTGGCTCTCAGTATGTAAAAGACTTTTTGCTTCAGTTAGTGAACACATACCAATTTATTTGGATATATGTTGCAGCTTGGTCCTTCTGTTTCTCTCCTACAGGTCAAAATAGACTTGGGTTCTGTTTAGCTAAATAGGACATTTTCCTAAATCTTCCTCAATCCTCAGGACGGTGAGGAGATTGATGAGGGAATGTGAGAGCTGTTTGTAAGCTAAATGTACCCTTCCTCTTATTCTCACAGCTTGCTTAATAATCAGCATTTAAAAGCAAGACAAAACAAAATAAACCAAAAATCTCTGAGATACTACAGTGTCCAAGGGGCGTTTGTATAAGTGGAGGATTTGAGTTCACAGATCCCACCTCTCATTTTCCTTATGTCTCAGGTTGCCGGATGGTTGGGAGCAACCCAGATGGGCTCCAGCGCAAGAAGACAACCTTTCCACAAAGAATAATGGTGCGGGCCAAGCGTACAACCAGTTCTACCGCTAATTAGGGCCTGGAGCAGAAACAATCATATGTTTTCATTATGAAAAGCAGGAACTCCTGGCTTGTACCACTCTCAGCTCTGCATGCTGACAGAGAATTCCTCCGGAGAGGCAGCTCATAGCAGCTGTATTTCTTGCACACACATCTTATCCATCTTATAATCGATACCAAGAACAAGTTATCGCTTTAAATAATTTAATTGCCATTTCCAGAGCACCAAGTACCCAGCACGAAGCATTTATCAAGAACAGCAGGCAGTGACCCCTGTGCTTACACTGTGCTTGCCATCCCAGCAAGCGCTTTTCACAGCATCCCTTCCCCATGGGGCTAACTGCTCTCATTGGTGAGGGATGGTTGCCCTCGAGTGAGTACATGTGGGACAGATTTCCAGCTTGCTGCATCTACCTTTATATTTCATCACACCCCTGAGGTTTGCACACACGTCAGCATGCTGCTGAATTGGTGACTACAATGACCACACACTTTTAAGACCCTTCAGCAATCTAGCACAAATCATTTTACGAAAAGTCTTGATATTTAGTAATCTTTTTGTTTGTTTAGTCCCACCTGAGGATTCCTACGGTGTTTCTAAGTCCTCTTTTGGCAAATAGCCATTGCCACATGGCACCGCCTATTGGTTTAAATTTATGCCATGGAATTAATTGACACAAATATTACAGGTATCAGAAAATGGTACCTACAACTTAAGTGCATTGAGTGAAAGGAATAGCAATGGTCCCACTGAACATTCATTATCTTGTTTGGATTTTTCTCTGTAAAAAATCCAGCCTTCATCTCCTTACCCATTCATATCATTTTGTTGGGATTAGCTTGTGCTCCTTCACATTTTTCTGTTCTTGACGTCGAAATTGCCAGTCATCAAAAGTACCATCAGAGAAGCCCTGGTTTATCCTCCTAGCAGGGTTGTAGAAGGGCTGAGCAGAGAGGGCAAGAGAGTGACATGGACCGATACTGCTCCCGCAATAAGCAGATGCAGGACTGGATGGTCCAGAAGGTGCCCTCCAGATCTGTGTTTCTGTGAAGTGTTGGCTGTAAAGCCATTTTTCTACTTGTGGGCTTCTACTCACAGATAAAGCTTGGAGGTAAGGGCCCAAAGTACTGTAGAAAGTCATACCCACAAGGAGGGACAAGCCCTTGTGCCAGGGCAAGATACCTTTGGATTTATTCTACAAACCAAAATTGCCTTTTTCCACTGTTTTACATTGTACAACCATTTCCTAGTCACTCTTAACCACCATTAGGAACTGTTTTAGAACATCAGTGTTTTTTCAGATCTCTCACCCTCCTATTAAATATCTGTGTTTTGGATTGTTATTCCCAGATTTATTAGTTTGCCTTTTTCCAGACAGAATCTCATTCTGTTCCCTACTCATATTTCTAACCTCTGGTTCCATTAGTGTTATTTCTCTGTCTTCACTTGGTTTACCATTCTTTCCAGCGCAGTGTCGTGTGCAGATCTAGTTAATGTACTTGGTTACACCTCCTTCCAGACCATTAATAAAAGTATTAAATAATGTTGCTGCTAGCACAAATCCATGCAGCACCCTGCTGTTCACCTCCATCATCTTGAAGACCACAGCCATCCATCATGTGCACCATTTATCACTGGCAAACAGACTTTGCAAAGTAAAGCTTTTCTGTTTGAATTACGTCGCTAGCTCTGGGTGAGGACAAAAGGGAAGAAATGTCAAGTGTTAGTGGCAGAAGGATGTGAGACCAGGACTGGATGATAACATTGCTCAAACCCACTCCTTATCAACAAATCCAAACGGGCCCATGGAGAGAAACGTAATCCCTCTCTACATCCTACCACGTCCTGTAGCAGAGGTTTCCCCCCTGCACTCTGGTCTGGCACTACCAGGGACCACATACTTGAGGGAGGAACTATATATTATCCCAACATTTGCTCCACCAGCCAATGCACAATGGGAATAGCAGTCACTGGCTGAAGAGAGATACTGTTTTTTTCCACATAATTATTTCCGGTAAGAAATAATCACATATTCAGAGGTGAACTAAAATCAAAGAAGGAGAAGTTCAGAGTGGGCACATTGCCACTCTGCTGGCTGCTGGGATCTGCGATGAGGGATGCTTGTAAAGCTAAATATCAAAAAATCCTGGGCTGGAATTTTTGGGTCAATTATCTGGGGACTTCTATCATTTCTGGGCACCTACACTGAGAGGGGGGTTGGCAGAAAGGCAGGAGAGGTTCTTTCCATCCAGGCTTCCTCTTTAGGAAAGCAACATATTCCCCATGTACTTGTCTAGATGTGTGGCATGTACAGACTGATGTCAGGAACGTAACTGTTGCCACACCGAATTAAGGACCTGAGGTCCAATGAGCCTGAGCTCCTGCCTTAGGCAGTGGTCAGCATCACATACCTCTGGGAGAGGTGTAGCTGTCCCGAGGCACGCAAAGCTGGCACAGCCTCTGTCCTCCTTCTAGGGATTACTATCGAGGCTTCAAGGACAAAAGACTATTTTAATCCCCAAAGCATGAAGTATAACAGTTTTTCAAACTGTTTGATACACTTGTGAGAACTGTGGATTCGCTGGCTAACCACAGAAATGATGTCCCAACCTCATCTGTAGGATAACGAGCCTCCAGAAGTCCAGAAAAAGTCAGTGGGAACTATGGGGGTTAAGCAAGTGAGAAAATCACATCCAAAGACAATACATGTAAACTAGGATGGCTGCTCTGGCCTGACTAGTTAGTTAATATCTGGACTCTAGCAGATCTGTTTCTATTAGATAAAACTTTTCTGTTTCTTGACTGTAATCCTGTTTAACTAAGAAATATGCCCACAAAATCCTGTTTCTTTGAATGCAGTAGAAACAAAGAAAAGCAAGCAGCTGTTTTGCTCTGAAATATCCAAACTTGCTCCTGTAGTTATTTCTGTGCCCAAAAAGCCCTGTTTGTACTCAACAAATCCTTTAACAAATGCAAGTGAAGTACAGAAATGTGGAATTAGGTAGAATTAGAATTATGGAGCTAGACTTCGTCTGGACAGCTGGTAGCAAAAAGCACTTAAAGAGAATACCAAGTAAACCTATCTCTTGAGTGTACACACATCTTTAGTTCTAAGCTGAATACACTGATGAATTTTAAAGAAATTGGTCCATTAGCTTACCAAAGAACTGGGAGTTCAGTTTTGAGCAGCTATGGGAAATAGAAAATATAGGACATACGTAGGAGGAAGTAGGAGGAAAAAATATTGAAATTATTGTGTGTTTTTAATTAAAAATAACAGTTTGAGCAATCTAGTCAACTTACATTTCGCCGCTCAGATATTATAATTACGGTTATAATAAACAAGTCTGAACAGAAAAGCAAAAGAGCAAGACAAGTAGCAGAGCATAAGGTTGAAAAAGGGATAATAAAAATATGAGCTATAGAGAATATTATTTCAGACAGACAAGAACAGATACAATTTCTTAACTAAAACTTCAGAATTGCTGAGCACAGAGCTAGAGACTAGGGTGAACATAATGAATTTTAGCACAACAGTTTCAAACGTATAGATCATTTATCCTGAAGGTTCCCTGCAGCGGGTCAGATTCCTGAATCCACACACGCACTGCTTGAACCAGCCCTTGTTTCTTCCACGGTGCTTGGGTGCTCCTTAACATCGGGTGATCTGTCTGTTTGCAGATCATGTGTTGCGATCGTATCAGGTCCCGTAAACTGGCTGCTTTTGGGTGTGCCACACTACTAACATTTCACTGGAAACTTTTATCCTACATAAGTATGAAGTGGCATTCATCCTCCGGAGTCTGAATGGAGCTTTTGTGCACCCCAGAATGGTGCATCTGATGGCTCGGTGCTGTTGGATTGGGCATGATTGCTTAATAATCAAATAATAATTTTTATCTTTAAATATTTCCTTTGCTCACAATGCTGAGCAGTAATTAAAACAAAAAAGAAGCAACTGTTTTTCTTTCATAATTTTAGATATTGAAACTGCTCATGAGAAAAGGGTGTTAAGTCTGATGCGCTGCCCGAATTCCAGTTGTGTGCTTACATTTGAATTACTTTACATTCCTATGTCATTTAATCTAATAGGGCAATAAATTTCACTTTCTGTCCTAAACTATGGCAGTGTTGCTTTCATGTATTAAATAGCTGCTCGCTGCCTGGGACTCAGGGGAAGTGATCCTTCTGATTTAGGCATACTTCATCCTGTCCCCAGCGCAGACCACCCCGCCAGCGAGGCATCTCCTCGTGGTCCATCTCCCCTTCCCTCTGCAATCACGTAACACATTACGTGGTACTGACAGCCAAGATGCCCGCGATGATGTTGCGCTAGGAAAACACGGAATTTCCTTGCAATGCGGCATTGCGAGAATAAGAAAACCCTGCTCTAGTGAAAGGCGCTGACAGTAACAAGTATTTTGGAGGGTACTAAGTGTCAGCAGTGAAAACACCTGGGTGACTGCAGGTTTAAGCACATCCTCCCTGTCTAACCAAACACGATGGTGAACATTACCTTTTCCCACTCGGTGGAACTGTGTGCAGTATGTTTGGGCACTTTATTTCTCACTTAAGCCAGACAAGACGGTAAAGCCATTAGGGGAGAAGAATTTGCTCCTCTTTCTATATATGTCTGGACTTTGAGACACTCATGGATGAGGTTTATTCCCTGTCACACCGCACAGCAACCCTGCGCTCCGACCTTGCTGCTGACGAAGGCTCCTCCATCTGCCCGACAAGTGTTTACAATTAACTGATGATAAACGCGCCGAGATAGTGAGCCGCTCTCTTAGCCTGCTCTGGGACACTGAAACTGCAAGCGCCAAGAGCAGAGAGAAATCTTTTGTCTTGTTTTTGCATAATACGAAGTCGTAGCTACGGCTTCTCAGTGCTGCTATCGATGATGGGGACAAGAACAACTCTTCAGGAGTGAAACCACTGTGGAATTTAGATGCAAAAGTATTTGCTTGCATTAGGATAGACACCACAGATGGGCAGGCAGGGCAAAATGAGTAAGCGTTTCCTGTATTTTCTGGTGTTTTTCTTTATTTAAACAGGCCAGCACGCAGGTGTAACAAACAACAGCATTTTAGCCACTGACAAAAAGGAAGTGTTTCCTGCTGCCCATCTACCAGGGATCTGGTTTTCTTCCATGCAAAAGCATTGGCAGAATGTGATCGTTTTGTGCAGGGAATCACGGGATGAGCCCACTTCTTCATTCAGATCATGCAAAGGTGTGAAGGGGCCCATGCAGTTGCATGAAGAGAAGGTAAAATAGCATTTCGTAAAGCCAGAAGAAAACCAGTGGTGTCCTCCAACAAGTGTGTCCTTGTCGCTAGCAGGAAAGCCAGGCACACCCTACCCATCCAAAATGAAAAGGTTGTTCAGCCAGCAAGATTGCGTCCTGTTCAATCAGCAGTGCAACGAAAGGAAACTGGATTTTTTTAATGTAGAAAGCCGTCTGGACCTCTTTTTACTGTTAGGAAATGTAAGGAAGGGTGTGAACGCGCAGTCTAATACAGAATTTCCTGTTCTTTTCTTGATTCCCAACACCTTTTGGCAAAAGGCAGGGTTAAGGTTATAAACTGAGACACACCAAAACCTTACGCTGTCTTGAGCAACTGTTTAGCTGCAGCTGACTTGCACTAGTGTGCATACAAATTCTCATTTGCACTATTCACTTTCAATTCACTATGACTACCCAGGAAAATAAATTAATGAGGCATAAGATGCAAGATCTGGCTACCAATATGTATGGTGTTTGCTCCAGCATGCTCCAGAAAGAGTTACACAAGGTTATTTACAAATATACATTATAATTTCTAATCTTAAGGTATACTGTCTTTGAAGTTTTAGAAGCTACACTGGACCAGATCCAGAATTATGTGGGCATCTAATTTCTATTTAGATCCAATTGATATCACTGTAGCTCAATGCCTGGCTGCTACTAAGGTATGAGCCTTAACAGTAGTATTATTAATTCCATAGTAACAAATGGTAGTGTTCATGTTATCTCTTTACAGTGCAATCTTTACCCCTAGTCATCCTAGACCATTTTTTCAGATAGCGGAGAGAAGCTGGCAATGCCCAATTTACCTTATCCTAAAGCAGATAACTAAATTAGGTAGAAAATTCCTTCCAGAAGTGATTGCTTTTTTCCATGGAGCATACAGGCAGCCTGGGATCACCAGCTCAGCTGTGCCGACCTTGCAGACATCTAAAACTAGCATTGCTAGCTCCACGCAGCCTGGTCAGTCCTGCCATCTTCACTCTCAGCAGCGCTGCCCTGGGCTTTGGTAGGCGCCCGTAAATTAAAGAGAAGTCTCATAGGGGAGGTCTGGAGGACCTGCTAGTGAAACAAAGCTCAGGGACAGCACAGGCAATAAATTAAGCTACAGGACAAAAGGGAACCAATATTTAAGCAGAACTTGCTGGGCTTACCTTCAGTAATCAACAAAAACTTTGCTTTTGTGCAATAATCTTGCGTGAGGAATTTCCATCAGAAGTTACATTATTTTAACGACTTCATTAAACCAGTATGAACCCAAATGGAAACTCTTATTTATGTTTAGGTAGGCTAAGAGGATTATGTCAAAGGTAATTATAAATCTGTTTTTGTAATGTAAGTCTAAAAATTCATCCCCGAGCACCTTAAGTTAAGGCAGAATAAACCATAAGAAACATCCACAACTCCATTTTTTAAAAAGCAGGGGTTTTTTTTTAGTGTTGGTACTGCTGTACCGTGCCAACTGATTTCATTCATTTTCTCTGATTTATTTCTTCATATCCCTCCCTCAAGGAGCAACACTCTCTGATCAAACGTAAGTATCAGACTCAAGCTAGGCACCTTCCTGGGCTCTCCATCCGGCCCCGGGAGAGGAATGGGCATGTCAGCAGTGTCGTTCATCTCACCTCAAAAGACCCAGCACTTGATTCAAGCTGACAGCCCCAGTTTCTCTGCAGGGACTGTCTCAGGTGTAGCAGAGATCTAGCGTAGATAAAGCTGCTGAGATGAATCCCATCGTAGGCATCCGGACTGGAGCCCAGCTCAGCCTTTAAATTGATACTGCTAGTCCATACATGAGTGTGTTTAAAACTTTCCCATATTCGTGGGAATGCCGTGTTCGCTCCCGCATTGGGTTAGCAGCGCTGTTCTCTGCTGTCTGGCAGGTTCACTCACTCCTCCTCTAAAACCATTAGAAGCACCTGGGCCCAACTAGACACTTCTTTAGATAAGCCTCAACCTAACATTTCCAGTTTCATATCAGCCTAAGATAGAAAAACTGGTTTTGGAGGAACAACGGTCTCTTTAAATAGCTCCGAAAACGAACATGATGCAAAAGGCTCCCAGAGGTATGTTTGTGTAAATGTAAGCATATGTTTCTGCATTTGTTTTCATATTAATATCATTTTAGTAGCTATTTCATTGCTAGCATTTGACAGGACTTAACAATATACTGATAGGACACGTTACAGTCCTCCCACATGAATTGTTCCCGAACACAGCGATAACACTCTTCCAGCAATTTATGCATCAGAAATATTTATTCATTTGCCTTCATGGGAATATAAGGAAAAGCATATTAAATCAATAGCTATGCAGAGGGTTTTGTTTTTCCGTTAAGTCTCCAAAATAAAACTGTCAAACTGATTAAATGGATCACATCTTGCAGTTTCCAGTCTGTTTTATGGGCTAGTCCATGATATTAATCGAATGCTGAGCCAGAGGAAAACATTGATCATACTCTTTAAGTTCATAGAGAATAATAGAGTCAGGCCCTTCACTGGTGTAAAATGGAATAATTCCATATCTCTATATTGAGTTTATATTGGCTGAATGTCTAGTCCACAGGCTTTACACCGACAGCTCTTTTGAAAAAAAATCTGTGTATTAGACACTACATATTTTCACTTTCCTATTCACATCATAGTAAAAGATTTAGACAGCAAGTTCTTTGAGGCAGGGATTTCCACAGCTGTCTACAATAGGCTGTGTGAATTTATAACTTCCATACATTGGAGGGAAATAGGTTTTCCCACCCCCAAAAGGGTCACTCTTGCTGAAGGCACAAGCCCCTGCACCTGTTTTCCATTGCGCTCTCAGCACGATGTGCTCATCGCTGACCGTAAAAACACGACTCTGAGCTCCTCAGAGCGAAACTGCGCGTCAGAGCTGCGGCCAGGAAGGAATTTCCCAGAGTCCTCAATGTTGGGGCTTTTTTAATATTCTTTTGTGGTAGGTGGCACGGTCTACTTCTAGGATCACCTGAAATTTTGCTAATCTCACCAGCTCACAAGCATTCATGTTCACCCAGCAGCTGTTCCTACCACCCCTGGGTGTCCTAGGACACAAGGCATTACCCCAAAGCCTAAAATATAGAATAAAAACCACAAGAGCAACGCAACAACAAGAAGAGCATAAGAGATATGAGGAGCCCAAGGTACCTACAACAGGTAGGAACTGGTTTTGCAGTCGTGCTTACTTTCATGCCATCTCATCAACAGGATATCTACATCCCTGCTACACCTGTTATCTATAAAACCATAATGCCACAGGCAGACCCCACATGGCTGCAGTATCAAGCAATATATTAAAAAGAAAAAAAAAAAGGCAAGAGAGGGGACCTTTATGGTCCAAGATCACAAGTGCAATCCAGAAGTCTAGATTTCCTCCTGATCCTGACTTCTTTCCCTTTCCTCCCTTTGCCCCTTTTTATAAGCCCTGTGCTTTGCTATTGAATTTGCAGCAGATGCTGCCCATGAGTCCCTGACCTGGGGAGATGACTTTTATATATAGGGCTTATATATAAATGACTAACTGGGTCATGTCTAAGATCCATCTAGTCCAATATCTTACCTCTGACAGTGGCCAGCAGTGGATGCCTAGCATAAGAAAAGGCAATTGCACTGATATTTCCCCAGGATACCCCAGCTCGGGGCTGGTGGGTTGGGACATTTTATTGTAAGGGCAGATGCGGACTGTGAAAGTCCATATAAGCCAGGAACAGCAAAATTTCACAGAATCACAGAATCATAGAATCGTTTAGGTTGGAAAAGACCTTTAAGATCATCGAGTCCAACCGTTAACCTAGCACTGCCAAGACCACCACTACACCATGTCCCTAAGCACCTCATCCAAACGTCTTTTAAATACCTCCAGGGATGGCGACTCAACCACTTCCCTGGGCAGCCTGTTCCAATGCTGGACAACCCCTTCAGTGAAGTAAAATTTCCTAATATCCAGTCTAAACCTCCCCTGGCACAACTTGAGGCCATTTCCTCTTGTCCTATGGCTTGTTACTTGGGAGAAGAGACCGACCCCCACCTCTCTACCACCTCCTTTCAGGCAGTTGTAGAGAGCGATAAGGTCTCCCCTCAGCCTCCTTTTCTCCAGGCTCAACAACCCCAGTTCCCTCAGCCGCTCCTCATCAGCCTTGTGCTCTAGTATTTGGATTGCACCCTTTCATGCCAGGTTACTATTTAACCCTGAGCTAACCACTTCTTATCTCTACTAACTCCCCATCAACCTTTAGCATTGTGGCAATACAAAATAGTTGTAAAAGTTCCAGAAAAGGAACCATTGCTACATGACCCTGAACTCATCCCGCTGAAGGTGCTGGCTGGGACCTGGCAGCAGGCGTGCGGGGACAGTGGCAGAGCAGGGGACAGCAGCAGGGTGAGACAGGCTCCTTGTCACCTCGACTGGACGTTGAATTTCAGGATGCATGCAGCCTCGTGCACAAAGCCAAATGAATTACTGCCTCAAAAGTGTCCTGTGAGTAGTTTTACATAAGCCGTTGCTTATTCTCCTCTTATCTCAGCACAATAGGATACATTCAGCGCAATAATTAGGAAGACAGATTCCCCCTTATAAACATTTTCTGCTCTTGTGTATACTTTTTCCATTTTCGAGCCCTGTGGGACCATTAGCAACAGACCAGTAAATCTTCAAGATGTATTCCCCATATGAGCACGATTCTCTGTAGTTTGCCAGGTTACAAGAAATATAATTAGGACTCCTTCACCTGACAGATTAATGAGTCAAACGGCAAAGGCCAGATAGCAGTAAATTAAACACCTAAACACTGTGATCTCCGCACATAATATAATCGTGAAATAGCACATCTTTTGTAATGGCCTCGGCTGTTTCAACACATAAATTCTTTATAACATATCAGTTTTATGGTACTTTTTAATTGTACCTTGGTGTAAATATTTATACTCATAGCTTGCCTTGCCAGTAAATATTTAGCATTTTGTTCTAAACGGTGACAGCCTCGGGTTCATACACACAAAATGCTGCATGGATTTGTCACGTGAAAGCATTTAATGAGCCACCGAGAATGTGCATTTGGCAATAATCACCTTTTAGAAGAGCTAACAAATGCTCGACAAGCTGCTTGTTAAATCCTGCGCGCCCCCGGACTCGAAAGACAGAGCTCCTGACGTGGTGAAAGCAGACACATCCGTCCGAGGCCAGCGTGTTTGATTAGGTTAGATTAACACGCACTTGTGGAGGAAAGAAAAAAAACAACAAAAAACCAGGTCTCTGCTAAAGTGCTTAATCCTGTTTCAACAAGAAGTAGCGGGATTACATGATTTTAGATGCAAATTTTAAAAGAAAACCTGATCAAGTCGTTTTGTACTTGCAATGAGGTTTTATCCTATTGATGCCATTGCCAAAACATAAGGGTTTTTATTTGGGACTAGATACTGAATTCCTGCTCTCTGTGTAGGAATTCAGAATAAAACAGCATTATTCCTTAATATTTATCATAGTGATGCCTAAAAAAACAGGTTAAGGCATGAGCTGATTTCTCACATATCTTAAAGTTCCCCGATATCTTACCATTTAGGTGTAAAATGAGATGCAACAAGCTGATTCAGTGGATGATCATCAGCAAAGTGCACGGTATGACTATAATAATAAAAAAACCCCTTTCTTGCAACGCTCAGCTTTTCAGTCCTCATCTTTTACAGCTACCCAAAGAGCCCTCAGCCCGGTCACGCTTTGTGTGGGCAAGCTCTCCACAAACACATACTCTAGCAACTCGTTAGCTACCTCGATTTCCTTGGGGTGCGATTCATCTCACCTAATTAGCCATCGCCACGCCAGTGGTCTGCGCAGAGCCTGTCTCGCGGGCTCTCCCCAGCCACGGGAGAGCCGGCCACTTCCCAAGAGTGATTTGTTTTGCCCGAAGATGGAGTGAACGGCCCCGAGAAGGTGCCTCCATCTCCCCAGGGTCGTTAGCAGAAGGCTGAATGACGGGTTTAGACTAGACACCTAGGTTTTAGGCAGCTAAAGTTAGGTGAGAGAAACCCTACCCTGCTAGTGGGAGCTGATCCCACTTCTCTGCGTGGCCACATTGTTCTGCTCAACAAAAGGGTCTTTCTTTGGGGTGAGGCTCAGGTTGGACGTCCCAACAAAGGGAGGCCAGGAGCGCTTCCACTGGAAATTGTTTACAGGAAAAAGACCTTTTCCAACCATTTCACAGGAAAAAGTTCCCTTCAAACTTCTCAAAAAAACCCAAGCTCAAGCACAGCATTTAATTTCCCACCCGCTCAGAGCCAGGCAGCTCAGAGTACGCCTGCCAGCCCCAAGGGCTCCATGAGAAAAATGTTATTTGGTGTTCCTCCACATACAAAGTTCAGCGGTTTACTAAGGTTATCATGCATGTGGTGACAGTGTGTGTTGGGTAGACACACAGCAAAGCAGTTCTTGCAACCCTGCTGATGCTTTTACCATTAATCACTGGATTAAAATAGAGGAATTCTACTAAAAAGCAGGAGGGTTGCACTTGTGTCACCCAGGCATGGTACGAGCTAACATAGAATCATAGAATCACCAAATGGTTTGGGTTGGAAGGGACCTTTAAAGATCATCTAGTCCAACCCCTCTGCCATGGGCAGGGACATCTACTAGATCAGGTTGTTCAAAGTCCCGTCCAACCTGACCTTGAACACTTCCAGGGATGGGCCATCCACAACTTCTCTGGGCAACCTGTTCCAGTGTCTCACCATCCTCATCCTAAAAAATTTCTTCCTTATATCTAGTCTGAATCTATCATTTTTTAGATTAAAACCATTGCCCCTTGTCCTATCGCTACAGGCCCTACTAAAAAGTCCGTCCCCATCTTTCTTATAAGCCCCCATTAAGTATTGAAAGGCTGCAATAAGGTCTCCTCAGAGTTTTCTCTTCTCCAGGCTGAACAACCCCAACTCTCTCAGCCTTTCCTTCATAGGAGAGGTGTTCCAGCCCTCTGACCATTTTCATGGCCCTCCTTTGGACTTGCTCAAGCAGGTCCATGTCTTTCTTGTGCTGGGGACCCCAGAGCTGGGTGCAGTACTGCAGGTGGGGTCTCACCAGAGTGGAGTAGAGGGGGGGAGAATCACCTCCCTTGACCTGCTCGCCACACTTCTTTTTATGTAGCCCAGGATAAGACTGGCTTTCTGGGCTGTGCACATGCACTGCCAACTCGTATCATATCATATCATATCATATCATATCATATCATATCATATCATATCATTTCACATCATGTCATCAGGTGTTATCAACGTAACACCTCTGTAGCTTAATCTAAATTCAGGTTAACCCTAGAACAGCAGGCAGAGAGTGTCACCCCGACATTTAAGGTGACTAAAATAAAACCCCAAACCAGCCCAGCCAAAAATACAATTCAGAGCTACAAGGCTGAACAACACAGTCAATAGTCTTCAGATCTGAATTATCCATCCGGATTTAATTCGATGTAGGAGGCTTCATTTCCTACTATGGACACTTGAGTAATGTCATTAAGTATTCATTAGCTATGGCCACTTTCTGCCTCCATGATGGCCACCCCTTTGCAGCAGGAAAAATAAATGAAACTTGATTTGCAAAGCTTACGAGGCACTTTGAGATAGTGCCAGTGAGAGGGACAATTAAAGCACCTGTGAGCAATTTTTTGTGTGTTTTTTGCCATTTGGGATATGAACTTCAGAAATGGTGTGTTGAGGTAGAGGGCTGTTACCACCATGCGTTCGGTGCCCATAAAGCACTGCAGAAATGCTTTGCAGGAATATGATGGTGTTGGAAGTGGATGGCTCAGGGTTGAATCCCCTCTGGTTCAGGGATGGATGTGCTCCCGTTCCCTGCACACCGAGGCACCGTGCAGCCTCCTAGGTGCTTGCAGCACCCTTTCAGCTCTTACTGCTGCTTTACTGAAGCCTGGGACACCACTTTTGGAGGTGTTTAGGTGCCTGCTGAGGTTGTCTAGCTCAGAAAGCCATCTGGCTCCCCTTGATGCCACTTGGGGCAGTGTCCTACCTCCATCAATGCCGGGTCCGGAGGCCCCCTCGAGGGAAGTGGGTTCCTGTCCCCGGTGCTGCGGGGAGCTCACTAACCACGAGGTGAACCATGTGCTGGAGCCCTCCCAGAGCCGGGAACCATCGTGCCGCAGCTCTGAAGCTGTAACTGGGGGTGTGAAAGGGGCCCCGAAGCCCTGGGAAGGGGGGAGAGGAGAGAAAAGCAAAACTGGAAGAGAAACCCAGTGATTGGGGGAGGCTTGGGATTGGGTATGGGTAAGCGAGCAGGTCTCCTGAGAAACCCCTCAGGCTGGCAGTGCTGGTGGGATGGGGACACCCTACAGCCTGGGGGTGCTCCTGGGGCAGCATCAGTGCCATGCCCCAATGTGCCTCCTCGGGGGGGGGCAGTGGGGATGGGTCCAGGGGGATTCACAGACCCCATGCCACATCTCAAAGACACCACAGCAGCATGCACAGAGCTGCACTGCAGTGCCCTGCTGCTCATCGGCACCAGCAAATGCTTTCTGAGTCAAGCGGTTCAAAAAGGATTGGGCTATCATGAGGAAAGGCCAATGTGGCCACCAGACAGGACAGCCTTGCTGCACCGCATCCCTAATCTGCACCCATGCCCTGCAGAATCCGTTATGAGCATCCCCCGGCACAAAGTTCATTGGACTACCCCCCAAAACAAGAAGGGGAGATTTTTATTGCCACAAGTCATGTTTCTAAGACTGACTTTAAAAACAGCCCCTTTCTCCAGCTGCTAAAATAGCAAAGGGTGACCATCAGGATTTTAACAGTCCTGCAAAACCACGAGTTGACGGAGGGTAAGAGGCTCAGAAGATCCCATTCTTCAGGGAGTGGGATTTATTCCGCATTTTGCTGAGTTCTTGTGAAATAAAACCATCTGATCCCTGGACAGGGGTGTAAGGACTGGCCTCTCCAGCAGCTCCTGGATGAGACAAACACTGCAAAACCCAGAGCAGCTCAGTTTGTATTTTTCTCCCTTTTGATGCCGGGATGTTGGCAGGTTGCGGGGGGCAGGTGGGAAGGACGTGCGAGACTGAAGGGGCCTGTTTTGGCTACATCTGCGTGGGCGTTCGGTGGCGACCGTCGGTTTCGGTTTGTGTGAGCCCGTGTGAGCGTCAAGCCCTGCTTGCGTCGCGGCTGTGCAGGAGCGTGGGTGGCACAGAGTGCCTGTGTGCGACAGATGGTGTGGGTTTGGGGTTGCGCGGCTGTGGTACGGACGAGTTTGTCTGCGAGCATGTCCCGTAAATGCTTCTACTGTTAAAGGGAACCATTTCATAACAACAAGGAAAAAAAAAAAAATAATATGTGTTGTCTGTTGGGGCGGGAGGCTGCAGGCTGGTACCCGGGCGGCTCCCCAGCCTGGTCCGTGCCGCGGCAGAGGCAGAACATTCCCCAGCTTTAAAGATGACCAGAACGTGCAGTTCTTCCTCCCCAAACCAAAAGCTTGTGTTTGGAAACAAGCAGTGCTTTGTTATACCATCCCGGCTTCTGACCTCAGACAACTTTAAACCAAAATGGTTAGTGCACCTTTTTTTTTTCTTTTTTAAAGAAAAAAAATCAAACAAATAAAAATAATTCCATTCTCATTTCCACAAATGTGAGGAAGAATAAATTTTCCCTGCTTTCGCTGCTGTCAATTTCAAGTAACTGTCAAAGCCAAGAGGGTTACTTTGGACGTGCATCAGCGTGACTGATGGGTGAAGTCAACCTCATTTCTCCTGAGCCTGGGGGCAATAAAACCTCTGTGGGCTTTGCTGGGCAAGAGGGGACGAGAAGGGATCTTTTATTTCACGGTGTGCCCAGCTGTTGGGGTGGGATTAAGACATGGATAAGAAGGAGAGGGACAACCCCTCTGAGCTGCAAGCGGGCAAAGAAGGCTTTTCAGGGATGGCTCATCCCCATTTCACTGCCCCAGTAAGCTCTCCCAGTGCTGGCCCTTTTATTCAGTGTGAACGCTGGAAACCCAGTTAATTCATAGGGGCTAAAGAGCAGATCATTGAAACCCCGAGTACTGAAATACGCCTCATTTATCAGCCTATCTCTGTCTCCGTATGATCTACACGATAGGGATGAATATTAACTTCCTTTGAAGAAAATAAAGTGAAGCAGCCACATGTTTTACCTGGCAAACATATGCAGGGGTGATTCATTCCAAGAACGCTCTGAAAAATCCCCACCTCACTTTTACCTCTAGGAAATTCCCTTTTCATGGGAATGAAAATCACAGCTCCCACGCCCACAGATCGCAGGGCTTTGGCACTTCGAAAGGCTAGAGATGCTCTGCCACAGCCTCGCTCGTTGACATCGCTCTCCGACAAGCAAAGCACAAGCAACGCTTTCCCCTAACCGGATCATATATATTTTTTTTTAACCGGCGCATTTTTATGGTGGGCTTAAGCAGCTTCCTATGCTCCTGTTGTTGCTTTTAATTTTTTTCCCTACTTCGGGTGAAACCCCTGCAGGGGGAAGCAAAAAAAAAAAAAGAGAAAGAGAATAAATAAATAATGAAGAAAATGTTTCTCTTTCCCTCTCGATGTCAGGAATGTATGGAAAGCTTTAGGCTGCAGCAGTATTTTGACACTGCGCGCAGTACTGCTCCCCTCCCCTATTCCTTTGAGGTTCATCTTTCAGACCACAGCTCTGTTCCGCTGCCAACTTGTTGGAAGTGTTTAGTGACTGGAGAACTGTTGCCTGCTCTCTTCAGAACTTCACACTTCATTTTTCCAGATCCCTGCGAGCAGCAGCAAATATTTCACCAGCCTGGTTTGCTGGCTACCACCATAAATCAGACTTAGGACCCAAAAAAATATCCAGGCCTGTCAAGGCATTAAGCTTTTATTTTCAGGCTGGATCCAGTGGTAAATGAGGGCTTGTATTTTCCTTTAAAACTGTAAAGGGATTTTAAGGATTGTCGTTGGACAATGGCCAGATTCAAAAGATACAATGCAGAATGTAACTGGTTAGAGGAGATTTGAAAAAGTCTTAAGTATGAAAAATGGCTTTTCTTAAAGGTTTTTCAATGAAATGTGAAGCTGGACTTGAATTTCATAAAGGCTTTGGCATAGGCTGTTTATGAGGATATCAACTGGGAAAGCGAAGAGGACGATGCTCCTCCTGAGCGTTTGAGGGGCTATTTGTCCCAGCCTGCCCCTTCAGAGTCACCGGGCAGAGATCTGCCGTGGATATCATAGGCGCGACAGTGAGGAGAAATGTATCAAACGGTTATTTGCTTGATATTAATCACTTTCAAAATTAGATATAAAACAGGAACCTGTATAAAATTGTGGATTTGGGGAAGTTCGTAAGGCAAAGATGCTCAGAAAACTTGCTCTTCACTGCCCAGGCCAGAATTAGATTGCAGTAGGGTTTTTTTTTAATAACAGCCTCTTGAAGCAAACAACCCCAGTTCCCTCAGTCTGCTCTTCATTACCCTAAACAAGCAATGAATAGAAACTAGGTGGGGAGTCTAGGAGCGGGGCTTGATTGCCAGCATTGTCACAGGCTTGCTCTTCGACCTTGTGCCACTACGATTCAGCAATCTGGTAGCTGTATACAAACGGTCTTTTTTTTTTGCCTGATAATAACGACCAAACTCATTTGCACAATTTAGCTTTAAAACATGCCACAAAGCTTCCAGGCAGCGGCAAGCTGAACATCAGCAGAAATTGCCAACTGAGACACCATCACGTGTCCTATGCCTCAGTTTCCCCCACACCTGAGAAACGAGAAGACTTGACCCAGACAAAGTGATGAGGGGTGGAAATGTTTTTCCCCATTGCTCCCATCCCAGACCACCTTCTGGCCCAGCCCATCTGACCTGGGGAGAGCAGAGGTCTGTTCCCATCTTTGCTGCAGATTTCCAGCGGTATCTGAAGCAGGTTGGTTTCCCCCTACCCTTGGAGGGAAAGTTGTGTCATTCACCATGGCAAGGCGTTTTGAGGACAAGCTTGACACACGCTTGGTGACAAAGCCATGTAAAACTATAATTAAATCAGATCCATTGGAACTTTTTTTTCCCCACTGGGCAAGTATCCCTTCCGCAGCCTCAACGTGAGCCTACACCATCCTGTTTTGCAGCTCCTGAGATAGCAACTCCAGCTCCTGGTCCCAAAGAAATTGAGGATAAGACACCACGTATGCATATCGTGTGCTTTTCCGCTTCCCCCGGTGTCTGCAGCATGGGCTAACCAAGGTGAGTGCCAGCTTTCACAAATGTCAGCTACTCAACCCCCAGAACTGCCTTTCCTTCGCGCCGTTCCGCTCGGAAATGTCAGCATCCTCCTCGTCATGCAGGCAGGGAAAGTTCAAACGCGCGCAGGAGTGACAGCGGCTTAACAAATCGCCTCTCTATCAGCTGAGCCTCCGTAACTGTCTGTGCATGTGCCCTTGGGCCACCTCAAATGGGAATTAATGTGATTTAGCTGAGCGTGTTTTCACCAGGGGTTTAGGCTGTGTTGCCTTGCCGCACAAGCGGAGGCGGACGGAAGCGCGCTCGCTGTTCATCCCTGTCCATCAGCCAGCCGTGAACGAGAAGGGATTAGGCTGCCAGCACTCGATTGCGTGCCTGAATTGTCCCGTTTGCACGACCTGCTCAGGGTTACACACAGACAGGCCCTGAAGAGTGGTTCTGCAAAGGCATTTCGGTAACTTAGGGAGTTCCATGGCATTTCACTGCCCGGCTACTTTTGAAGAGCTGAACCTCAGTAAATGAGGGCAGGCAGAAGTTTTGGCATGCTCTCTGTATCATAGACAACAGGCGCGCTCTGAGAGCTCTTTCTTTCTGTGAAGATTCATAAAATGAGAGCAAAAGAATTGAAGCCATAGGAGAAAAGCCCTTATGGAGCTGCCCCTGGCCCTTGTTCCTTTTTTATCTCGAGGGGCTGACTCCAAGGCAGATGGTGTGCCTTGGAGATAAACTACATAATTTAAGACTTCTTTACACAGCAAAGACGCTGCTCTCTGCACTCACAGAAGATGGTCCTTAGGGTGCTCTTTGCACGTCCTGGCTAGAGGCAAGGGGTCTCTTGAGACCCCCACCTCCCACAGTGAGCCCAGGGCATTCCCCGCCACAGGCATTGCCAGCTCCCCCAGTAAATACCAAAGCCTCCCAAGGTCCCGTTGCCTTGTCTCCCATGGCCGTGTCTGATCTGAATGGTTTCCTTTTACATTTCCCCACCGGTGCCCATATTCTGCTCTGCTTATTGCTTGCTACCTCTCTCGCAAAATTTCCCACCTCCTCTGACCTTGCTACCGCTGCGTCTTGGGTGTTCTGCGTTTGAGGCTGCTTCAGCAGTAGGCTCCGAGTCAATTAATTTTCCAAATCACAGCTAACTCAGCAAGGCATTCATGAGCGGCAAGGTGGGGAGGCCAGCCATACACCAGGAAAAAAAAAAAAAGGAGTTTAGTTTCCCAATTTAGCCTGGTGTGTAGCAGGGGTGGCCAGGAACCAGCGCTGGCTGCGAAGCGGGATAATTTTCCAGGTATGCCGAGAGCGCAGGCACCATGCTCAGGGTAAAACAGAAACAAAAGCACCAGCCCTTTCCCCTGCAGTAGGATCAGACCCCCAGCAAAATTACTTCCTATGCCGGGAGCTGACATAAGACTCCACACTTCCAGGCAAATAAACACCTCTTCATTTCAGTGGCTATCTGACACGGGTGGAACAGAGGGCAGGTCAAAGCTCATAGCTCCTTTATATTTTTAATAGCTATGAACACACTGCTGGTGCTTAAGAAATACGCTCGTTAATAACTGACGAGCTTGAAAGGGCAGCTCAGCGGTTAAGGTGGGCGGTTCAGTAGAGACCAGTTCCACCCTTGCCTCCGCCGCAGTCTTCTAGGGTGATCTGGGGGCAAGTCACTTTGTACGAGCATATAAACAAGTTCCCACAGGGTGAGCTACGGCAGAACCTCCAAGTGAGTCATCTTCGCCATCGCAAGTGTGTTGCTTCGCCCGCCGATGCCCTGGGAGCAGGTTGCTTTTCCGTAGCAGAGAGGATGGGTACCCAGTACCCGACACTCATCATCGGCACCTCGGGGTAACAAGCACGCACAGGTACAGAGTTGGAGGAGAAAGCTCACGCCCTTGTTTACGCCGCAGCAACTTGTTTGTGTGCCCACACTCCCAGCCGAGCACTGGTGTGGTCATAGCGCAGGTAGGTACATCGCCGTTGCTTAGCACGGGTCAAAACCACAGTGAAGACGTGACACCACAGTTTCCACGCTGGGAAGCTAGAAGCTGATTGAAGAAACAGGCATACACTACGTTTTCAAGGTCCTCGCTACGTCTTTACAATGTTTAACCTCGTTAACTTGCCCGGAGCCAGTTTCGTCCGACTGTGCCGCTGTGCGTTGGTGTGCAGACAGCATTCCCTCCGCCTCCGTCCCCCTCGCTTCAATAAGGTTAATAGCTCTCTCCTACATACCAGATGGGTTGCAAAGATAAATACATCATGGACTGGGAAGCACGCAGACACGTTGATGATAGGGTGCAGCTAAATGCTTTGGAAAGATAACAAAATGAATACGCTTGGCCACATCAAAAAAAAAGGACCAGGGCCCATTCTTAGGACAGAAGGCCAACAGGCATGGCTTGGCCATGTCCACGGTATTCAATTTAGCCTCCAGATCAGGGTGGTCATATCCAAACTGCCCACTGGGAACGGTCCCTGGCCTGTGCTGGCTCCTGAGCTGTGCCAGGCATTGTATGGGAGAGCCCGGGCCAAAAGCTTGCTCAGGCCTCTCCTAACGATTGTTAGGGCAAGTCCAGGCTAATAACAGACAATCAATGTGTCCGTTGAACTGTTTAATTTATTAGTATAAATGTCCCCTTTCAGACTGGCTTTCAGTCTGAAATGCCTTTTCTTTGGATAACCATCTTTATTGTCATCTTTTCGTTGCCCATCACGGCTCTGTGCTGTGGACATTTGCAAGAAAATGCGACTTTGTGCTCATATGGCATCAATTATTTTGTGTAATCTCTGCCTTCTCTCCCAGATGGACCACCTCTTTTCCCGTTCTCCCCACCTCCTTCCATAATCTAAGGAAAACAAGAGCGATTTGCATTAGAATATCTGAGAGCCTCCTGCTCCTGTGCCCAGGTTCACCCTTGCTCCACCTGATCATAGTGGAGTGGGTGTAAAAGCAGAAGAACTGAGGTCTGCTTTGAGGGAATTAGCAAGCCTTTTTTGAAGTCTCTGCCAGGGCAGCCCTTGGCAGTTGCAAAGAGTTTAACTGTGCCCGTCTGATTTTGGGAGCCTCAGCACCGAGCCAGCTCACAGCCCAGACCCAGAGCAAGCCAGATCCTTCACACCCGCCCCGTCCACATCATTGTCACAAACTCCAGATGCACAAGTGGCTTAGGGAGGGACAAGGTAAATTTTAACCTGGTTTTCTCCAATTTTCATGACATTGCAGGAAGGGTAAATCAGGTTGAGAGCTTGATTTCTGTTTTCTCTTAATTTTCTCTTAAACTGGTTCACTTGTTGCCTGCAAATGCATTGAATTCCTTTAACATGCCCTGCGCTAGAGGGTTTTTTTCATCTTAGCAAGATCCTTACTTGGTACCATCTCCCCCTGCAGTGGGCTCCTCTGGCTATTGCCTTTACTTTCTCAGAGTTGCCTCTCGCTTTGTCATATGGTTGGGCTGTAGGAGGCATGTCTGGACAGTCATGCCCCTTAAGACTGCAGTCTCCTTTTATCTCACCTTGACTCTATCTGAGCCTCACACACGATCTTATTACCTCTGAAAACCGGCTTTTTCAAGAGTGCCTTGGGAGCTGTGCAAGTGGAGAGGGCAGCAGCCACTGATGGCTTGCATGCCCCAGTGTGGACCTGCCTCTTTCCCATGAATTTATATATATTTATATAGCTCCTCCCTCTCTCCCTGCAAGTTGTTTACCTTTCTTTTATATTCAAATGCACAAATGTAAACAACCTTTTTCGACAATCTCAGGTCAAATTGTTCGCCTAGAGATGTCTCGCTGGGATTTTCCAAAACATCCCATCCCATCCCATCCCATCCCATCCCATCCCATCCCATCCCATCCTTGACTTTTCTCCCAGAGTTAGCAATGGCAACATGTCTTCATCTTCAGGGACTTTGGCAGGTCCCGTCTTCCAGTTGGAAAGTCAAATTCACAAATGGTTTAGGTGGGCCTAGCTCTGTTGAGGCAGGTCATCGATGAGTAGGACATTTCAAGCTTTTCAGCTCTTTCCTGCCCGAGTCCCATCACTTGCCGAGCCTTTTTGCTGCCTCTCTGCTCCCATCCTGGACATGGCCCCTCCTTACAACCAAGCCCCAGCCTGCCTCCTAAATTCAGCATCACCAATGGTAGCTCTGGTTTCTCCAGCACTCCCAGCTCCCAGTAACACAACCCAGTAACACGCCCCGCTAACATGTCCAAGAAAACCCTCGCATGAGGCCAGAAACCAGTGCAGGCTAGTTAACAGCGATGTTGCATTAAGGAGGAGGAGGTGGTGGTGAGGTGGAGTAGACGCGTTCCCATAGCAGGTTGTAACACTGATACATATAAATTGAGTCGCTATAAGCTATAAGCTAAGTCCTGGTAAGGCTTTACTTGTTCCAGTTACTCTGACGTAAATATTGGATTTTGAAGCATTATGACTTGATTTTTGAGATGGAGTGGTGTTGGTCAGCAGTTTTGTCGTAGTACCAGGAAGCCCCAAGGAAGAAGCAAAGCTAGAAGTGGGGAAAAATCCCATGAAACTATGATAAACTATCAGAAACTATGATTCAAATAAACTTTCACTTCCCCCTCGCACCCCTGACAAAGAGACTTTGATGAAAAAAAACGCTTTCCTGAAACAAAAGAATTTCTTTCGGAAAAACTCTGTTTCAGAAGGAAAAAAAAAAAAAAAAGATTTTTGTGTCACACTACAGCTGATCTTTTCTTTAGAATGTATTTGGGTAACTCTGATTTCCTAATGCCTTGGTAGTAGCGTAAATATAACACAGCAGAGAGATGAAGTCATTTGATACTGTGGCAAGATGTTGAATAAGACCTGGTATAGTAGATGAAATAGCCTATTTATTTATTGTATATAATTTCATTTTTTTAAAATAAACATTAAAAGCAGCTGTTAGCACAAACAGCAGAGCTTATCTTATTCCTTAAATCAAAATCTACCCTTTTGGTGATGTCATATAACAGTTTGACTCTGACACGTAGTATTGGTATTTCCTGCAAAATGGAAATAATAAGACTGTGGGTTTTGCTGAGCACTTCCTCCACACATACGTAGACACGTGTTTTTCCTCCTACCTCCCCCCAGTCTGTAATCACTGCTCTGATGAAGTGTGACCAATCCAGAAAAAAATTATCATGTGGGATGGTGGATTCAATGGAAAAACATCATTTATTTTCCACCCAGCAAAATCCTTTTTGTTACTGCTCTTTGATAAACTATGGTTTGTGTTCTTTTCAGAAGCCTCGACAATGGTAGACTGTGCCTTTTCATCACTTGAGCGCTTTTGCTTTCGGTCGCTTGGCTATAAATAGGAAAGTCTTTGTTCTGTCCCCTTCGGATAACAGCTACAAACACGAACCATGGAGGACACTCGAGGCTTTCCATGCTTCTCGGTTGTTCTCCTGCGAGAAGGCAGCCACACAAACAAACAGGCTGCTTTGTTTGTACTTTCTCTGAAGTCACAATTTCTTCCACAAAATGTTTACGCATTCCGAAGTCGAGCAACTTTCCTTGCATCTTGGGAACCCAGTGCTGGTGATTTACGTTACTGTCAGGAAGATTTGGAGATGTATATTTAATGGGTTCAGTTAACAAGTTAATTAGCATGTTTTTTTCTCAAAGCTAAATTTTTGCTAAAATCAAAACATAGCTAGCTTTTCTTTTGGTGCTAATGGGACCATTTTCATAAAAAACAAATTTAGAGCCAGTAGAAGGACCCTGGCTTGGCACATTTTCAGGAGAAGGGCTCGATCTAAAGCCCTTTACAAAGTCACAGGAGTTTTTCCCTCTGTTTCAGCAAGTTTGGAGTCAGCTGCTCAGTTGAGGTGTCGACTGTATAAGAGAGGGCAATCTCCCACGTACGGTCCCCAGTGTCCTCAAGCCTGACCTGAGGGACCTATCTCTAGGCTTCAAAGTCAAAGATAATGTTAAGGGTACCTTCAGTCTCTGGCATCCCAGCACAAGATGCTGCGCTGGGCATGAGCAACAGGCTGAGAGCAGAAGTAGCTCCTGAAAACCCTGATGCCTGGTCATGACTGGCTTGGCCCAAGATTGAACTACAGAGCAAGAGGCAAGAAATCTGTTCGTCACACGTGTCTTCACTGGGTTGCCAGCCTCCTCAGTTACTCATTTGTGAAGCTTTTTATTCCTCTTTCAGCTCAGCATCTTTCTCTTTCCTTTCTTTTTTTTTTTTAGTACAAATGAACTAAATTCTCCAAACCCATCTGCAATGCTATCAGACATTGTTTTTCTAAAAAAACTTGGCATCATTTCTGAAGTTTCCCTATGTACACTTTCCTGTTCGTGTATTTCCGTCATGCAGGTATCATCACTCAATAACCATACTGTGGCCGTAATGCTTTTCACATGGAAGGAATTGTGTTTTATTGATGGCAAATGTTGTAATGCACTTTCATGTCAAGATGAAAATCTGAAAAAGAAACTTTTTATAGTCTATGCTACATGAAACCTCTACACTGAACCAGGCTGGAGAGAGAATATATTCAAGTACGCATATGCTATGACTATATATAGTAAATTAAACAGTCCTGGCATGCGGGAATGGGCACAAGAACACATCCCCGCTGCAAAATTTTTAGTATGGGCACAGTCAAGTAGCACTCTCCCAAGCCATTTCCAGGCATGTTAGCAAAGCCAAGGACCATTCTGAATATGTGGCTGTTCTCTTCTAGGGACTAAGGGTATTTAGTGTTATGGATGTGACGAAAAAAAGCCAAGTGGCTTCAGGACCAGAGCCGGAGCCCAGGCACTGTTTGGTTCATGTAGCTGCAGGGACCAAGCCTACCATGGCCGTGGGCAAGGACATCTCAGGGACGTCGTTCTACTCCCTGCCACCTGATTTCTGTGATCACAATAGGGGCCAAACGCTGTGTGGGTCACTGATGATAGTTTTATTTGGCAAAGGGGTGCCTGGTGAAGCCCCAGCACCTCACAGTGAGGGGTTTGGAGCAACTTGCTTCCACGGAGGGGACAACTGCACGGTGTGTGACAGCAGAGGAAAGCCAGAGCCCCAGGGTCCACTGCCGAGATCTTAGAGCAGAGAGAAATCAGGACAATACTGTCCAAAAAAACTTTGCAAGTAAAATAAAGCCAGTCTTTGCTGGGAACTGCCTGGGAATCAGCGGCCACGGTATTTGGAGGTAGGAGCAAATGCAAGGGCAGCATGGATGCAGCACCAGCCGCAAGAGATCTCTGCTTCCTTGAAACGAGAGAGTTCCCCCTTCCAGCACCACCACCAGAGAGATGCTCATTTCTGAGCGCAGCCGGAGAAAAACCTTCTTCTGGAAGGCACATACGCTGCCTTTGATGGTGGGGACCCGGGTGTGTGGCACAGCCAGCTTGGCATCAAGGGGCCGACTACACGATGCAGCTGGGGACAGCACTGCCTGTAGGTTGTCATTGCCCCACATCCAGCATGACTCTTTGTGCAGCTGATTGATGTCCCCCTTCCTGCTGCTTACGGAACTACGCAGCCTGGCCAGAGCCCTTGGTTGGGTGCCACCTGCACCCAAGCCACGGCTCTTGCTATTGCCAGCGCATGAATCTTTCTCTCATTATTTTTTTAGGTTCCCTCGCTCTGCTCAGGACTAGGAATGATGTGGCTGAAATGCAGAAGACCCATCCCAAGACTGGTTTTTGTCCCAGTTCAGTATCCTGCTGCCACCTGCCATCAGCTCCCCTCCAACTGCCCCAAGATGAGCAAGAGTTGTCCCAGAGCGATTTTAGCCCCATCGGAGCAGGAAGGTTCAGACACCTCTTAGGAAAAGCCTCCTGGGAGGTTTCCAACTTGGTTTAGTTTTCAAATGCAAAATGTTTAGCTACATTTTGGGAAATCATCCTGTTCTATGGCTGAAGGAACCTTGAAGCTTCTTTGAGGTCTGATTGTCTCCCCAGCTCAGTCACCATTTGTGCAGTTATTTAATCTTAGTGAATTTGCACCTGATTTATGTACCAGAGAAGCAAGATTACCACCCAGGAGAAATTGCCCTTTTCCCTCTTTCTTATTTGATTCCTGGAGCACTTTTCTGTTTGCCACTGAGAGGAAAACTAGAAAACTCAACCCAAAGCCCAGCAGCTAATGGTTCGGGTCTCGGGTCTTGCTCATTCCTGTCGCTCACCAAGGCCAATTCAAAGGCTCTCACTATTGCTAATATCTGCTGAGACAGTGTGTGGAGCTGACAATTTTTTATAAAAAACACTTTCCTTTCAAAAATATGGCGCGCTCACTACTTTTATGGACAACCATCAATTTAAAGGATTGAAAAATAATTTGGACTTCAATACGCAGAACTATTTTCCAGTCATGAGGTATATGAAATCTACTGGTAGACTGGCTCCAAGGCCACAGTTTTTTACACCTCCTCATGACCCAGACCTCAGGGAAGATACCTCTGGGCTTCCTTTGCAGTCAGGGGGGAGAAATATGCTTCTAGAGCATAATTTATCTCATCCTAAAGTAGGCAACTAAACCATTTCAGATCAAAGTGCCCCTTTCCCTCTGTCAACTATAAAGTGAGCAAATGTAGGGTAAGTAGCCCAGATGTGGAAGTCTGTCCTGATTTAGGTGAGAGCACCCCTGTCCTGCCTCTTTGGGTTCCAGCACTCGTCCATTTGCAGCAGTTCGTCCCAAACAGCTCATGCCCACCTTGGGCTGGGTTTTGGGGGGATGGCTGCTATGTACAAGCATTAATTAGTCAGTAATAACGGTTCTGGAAAGATTCACACCTGGCAAAACTGAGATGAAAACGCACTCCTGCCTCCTCCCAAGGGAAGATCACTGTTGGTACACCTGCTCTCTTTCCACTTTATTTTCTCCCAGGCTTCATAAATCTCACTTTCCTTTCCACACCGCAGCCCAATGTCAGAAGGTGTGAATGCTCCTGTTTGCTTAGCCAGAAGGGAAAAACTAGAATTCCCGAAGCTTAGCTTTGCTAGGGCAAATGAATCCTGTGTGTTAGGAGGTCAGTACACCAGGCTGGGGGTCCAGGCAGATGTCAGGAGTGCAAAGGACAGGCCAAAAGAAGCCCAAAGTGTGCAAACACATAGCACCTGGACAGGCAATCCTGGTACGAGAAAAGCCTTCTGCAAACAACTAGCAGAGCCAGGAGGAAAGATCTACTCTCACACTGTATTATTTTCCTATCTAGAAGTTTGGGCTACAGCAAAGACCTTTAGAAAGTAGCCAAGCCTAGTTTAACAGTTAGCTGTTTTTTGTGGACGGAAAGAGAGAGCTCAACCTTTTCTCTGAAAACACCCCACCCGAGGTTCCTGGAAGAGGCTGAAGTCTCTGGTTTCTACAGTGGCTGCCTCTTATCAAGGGCTGGTGTATGACTCCAGTTTTAGCTCAAGCCTGAAGAAGATCTGAGTAATAACCCCAGGAGTAGGGCAGGGTGTGCATGGATGCACAACACGGCCATTGCTGGTCCAGGAGTATCACGTTGCCGAGGATATGGAAAGTGGGAACTCAAATTGTTTTAAATGGAGCACCTTCCCATCTTGCTTCCACACTGCTGGGACTTTTCTTTTAAAATCTTAATTCTCTCCTTTTCTGGTTTCTAGGGGTTGAGTGAGAAGAGTCATCCTCTATTTTTTAGATGTTTATGTTCAACATCCTGAGTTTATTCATAAAGCAATGAGCTTGCCTTTAAAAATCAAGGTCAAATCTAGGTCAAATCTGATAAACATTTTATCCTTTGCTCTGCAGAATCGGAGGGCTCAGGCACATGATCGCATCACTGCAGCTCAATGAGTGACACCATGTCAGCTTCACCACACCAACGGGCCATGCATGTTGAGCCACAAGGGTGAGGCCAAAGGCATTAGCTTGAAATGTCTTTTATTGGGCTTTCAGCAAAATGCGTTTTATCTCACATTTGCCGACAGTCACCATTTGAGTTGCATTATTTCAGTGTTTGTGAGCCCAAAGCCTTTTCATGAGCCCTTATTTTTCTATGCAAGAGAATTTATTGCAGTATTTAGAAGAAGGGACGAGGAAACATGGCATGTCTATAGCTGAGCCTATAAATCAGGGCTGGGCAGTGCTGGTTTGCCAGTTGTCCTGTTTGGGGGCCCACTGGTGCACAGAGGGGCCGTCAAGCCTGTATTTCCTTTGAAGGATGTCCAGATGCAGAGGCAAATGGTGCACAGTCCAGTTGACTCCCAGCAAAAGAGTTGGGATACGGCAAGAGTGCACTCAAGCCACAAATATGTTGATGGTTAGAGAGGAAAAGGGCATTATGGAGCTCTTCTATTGCCTATTGCAGACTCAGTCTTTGCTATATTCCAGATGTGAAATTATCTTGTCCTGTGAACACTGAAAAGCTGTTCCAGCCCTCAGTATACTCAAGCACGAGGCAATGAGCTCAGAAGGCTCCTGAAACTATTTTCAACAGAAAACACATACACATGCACATGCGTACACACAGGCACACCCAGGAGCTATGGCTATGTTACCCTCTAGAAGCCAAAGAGCCATCTGAAAATGATGCAGACTTCAGGATAATATATGCTGAAAAAGACATTACACACTTGGATCCTGGGATGAAGTTATTCCATAGACATGATTAAATCCTTTCCTATTACTGTAACAAGCAGTAATGTTTAGTGGCAGTTGTAGGCAGTGGTTCAGTTTGAAGCAATGAGCTACTTAAAGAGAATGGGTGTGACAAGCTTGTTAGGAGGCCTCTGAGTCTCCTGTTGCCTTAGTCTAGGCCTAAGATTTAGGGTCTGTAAAAATATGAAAAGAATAAAAATACTCCCAAAAGTTTTCAGACAAGTCATTGCATGAAGAGCAAACCAGCCTCGTTGATGGGCACAGAGTTTGCTCTTCTGTAGTACAGCATGTCTTGGTTGTCTTCTTTGCTGCATAATAAAGGCTGCATCCAAACCTATGCTTGGACAGAAACATCTCTGCTATCTGGGGAGACGTCATCATGAAATGTGTTTGAATTCAGGAGTTCTGAAGTTGCTGAGTTTCACTGAACTGGGACTGGCCATGGGACAGAAAAGCTACAGGCAAAGGGACAGACAGACATTGCCCTTGTGTCCAAATACAGCACAATCCCAGTAGTTCTGTCTCCGTCCAAAGGGGGCCGAAAATTAAAGCTAAATGCTCCCAAAAGTCTAAGTTAAGCCTTTAAACTGAAAGAAGGACGTACTTCCTTACAAAATTACTCACTTTGTCTACCTGGGCTTCATGTTCATAGAGGTCCCTTCTTATTCATGGAACAGCTTGAAGCGGCAGCGGCTATTCATAGAAGTCGCTTCTACACGAGTCAAACAAGGCAGTCAGGATGCAACAGTGCAGACGAAGTCAGAGCAAGTAAAATGCAAATAAGGAAACTAGATTCATGTGGTTCGGCCCTTTTCCTCTGCTATCTTCAGCATCTCTGTGACACTGCTCTGATGGCTGATAAGAAAACAGGGGGTCAAAGTGTCAAGAAAACAGACGTCGTTTCCTTTGCATCAAATACGAAAAGCAACGCCTCCCAGCTTTCTCATGGCTTAGCCCAACCCAGAGAGTGGCTAAACTTTGCTCAGGTGGGACTGAGAGGTGCTGGCTGCAAGGGGGAGGCATCTGCACAACAACATATCACAGCCATTAGCATGATTCAAAGCCTGGGACACCTCATTTTTCCTGGATGCTCTGCTTTTCTGCATTGAGCAAAAGACTGTATACCATTTCTTCCACTCCGGGAAACATATGCATAAACTTGCCAATAATAGTCAATGCACCAGTTATTCCTGACTTATCTGCTGGGGTGGAAAAGGTCTCTGTGAAAGATCTTCCACCTCTACAAGCAACCCACTGACCGTGCAGTTTGCCATGTTCTTGCTATTATGGGGCTCGGTGCCCAGGCTTCGTACTGAGGAACAAGTACAAGGTCACAGACTTAAAATTCAAGCTGCTGGAGTCTAAGGATGTAAACTTGTTGAAAGAGAAACAGTTAGGCTTGGGGAGGGAGGGCTTTTTGAGGCAGTTGATTAGACCAACTGATAAACTGTGAGCTCCCAAAAGCAACTGCTAAAGGCTACAAGGACAAAAAAAAGATGAACTATGTATGACCTCTAAGTCCTGTAAGAAGACGACCAATGCAAGATGAATCTGAGAACTGAAATTCATAATTGTACTAGCTAGTAACCATCAAGGATACAATAGAAATACTGCTTTTATGGCACTTAATCTTTTCCCTCATCTCTCCCACTGCACGGTGCCTCTCTGCTCTACTTTTATGTCTCAGATAATTTATAAAATTACAGTAAACTCAGAGCAATTTTTCCCAGTTTCTCCAGTTTCTTTTTTTATTTAGAGTCTTAAAAATGACTTGGCCAAGAACTTGTCATTTTTTCCACCTGTGTTAGTCGGTCTACCAAGGATATTGCTTTGTCTCACTGAGATTCACTGAATTGATCTCCAGTCAGCAGTATCAGACACTGGAGTTTACACAGGGGCCGTGGGATACATTACAGCTCAAATGACCAAGGCACTGACCAAAAGAGAAGAAGTCTTTCCCCATCTTCTGAAGTCTTCAAAACTATCTAGAAGCCTCCAGTCCAATCACACATAAATTTTGGGCTCAGGGTGTATGGTCTGGCTGGGGTTCTGCACACAGGGGCATCCCAAAGCACTGCAGCAATGACGAGTATAACATTAACAACCATCAGCATCGCCACTACTTAATTACCCAGATGACCTTCAAATCTGTGTATCTAGAGGCCAAAATTATTTGTTTTCCTAGGAAACAGAAATCCGTTCTGCAAAGAGAACAGGTTTCCCCATGCAAAACCAGAGGCAAATCCCACCCCTTCATTAGCACTCTCTCACCTTCTGTTTTCCTTGGGAGGGCCAATGTGCCCTGGCTTACACATACAGATCCACAAACACAGCTCGGTACAAGGTACTGATCCACTCACATGCACAAAAGCAAAAAACCTTGAAGCCTAAAGGTGCCTTTGAGGATACTTGTCCCAGCAAGGAAGCTGGAGTTTTCTTATTTTCCATTTTTACATATTTAAGTGTCACATAAGTACTACAGTAGTGCATAAATACATATATAGGGGAAAAAAAATCTATAAACTATTGGCCCTAATCCCTAAATCTCAGCAAATTAGCTCTTGATTAAGGGATCACCTTTGAGCACATCTTGGGCCAAATTCTTTTCTCTTGGTCATCTGCACGGTGGAGGATATCCGTTCTGGCATCTAGCTTCGCTTTCTGAATTAACAATCTGTATATCGCTTCTTATATAGTCTGTGAAACCTTTTTAGGGCAATTTAGGGATTAAGTCCCAGCTTTAGGAATGAGTTAGCCATTGTCCCCAGCCCTGAGCTTGCTGGGAGCCATGAGGTGTCGTCTGGCAGGGGAGAAGTCACGAGCCAGGAGGCAATGATATTCCGGGCTCTGCTTTCCGCTGTTACCTTTGCAGAAAACATGCAGATGGCTTTTACCGGCAGGATTCAGTTCTACCATTTATTACCTGAAGCAAGTCATTCCTTTGTCTTTCTTGCTAGTAATGTTTTCAAAACTTTATTGTGAACCCAAAGAGGGCAAAGTAGAGTGAACAACTATAGCATCCGTGGCAGAAAAAAAATTCCTAAAACTCCAACCCCCCTTTTCTTTATAACCGGGATCAGTATTGACCTGTTAAGGAGAAATGTGCTTGCTGGCAAGGTATTGGCCTTTTCCAGAAAAATGGCGCCACAGCCTTTCAATTCTTTGAAATTTGCCTTGTCACAAATATTAACAAATGGGTACATATTTTATGAAGAAATACTGATTTCTTAACAACAGCTGTAAAGCAGCCAAAAACCCTTGGAAGAAAAACAATAACTGCATTTTAAGCTAAAAGCAGTAACCAAATAACAATCACTTTTCCCAAATAAACCAGGCACTGCAGGATTCATAGTAAGATCAGCTCCCCTTGCCCATATATCTTTTTACCCATTTCTGATAATATTTCAAAAGCCACCCCTGACTTAACAAGGTGGTAAATACAGAGGCCAATTCATATTCATATTCATATTCATATTCATATTCATATTCATATTCACATTCATAAATATTTTAATCAATGCCTATCTAAAGCATTACACAACTTTTATTAAGTACCCGTCACTTCTGGGCACATGAGAAGAGAGTGAGCTCGAGAAAACTTTTTCAAAAACGAACTACTTCTCATTCTGGGAGGCAGCTGAAAATTTGATTTCCCCCTTTCTCGTATTGCATGTGGGTGTGGGTGTGTTTCTGAGCTTCACATCTTCCGTCTTTAAGGTTCAATTTCTTACTCGCACTCGTTGTGG
The DNA here is from genome assembly GCF_034638445.1 of Ciconia boyciana. Taxonomy (NCBI): domain Eukaryota; kingdom Metazoa; phylum Chordata; class Aves; order Ciconiiformes; family Ciconiidae; genus Ciconia; species Ciconia boyciana. The sequence continues at coordinate 6,530,806 of NC_132936.1, read as the reverse complement.
CAACTAAAGAAATGACTTTGACATTTCATTCGCAAGGCCTGAGGTCTGTGCCTGCATTCTCATCTCTAGGAGGAGACCTTTGCAAATTCAGTATTATCCTTTTCTCCGTCGGGTGCACATGTTCATGGGTCTTGAGGGACGCTTCAAGGGGCACTAGCTGGAATTTTCCCTCATTTTGGTCTGCAACACCAGTGTGGGGCTGAAAGGACACAATGGGATGGGAGAAGCCCTGCATGCCCCAGTGAAGGACTTGGGCTACACACCTAGGAAAGCGATGGATCCCTTCGTGCAGCCTGTATCAGCTCTCATGGGTCAGGGAGGGTTTATAATTAAAATACTTTAATACGGCAGTAACTGAAATGCCGAAGAGCCAATAGTGACATTAAATCTGGCAGCAACTTCAGCAAGTCTACACTTCCCCAAAGCACAGACTGGATCTGATTTTAGTTTTGCTTTTTGATAGAACGAAAGAGCCAAATGCAAGATCTGAATGCTGACCCTAGATGTCCGAAATCTTCTGGGGGTGCTGGAACAGGGGGTGCCTTCAGGACCCTACTGCTTCCAGAGGAAAGCCAGGATTTGGGCTTGAAGATTTGCCAGGAGAAGACTTTTGTTTATGGGATGCACTCATTTATCCATCTTCATCAGGGTTTCACCCCTCAGCCCCACCGGGATGGGCGTGAGCCCCCACCGACTGGACTTGAACAGACTCGGGGAGGTGCCATCTCCTCTGAACCATGGTCTGTTCAGCTACCAGCGGTTTGTGTTTTCCTGTCTCTAGGCTGTCACGCTGCAGATGACCTAAATTATCTCTCTCTATTTTTTCTTTTCTCCAGATGGCGAGGTCTGATACAGCCAGGTGTGTCTGAGCAGCCGATTGCCCTGGCACGGGGCACACGCACTCAGCCACAAGTGCAGGATCCGCTTTCCATCCTTCACCACTGGTGCTGCCGACACAGCGCGGGCGCAGGGTCTGTCCCTCTGTGCCACAAGTGCCTGGATCAGTAAATCCAAGAGACGATAACCAGGTAACGCAGCAGTTTATCAGCACGTTATCTGTTGGTATTTTCTGTCATGGAGGAGCTGGTGAGCTGCTCCAGGGCAGAAGCCCACAATAAACAAAATGCCAGGCTTAATGTGACTACCCCCCAAAAAGGATCTTCTATAAGTAAATGCAGAGCACAGAAAAAAAATGTCCATGCACCCTGTTAAATGGAGCAATCAAAATGAGTTCCTAATTGGAAACTTATGAAAATAGCAATTGAGGGGATCCTCCTGGTCAGGCAAAGATGGGGAGGTTTGAAACAGCACGTACGAAACCTTCATTCACTGGCAAGCAAAAGGGTTGCACAAGTTCTCCGTAAACATCTTTATCTGCAGTCATTAGCCAGCAATCCTAAACGTTAGATGAGTTCTCCCCATTGTTTCATAACGGGTTTTTTTCTGGTTTCTAAGAACTGTTTTCGAGGACTGCCACTCAGCATATGAGAAAAATGTGTGAACATGATGCACAGTCAGTTCTTTTTTTCTCTTGGACACTGCCCCATTACAGAAATACAAAATATCACCACACCATGTACCCTACTTTTCTCTCACACTTTCCATCCAATACCTATAAGCACATTACAAACGTGAGTGAGTTTACTGTGATTTCAAAGATCCCTGCCTGGAGGGAATTGCAGTTTCTGTGCTGAACATAAGGAAAAGTTGATTGAAGGGGTAGTGTGAGGGGAGTAAGAAGCATCTTTCTTAATGCCCAATACAATGCCTTATAAAACAACAATCTTGCCTCTATCCAGTAGTTTGAATTAATCTCTTCCAGACAAATAAAATAGGCTAAGGAAAGAAAACAGGGTGGCGGAGGAAGTACGAAAAAAGATGGAAAAAAGATGCCATTTTAAATCACTGGCCCCAGCTCAGCATGTCACCATTTTCTATGGCAAGGAGCATGTCAAACAAATTCCTCATCAACTGGTACTTTCTACAGCTCCACGAAAGCCGAAGGCTGTGGATTTTGCAGCTCTTTAAAGTACAGAGGGAAATCCCCGCCAGCGCTGCTCCAAAGCCCTGAGAGGTGCAGGAATCGCCGCTCAACACGCAGCGACCGATCAGCGAAGGGACAGAAGCACAGATTGGATTTTCAGTCCCGACTTTGAGTTCTAGCTGCCAAACGGCATTGCAAAGACAGACCTCTGGAGATTTCTCATACTTTTTTTGGCTTATTCTCCTGGTGTATTCATCTTAACAGAAATCAGCTGTTCTCCTCCTCATTTATACAGTATTTGCAGAAGAGACTTTAGCATCTGGCCTGGCTATTATTAAAAGATGAGAACATCCTGCTCTGTTAGGAGAACACCACTACTGGCAATGAAAGGACAAAGATCCTTCGCATCCAGGTTTCCCGAGATCTATCTGGATTATTTGGGGTTTTTTTCCCTTCTGCCACGGCCTTTCCTTCCTATTTCCTGACGTTTGCTAAACGGCCTCGCACACCCTGGAGCAGCAATACAAATTGTGCTTTCCTGGGAGAAGCTCTCTCGCAGCATTTGGATGCAGCAGCATCATTTTCAGCTACTAAGGACTTCTTTTTCCAGCTGCGGAAATGAAAAAGTAAACAAGCTGGGGGGTGAGGGGCTGCCTTGGTGTTTAGGGTCTGACTTTATTTTTAATAGCGCTCTGAAGTCCCGGCCTGGAGGAATACAAATGAAGGGGTGGAAAGGAGAGGTCACTAAGCACTGGACTCCTATAGATGTGCAACAAGGTTCTAAATCCTTACTGTACCCTGCGTGCCCAAACCCGGAGGTAGGGAAAAACCCAACCCAAGTCCAGAGGCTGGGGGAGAAGTCACCAATGGCACTTTGGGAGGTTGGGGTGGACATTAGGAGAAACACGGGGACGGGATGCTCTGCTGAAGCTCCGGCTTCATCTCCACGCTTGGAAGGCTTCAAGACACACGGGACACAGCCACGCTGAGCAGATCTGGTGGCGGTGGTCCTGCGTCGAGCTCCCTTGGACCAGGAGACCCACAGAGACCCCTTCCAACCAGCATTTCGGTGACCCTTCATTGATAACACCCACATTTACGGGTTGAAAAATGCTGGCGTCCAAAACCGTGGGGCTATTAATAGAGGGACTTCAGCTGATCTCTACTGGCGTAATCACCATCTGAATTTGGCCTCGCGGTGAACATTAATCACTGGCAAGTTGCTGCGGTGTATCGACTTTAACATGGGTTGTTTGCTTTTCTCTAAGTGTTGGGACATCCCGCAAGCTCCAGCTGCTCATCCCGAGCGAGCTGCTGGGAGGGAGCGGCCAAGGGCTGCCTCCACGGATTGCAACGATCTCTGTTTTTCTTCCTGCCCCACCGCAAATCCTGACTAAATCTGTTGAGACAGCACAACTTGGCCTTAACTCCGCATTGTTTTTTGACCAGATCAGCAGTCTGGAAACTGGGTCAATTTTTCTAAACATGTGGTTTAGAAATGTGCTGTTTCAAAGGACACTATCCAATGGTGTGAGACCAAACATTGGATTTGTAGTAAAAAGAGCTAAACAACAACAACAAAAAAAGTTCAAAGCTCTCTATAAACACTGAGTCTGTGGGACACCCTGACAAAGTAGGGAAACAGTAAATTCCCTGTTCTATATTTAGGGAAACTGAGGCGTAAAAAGGAGTCCAAAGCTGCCTGGAGAATCACAGACGATGCTGAAATTTCCCAGCTACAGAACAAAAGCTATTTTGTCTCATCTTTACAAGTTCTTACAAATATGAGTACAAGGATTTTATTTTATTCTCTCACCCGAACCTCAGTAGGGAAATTCAAGTCCACTTGAATTCCCAAGGAGAGAAATGCAAGCCCACTTGTTATTTAGGTAACAGAGTCGACCTTAGAAACGCAGGTTACATCTACCCTAAGTAATATATGCAATTAATCTGCATGAAAGTAGCAGGGCAGGCCTGAGAATTTCAAATTGAAATTATGTCGTAGGTCCCAAGTTACTTTGTTTGCAGTGCATCAGATCACCAGATGCTTTTGGAAGTTTAGGCTTTGTTCTCTTTGTATCTCACAGCCTTATCTGTTACTGGGGCCAACAGCTTCCTATTCTCAGAGGGGCAGATGCTGACGTCCCCCCCTCCAAGGCCATATAAGTATCACAAAGAGACCCCATGGGAACAGCTCCATGCATGCCGGACTGATATCACACCGGTAGATGTACAGGGAAAAGATTATCACTACAGAAGGCCAAAGACAGCCCTTTTGCATGCTAAATATTTATTTTTTTGCTTTAAGCTCATGCTAAAACTTTTCTTCACGATGTTGAGTAGAAATGCTCAACCTGCTCCCAGTATTTTAGCTGCCACAGTCATCCCCATCACCTATCCAAAGATTATGGGTTTCTAGTGGATTTGCTTATAATTTTAACCAGTCCAACAATTATTTCTGGCGAATAATGCTCTTGGGCTGTTCTCTGCAAGTGTTCAGCCAAGTGGTGAGAGGCTGAGCTGCAAAGCTGGTCACCCACACCGCACCGTGCCCTCTCCTACCCAAATACATGATCTGGGTGACCCCCCCCAAGTGCTGCAGAGCACTGCTCTGACTTATGCAGGGGAGGGATTTCACCCCAAAATACCGACTCATTTCCTCCTGACCACGCAGAAGGTAACTAGACAGTACATGTCAATCCTTGGGTATATAATTGAGGTTATTTCCTCCTTTTCCCCACTAAACAGCTTGATGAATTTTTTATTTGGTGCCAGCACAGGGCTTGGTGCTGAACCATAAAGTCAGACCCTGCTCCTTCTCTCCCCCACCTCTCCCCAAGAGCTTGTTTTAGGCACAAAAAAGGCTGATTTAGGCCTGTGGCTGCCAACACATGGCTGCTCCGAGCCCCTCTGGTGTTGCTCACAGCCACAGGAAATTAAAAAGTTAAAACCGAGGCCAACAGGGAGAGGCAGCGCGAGATGCTGCCCGCCGTATGCACGCTGCATGGGACCGGCAAAGGCCTGACTCCAGCCATCCAGAGTTGACCTTCAACCCTCAAAACCCAAAAGCAAGAAGCTATTTACTGACACCGAAAGATGGGGAAGACAATGGTCACCACCCCCTTGTAGGAAGCGTCTTTAAATCTTATCTCCTAAAAGTACTTTGAGTTTGATCTCCCCCCACTGCTCCACGTGTCTCGGTATCGGGCAGTCCTCCACGCCGACCAGTGGTGGTCATTCTGCCTTGAGACTGGTTGGTTTCTGGCTAAGGCAAGAGAACGAGAGTCACCTTCCCAAGCTGCAAAAGGGTAAATGAATCAAAAAAGCAAAAGCAACACCCCCAGCACGATTGCCGTACTGGATCAGAGTGATGGTTTGGCTCTTCCAACCCTTGTGCTGACCATGTCTGCCGTAGATATCCCAGAGAAACGTGCCAGAACCCAACAAAAGATAGAGGGATCACTGTAACTCCTCAGTAACCTGCCGGTGTAAGAATTTAATCCTGTCAAACCTCTTTATTCGGATTGGTTTTAGCTGAATATGCGTTATCTGTACAGTCACACAACCAGTTTTTAGCTTAGACAACAACCTGTAGCAGATAGCTCCTAGCCTGACTCACAGGGCCATGGGATAATTTGGAGGGGACCGAGAGAGGTCTCCAGCCCAACCTTCTGCTCAAGCAGCCTCAGCTCCGGGGTCAGACCAAGTTGCTCCATGCTTTACCCAGGTGGGTCCTGTAAACCTCCAAGAACAGAGGTGGCACAACCTCCCTAGGCCCCTGTTCCATCATTTGACCATACAAAATGGTGAAAAATTGTTTATTTCCCTTTATGAGCATCTGGATTAAGTGACCATGAAAGCAAGAATATAATGAACGTCCCTCTGTGCTCTGACTAGCTGAGATGGGTTAACCTGTGTACCAGAGGGCAGCAGAAAGTCTTAGCACTAATGTTTGTAGCATAAGTCCCCCCCAAACAATTTATATAGCAATTACACCACAGAGCATTGATTGGTTTGCTTGGTTCCTCACTCTTGGATAAAGCTTCCCTAAAATCAGGACTCAGATTATGGGCTGGAATGAAAGCGCCCTTGAAAACCCCCAAACATTATCTCCATCTTCAACCACCACGCAAGAAATGTGCAGGTCCATGGTAAAGCCAACAGAGCTCACAAAATCAGTGTTAGTGACATTTAAACTTCAGAATTAAAGGTTTCTTGAAATGATCAGAACCTCATGCCTCTCAGTGCTACTATTTCTCTTTTGCAGACTCAAGAAATAGCTAAAAAGGAAAAGAACTTACTATGAAACCAGGCACAAGCTTGCAAACAACTCCTGTCCTCTCCTCTCCTCCTGCAGACAGCCTTGGGTGAACTTAACCTCACCTTCATTAGCTGCATCTCCTCCTACCCCTGGCACTAGGCTGGAGGAAAAATAGCCTCCTCCCCCAGTCTCCTCCCTATCCATATATCTTTTGCTGCTTGGAAACTATTCTTGCCTCAGGCCATGCAAATCACAAGATTATCTGTAACTGCATTCCTCAGGTCTGACCGGGAAGAGGTGGGGATAGCACAACCCCCATCCTGGAAAAGCGCCATAAACCCCAATCCCTCCCCCCAGTTTGGAAATCTATCCCAGCTTTTCCTACACTTCAAGCTCTGCCCACAGCGCCGTAGCACCAGAATGTCCGGGCTAATGTCAGTCGTTAGGTTTCAGAGTTAACGACCTAGCAAGATGAATGGAGCCGTTTGCACTCCTCTAAGAACTGCAGGTTCTCAGGAAAAGAAGCAACATTTGAGATCAGATTTAGGTGGTGTCCTTTGCCACCCTGGTGTCCTTTACCACCCTGTCCTTTACCACCAGGCCTGGAAACTTGCTTTTTATATTTAATTGAAAACTTAAGCGCTGGAGAAATGGATGGGGCCACCACGGAAGGGCCGGTACTGTGTCCTACCGTGTACTTACTTTACCCTGCCTGGTGCTAAGAGGAGACAGCGGAAGAAAAAGAAGCGTAGAAGAACATTAACAAAAAAAAAGCCATTTTATTGAAAATTAAATTCAAACTTCAAATTAATATTACAATCATGAGAAAATGCCAAACAATTCAATTTACAGTTGCAACATACAATACAAATAGTCCCTTTGAAGTTGAAGTAAACTGATCCACAATCATCGTCTGTGGCATAAAGCAGAGTGTGTTTGTACAATATGTGCATGAAAAGCAAATCTTGGGTGACAGCATTTGAAAAAATAAAAAATTAAAGCTTGTATTTACACAAAATGCTACAAATATTTTGTTCCAGCGGAAATTCAAGACTGGTAAAGCATATTTAACAACAAAAAAAAATTGGAATGTCACTCATATTACCTAAAACAAAAGTTACTGTAAAAGTATGGTTTTGGCTGATATACTTAAAAGTACTGCATTTAAAAAAAAAGCAAAGAGTTATCTGTAAACATGGAAGTAAACAAACATCTAAAAAAGTTCTCAGAAAATGTTAAAATGAAATGCATTCTATTTAAAAACAACAAGAAATTCAGGGGTTCAGAGAATGGGGCTTCTTGGAGCTCATGGCTGATCCAGGTTTTAATTATTGCTTTTGCTCATGGCTTGTTGGCCGCGTACAGCCCGGCGCGGGGCTGAGCTTCGCTTTGCTAAGTGTGAAAGTGCAAAATTTTCCCCGCTTGAGATGGTACCTGTGGAAAGCGGTAAATCTTTGCTCGGGGGACTGCTGGCAAAAAAGTTCAATGCTAAGAAAGACACAGCAGCTGGTCTTTTAAAAGAAACAATAAACGCCACACGAATGATGCCGTGGGTTAACTAAGTTGCTTTACTCATCCATCCCGACCCGCTGACCCCGATCTGGTTACCCTTAGGAGGAGGGAGAGGAGGATTTAATCCTCCCTTCGGCCAAAGGGACATCGTGCCTGTTGTGCTGGAAGTAAATCTTTGGTAGGATAAGAGAGGTGGAAAGTAAAAAAAGGCCGTTGTTTTATCTTTAAATCTACGACCAGTGCCAAAGATCGCCACTCACCAAAGGGAAGGGCTGTCGTACCTTTGAGAAAACTCCTTTCTGTCGATGCTAAGCACCTCGCAAAACGTCAAATAATCTGATATGATTAACTACATAGCGCCGGTTGGGGGCTTTTTTGGTCTGAAATCCTGATTCAAGAGCATTTCCAAGTGAACTCGGAAGCATTTCCCAAAAGCTTCGATGAGCATTTCTGCCCCAGCCTGTCCAACTCCCCCTGCGACCAGCCTGACGTACCGGGAGAGATTTCCCCAAGGCACCAGGAGGGTCCAGGGGCACGGGGGTCTACTGAAAGTCAAGGGGCTGGTGCTCCTCCGTCCGTAGGTACTTCGAAAATCCTTTCCTTCCTACCTCAAGCAGGCAGAGCCAGAGGCCTGCCCGCACGGCCAGGGAAGCCAAGGGCACGGGTTGGGCACGCGCGCCTCGACCGGGCGGAGAAAACGTTTTCAACGTCTGTCCCTAATGGTCCAGTTGAAAAACCACGGGGACACAAACAGAATCCTGTCGGTACTGAGCAAAACAAAAGTCTGGTCTGTGCTGGATTTATCCAGAAACAAAAACCAAGTGCTTGAATTTTACAACAAAGTCTTAAAAAAAAAAAAAAAAAAAAAAATCTGGGTTGCTGCCTGCAGCCACTCTTAACAACATTTCAACACAAAAGCACCCTAAAAATTACTTAATATGCATACAGTAAACCTTAAAAAGCCCTTCTCAGCAATAACAAATAATGTACAAATATAGTACCTTTTATTAAATAGGAAACAGCTTGCACTGGCAGTACATCTTTTTCTCTTGCTTACTAAACAAAAAACAAAACTGAAATGTGTAACCAGACACTGGCTTTTTAAGTGCTGCTGAGACTAACAAACGTATTTTACAGTTACAAATAAATGGACAGTGGTATGCTTCAAGCTACCACAAACCAACAATAAATAGAATCAATTACAGCTTCCATCTTTGAAGGAAAACTAAGTATTAGAAGAAAAAAAAGTGTCTTACTTATACTTTAAGCATACTTGGTATACAACCTTTAGAAGGCAAAGACTTTATTTATTTATTTTTTTTTAAGAGCACGTCATCACGCGAATCGGAGGGATGTGGCATGCTAATGTCAACTCGTTTAACAGCTTGGCTATTAATGAGCGGTGACGGTGTTGTCGGGCTCTGTATGGCTATGCCCACCGTTGAGTTATTGCGATACTTTGGAGGTAGCCAACGTTCCGCTCAGGAGCGGGGTGGTGGCCGGCAGCCCCCCGAGGAGGCCACGGACAGAGATGGCTAAGGCAGGGGAAGGAGGCAGCACCGGCAAACTCCATCAGCATGTGCCCAACATCCCGCTAAACCAGGCTTAACATCACCTGCTTGGGGACAGCACGGGGAGGGCGGTTCAGCTCCCACCGCATCCAGCCGATGCCGTAGCAGCCCTGGGCTGGGCAAAATTTGGGCCCCTCCACTGGATAGTTTGGCGGCAGACAGGTTGGTTAAGGGGTTTGGGTGCAATTTGCTCTCCCTGTATCATGCCTGGGAGCCCCGGGGTGGCTTTTAAGGTGACTTTTTATCTTCAGGGTTTGCAGAGGTGAGTATTGCTGCCCTTGTGCTTGTCTCTCTAATACGGCGACAGCTTCAAAGTCAACACAGCATCCTTACGGCTCTAGCATTTAATGCTAACGGGCGGTGATGCGCTACCAGGCAGTTTCTGTCTCAAGTTTTGACCCTTTTTATTCCATCGAGTGGGCTGAAATTGCAAGGGGAGGGGAAAAAGTCTCACCGATTCTCCCTTACTCCCATTTCTGAGATATTTAACAACTCATTATTTGTAAAATACGGGCTTTGAAACGGTTTTGATTTTTCTTGGGGGAAAAAATAACCCTGTCGAAATTCAAATTATGCTGTCAAAACAGAACATTTATATATGAATATTTTCAAATTTTGAAGTTCTAAGAAAAATCCTGGGAGAAGAAGAAATTAGGGGAAGGGTGGAAAATATTTCATCCTTCCTACCATTTTTCCAGTGTCTCCACAACTACTGATTAAAAGGCAAGACTGTGTTGAAGGCAACCAGACAGCTAATAAAAATATTTTAAACACAATATTTCCTTCATAAGTTATATAAAAAGATCCTACATCCAAAATCATTTGATGTGGATGCATTTGGGTTGGGTTTGTCATTTTTAAGTCACATTGTAAACTGGTTCACACTGGAACTGCTTTTCAGAGTTGGGTAAAGGTTTGAGGTTTACACCATTGCAGAAATGTCATAAGTAAAAAAAAAAAACAAAAAACAAAAACACTTTTAGAGACCGAAGTCAATATATCATTACATTAAGAAACGTTTAAAGGGTCCAAATGTCATTAAATAATTATAAATATTCTTTTAAAGTTATATGATGATTCATGTTAGCAAACAACCTCAAATTTTACACATTTATAATTTAAAAAAAAATAAAAAAGAACATAGCCAAACACAAATACTATGTATACCATTTTGGCTCTAGTAATATATATTGCCATTTTCATATTTTGCATAAGTAATAACATTTTGCTTCTTGTTTTTAAAGGTTTTGGTTGTTATTTTTGGTTTTTGGCTAATTGAAGGCAAAATGAACGGATACAAAAGCAAAAAGGAAACCCCAGGGTTGTCTAGCCTAACTTGAAGACTCGTTCTCTTTCAGTACCCAAAAACAAACCAAAAAAGCAATGAACACAGAGAAGTTCAACCGTTATCTGCAGCAAGGCTCGGACAGAGTTTTTTGGGACAGCTGTTTTCATCTGAATGTATCATGGCAAAACGGAAGCAACGCGATCTTTGCTTTCCTTTTTATGTGCACCAATACAAGCCGGTTGAATTGCACTACGGGTGTGAAGAGGGTCCCATACGTTGTATGATTGCAACTGTATCTGGAGTTCATGGTTAGGGTTTTTTTATTATTATTTATTAAAAAATAAAAGGGAATGCAGCCTTTGCCTTGCATCACCATGTTTCTCCTGATAGCTGGGGAGTCCGTTCTCTCCTCATTGGCAAAAGAACTCACTAGTTATTATAACACTCTAGACCGAAAAAAAAAAAAAAAAAAGGAAAAAAAAGGACGGGGTGATTTTTTTTTGTGTGTGTAAAAAGTACATTTTAAATATAAAACAAGGTAAAATGGTTCCAAGAAAAAAAAAAATATATGTGCTTTGATCCACATAATCTGAAACATGGGTTGTGGTGTGTTGGTAACTCTTGTGTTATTTATGGCCATTATCATCCCATCTACACAGTTGCACATATCAGTAAAATCTATTTAAAAAAAAAAAAAAAACACAAAAAACAGGCACTTCGTAGTTAGTCGACCGTTTGTTTGGTTTTTTTTTTTTTTGGCTCGCGGAGGTCGGGCCGGCTACAGAAGAAATCTCAGTACGGCCTCCAAACGGACTCATCCATTCTGCCACTAGAATTCAAGACGGTTGGGGAGCTGCTGTGGCTGCCATCCGCCTCCACACCGTCACTCTGGTTGGGCAAGTTAGGGTTTAACAGCGTGCTGCCGTTGGACGTGGTGGTGCACGGAGGAAGCATCCTGGAGGGGGAGCGGTCCCCTCCCGGCACCATGGGGAACTGGTATGATCCTGACGAAGTGCCATAGTAGAGATATGGAGTGCTGCTGGTCTGGAAAGGTCCACTTTGGTTTTGGGAAGAGCCGGGGTAGGGTGGTGGTAGGTAGGTGTGGTAGTGAGTGGTTGCGGACATACCCAGTGACATGCCTGAGGTGACTGGCGGTGTATAGGTAAAGGTGGCTGGATAGTGCATTCGTGGGTTGGAGAAGCGGCTCTCAGTGAGGGATGAAATGCTTGTGAACTGCCTGGGATCTGAAAATGGGCCCAGCTCTGAAGCACCTAAAAAATTATAACAAAAGACGGGGGAAAACAATTCTGTAAATACCATTTTTTGTATCAAGTGATGATAGAATTTTATTTTTCTAAGAAAACCCACTTCTTTTGGCCCCCAAGAGAACAGCAGATCATATAAATAATACATTGCAAGGAACAGAGTCATACACCTGTCTTCTACAAGTGCTGGGCCAAACTCCTCCCTGGTCTAACTCCACCAATGCCAATGGAGGGAGCAGCACTGCCAACCCGAAGCGTTCAAAAGTCACAAGTCAGGCCGGAAAAAAAAAAAGCCATCTCAAAAATCAGGAGATTGAAAAAGAGCCAAAAAGAGAAAGGTGGATTTGGAGTTGATTTGCCTTCTGGTTTCTGAGCTTTGAGGGTCACGTGTCTCTGGGTTTTTGCTATAGCCTCTTGCGAAACTCAGGTCTGGTTGCACACGAAAGCTGAGATTCCCACCTCAGCACACGCCGTCGGGAGCTGGGGTTTCGAGAAAAGCAGAAATTACCGTGCCACTTGTAATAAAACTACAAGAGTTGGCAGCACCGAGTTAGTTGCACCACTGACACCAGGGGAGTTACACCGGGAGTGACTAAGCCCCCACTTCTTGCCTTAAATCAATTTATTTAGGTGAGGATCTGCTCAGCTACTTTCTATGGCAGAAAAATATTATTTGCTGTATCCGAAGGATGGGCAAGGCCACTGAGCTGATAGCAAAGATGCAAATTTTACTTTTCAGTGCAGTCGATGGAAAATTACAAGCCCAACACTCTTTTTGCCATTGAAAAAAGTTGTTTTCATATGTAGTCTGTGCAGTCTGGTTGAAAAAAAGACCACACAGTTTATGGCTACTGTGAATGTCTGGATGGTAATGCTGTGAATTGGAGTCTAACGCAAAACAGGGATGGGTAAACTCATTTTGCCTAATTTCTAATCCCACATCAAACACCCAAAGTTTCGGAGCAGAACTGGAAAGCAAACGTTAGTAGCTTGGTGATCTGCTTAGGAGACTGTGGGATGGACAGGAGCAGAAGAAAAAGATGGCTCACGTTGAGAGCCAGAAAAGTGGAAAACAAAAAGGGTGTGGGAAAAGGGACAGGGGGAAAGAGAAAAAGCCTAATGAAGAAGTACAGTGCAAGGGGGAGGGAAATGCATGGGCCTGTATGCAGTAGATACATATATACATTTTAATAGAGAGAGAGCTGGAAAGAGCAGGGTATAAATAAAGGGGAAAAATCATGAAATCAAATGGGCTCTCCCTGTGTGTCCCAGCAGACACTTCTACAGCTTTACAGTCCTCTAGATCCAAGGGTTCACCCATCTCTTTGCCAATCCACCAAATCTGATTTACCTAAAAGGAAAATACGGCATCTTCTAGATGCCAAACGGACGTGCTAAACACTGAACCACCCTGTGTATCCTCAATGTAAGATGCAGCAATGCTTTTCCTGGTAGACAGGCTTTGGATCTGACCTGCTGACATCGCTTTGTAGAAGAAAGGTCCCTCCAGCCCTTCTGCCCTTGGCCCCCTGTGGCACCCACAACGGTGGTTGCTACCATAAGCCACAGACTGAACAGACCCTGCCAGCTTGTGTGGCACAGTTTGTGATTTAGATGACTATTCGCTCCTGTTCTACCAGCTCATTTAACCCACGCCTTCAATGATATCTAAAAGCGGCAGGGAGGAAAAGCTCAGGCATAGCTTGAGTTCAGGCTGGAGGACCTGGGCCACAGCCAGCCAAGCGTCCGAATCACGCAGCCTGAAACCTGGGGATTATAACCCACCGTTTCAAAAGATATTGAGTACAGAGCTTTAAATGGGCAGTAAAAGCCCGTTTTTAAGTCTGATGACAATGTGATTACTATTATCTTTATCTGGAACTGAATCAGTGACCTACGGGTGAATGGGTCTGTCTCCATCATCA